>NC_092820.1:115060368-115364327 GCF_023375885.2 Dermacentor andersoni
AAAATTGTATTTCTGCATTTCATATTCTTCTAGTTTGGAAAACGTGCTTTGTCAACGCTGTAAATGCACCTTGATTGTTGAAAGGCCTGTTTATATGCCACTTGAAGTGCGCATTTTAACCAAGCTTATAATTCAAAATATATTCACTTAACGGAACTCCAAATTCAAATTAAGATATGGAGAAAATGTATTTGAAGAAATAAGATATTTAGGCCATTATTTCTTAAATTCTCCGTGATTCAGGAGCTGAAAAATTATATTTTATTTCCATAGACGTTTCAATCGTGTTGTTATCGAAGTTTGGCTGATTCAAATAATACATTTCCTCATGAAATATGCGGTAATTTTGATGCTATACTGAGACCATTATTACGCAAATACAAAGCCTTATAAGGTGCAAAAAAGTGTGCTGGTCGTACCTTTAGGTGGGTTTCCTTCACCTGCAGAAAATGAATCAGAAATGTTCTTGACCGCAAAAAGCAATATGTGTAGCATTCTGCTCAGCAATATCTGACAACAAGTTGACCGGACATAATGAGAGTATAAGAATTGCATGATTCAATATCATCACTTAGTGAGGTAAACTGCTTTGTTTCGATTGATTGTTATTCTCTGACACACTGTCGAATGAGGTTACGAAAAAAGAAACAAGTGTATTGTAAAACAGGAAGCATTTGGCCATAGGCCTGTAATTTGCCCGCTGGCTTTTCAAGGTGAACTATTATTTGATCAAAACTACCTTAAAATCTTTTCTCTGAATGAAAAGTGGGCGATGCCATAACTATTCTTTCAACTATATTAACCCTTTTTAGTAGTACAATTATTAGTAATATCTGTCTGAAAGTTATATGATTATGAAAATTCACAGTTGCCTTGTGCAAAATTTTGATGGTATATAATTTGTGATGCAACTAAATTGCGGCAGGACCTATCTCACCGTGGCTGTCGACGGTAATACAATCAGCACTTAAGGTTTGGAGCCCCAGCCGTGGTTGCTTAGTGGTTATGGTGTTGGGTTGCTAAGCACGAGGTCGCGGGATCGAATCGCGGCCACGGTGGCAACATTTCGACAGGGGCGAAATGCGAAAGCACCAGTGTACTTAGAATTAGGTGCACGTTAAAGAACCCCAGTGGGTTCAAATTTCCGGAGTCCTCCATTACGGCGTGCCTCATAATCAGAAAGTGGTTTGGTCACGTAAAACCGCCTTATTTGATTTAGGTTAGTAGCGACACCTCCTACTGCTGAAGTGAAGCTCATAAAATTTAGGGTAGTCATCCTGGGACTTCGGTTATTTAGCATATGTATGACGTGGTTTGTCGTTCCAGTGTCAGTGCATTTTGGTATTGTACTGGCCTGCCAGAGTCACCCTTCAGCATGGTGGTTTGATGTTGGAGCGCTGATAACATTGAAATGACGAAGAAAGAAGAAGATTGGTTGAACGACGGTATGACGGCGGCGGCAAGACGTCATTGATGTAACGATTCTAAATTGATGACGATGGTATCACGACGACAGTGTGACAACGACCGCATGAGGATAGTAGGATAGCGACGATTGTGTGGGTACATGCAAAGAATGAGGCTAGAATGATGATGATGTTCCAGGCATGACAGCATGACAAGGACGGCATGACAACGGATGCATTAGAGCGACTGCTTGACGACGACACAGTGACGGCGACGGCATGACAAACGCGGCTTAATCACAAATAAATGACTTCAGCGTAGTTACATTAATTAGAATGGCGGAGAAGGGAGGACATCAATGGAACGACTCAGACAGTATGACGAAGACGGCAAGAGAAAGATTGGATAACGTTTTTGAAGTTCTGACGATGTTAAAAGGACAGCGTGAGAATGACGGCATGAATACGATGATATGACGACAAATGTGAGACGTCAATGGTGAGGCGACGATGGCTTGCAAAGAATGGGAGGCGGAAGTTAGATTGATAATGATAATACAAGCACGATGGAACAAAGACGAGATGTGGTAACAGAATCATGAAAGCGGCTTTCTGGTGACAGCGTAATGACGACGATGGCATCACAATGACGGCATTATCACTATTCAATGACAACATCATGATTACGATAGAAGGACGAAGAATGAATGGAGTCGATGAAACAATGAAAACAGTGTGACCCCGACAGGATGGCGAGATTGGCATTACGTTTATGAATTGACGACGACGGTAAAACGGTTTGACGACGACTGTGTGAAGACGACGGGGTGACGTGAGCTGGATGACGAAGTACAACTGACGACAATGCAACGATCACGCCGGCATCACGTCGACTGTATGACAACGAATGCCCGATGGCGCCGGCATAATGACGCGATATCGACTATGCTTCAAGAGCGGTATGGCAATAATGGGATGAGGACGATAGCGGGACGACCACTGTACCCACAATGCATCACGAAAACTGCATAACGACGATGGTATGGCGATGATAGTGTGGCGATGAACGCATGACGAGGTTGAGATAAAGGCGATAGAACGACCAAGATGGCCTCGTAAGATGGCACGATAAATTCTTCACGGTCGCATGATGACGATGGCAGCCACGGTAGAATGACAACGATGGCATGGCGACGAATGCATGGTACAGCGTCTTTCTAATGTAGACCGAATGACAACTGCGGCATTATAACGTCGGCGTAATCCCAATTCAAATACGATGGAATGATTACGCTATTATGACAGAGAAGGAATGACATCGAACAAACGACGAAGGCAGCGCGACTACAGGTACGTGGCTACAACAAGATTACGCTCCCGAAGTGGTGACGGTGCTGAAATGACAGCGGGACAACGGCGGTATGACGAGGGTGGGACGACGAAGTTAGAATAACGGCGGTGAAACGAGCATGATGGCATCGCGATGACAGTGTGACATCAAATGCATGACGACGATGCAATGACGACCATCGCATGGCAAAGGTACGAAGACAGTAGGATAACAACGAATGTATGACGACAAAGGCGCTAGGACTAATGCATTACAAAGAATTTGCGACGAGATTGACGGGACGGTGACGGTGGGACGACGACAGCATGACGAGAGTCGGTATGAAAATGAATGCATGATGACTACGAGGCCGCGAAGACGATGGCATGACGAGAGTTGATGACGAGGCTGGAATGATGGTGATAACACGACCAGGATGGAATCATGACCGCGACCGCATACGTAGTGGCCCATGCTATTAGACAACGGGGGTCACTGGGTCAGGGTAGGGGCCCTGAGAACAATGCGACGAGGAAAGTCCAATAACGCAGCTTGAGTGACGAAGATGGAACAACCATAATGGCGTCGCGAACACGGGCAAATGCATAGGCGTTAAAGCTATCTATCTATCTATCTATCTATCTATCTATCTATCTATCTATCTATCTATCTATCTATCTATCTATCTATCTATCTATCTATCTATCTATCTATCTATCTATCTATCTATCTATCTATCTATCTATCTATCTGTCTGTCTGTCTGTCTGTCTGTCTGTCTGTCTGTCTGTCTGTCTGTCTGTCTGTCTGTCTGTCTGTCTGTCCGTCCGTCCGTCCGTCCGTCCGTCCGTCCGTCCGTCCGTATCGATGACACTAGCCTTGTGGTTAATGTGGGTAATTTCAATGTGGTTGGGTCGGGAACGGAAAGGAAATGGCCTACGGTTTTTGTGTTTCAGACATATCGCTTGCGATGCCACATCCATCTGGCTCAACCGACCACCCAGTGGCGTACGTGCGTTGATTTGGCATTACGAAATAATGGATTTGAAGTTGTGAGTATGCCGATATCATAGCAATCGCAAAGTAATTGTGACCGTCGTTACTAAGAGACGATGAGTGGGGCCAAGAATGTCTTTACCAAAAGTTCTCTATCTCGACGTTTGCAGCTTCGCTGGCCATACAACATCGCGGGACGGAATAACCTTGATTTGATGCATGAAACATATCTGCCACATGTCAACCGGAAGCTGATCAAAATGGTCTCGATGACATTGACTGGTTGATTGGTTTATGTCGCTGTCATTTTTTGTCAACTGAAAGGCCAACTAGCGCCGGAGGGCCTCTGGTGGTGCTTAGACGAAATTGTTTGTACAGTATTCAATTAAATGCCTGTCTAAAGTTTCACTTCAAATAAATTCAAACATGTGCATTCGAATAAACTGTACTGAAGGCACTGGGCAGTGGGCATGGTGCTGGTGTGCTTGTGAAAAAGAAGACGACGAGAAGTGCTTGCTTCCCTGTTACGATATAGCGCCGACCTGTTTTAAGCCTAGCGCTACAACCTATAACTAGTGACCCTTTTGCTAGGTGAACACCCCCGTTGCATTTGGTGGAGGTGCTGGGTTTCTCTTCTACATCCTGGAACTCCGCAGCCGAACGCTACCACCAGCTGTTCCAATGGATGGAATTTCCTATCTGTCAACCAAGCACTTATCGACTGCGCTCGTGCCGAACTTACATTATCAGTGCTGTGCTTCGACCCTGACGACCATTCTTCTCCTAAAGTTGTTGCCGCCTCTGACATCGATATCGCACCTTTCTCCGCCGCTCTGGTTCCTGTGTCATGTAACTCTGCTGCAAACTCATCAGTTCTGTTTACACCGTCAGCCACTTGTGCGCGCCGCCGGAACTTTCTGCTTCCGTTTGCTGTCGTCACTTTTTGCGACCTTTCTGCTGCCCTTTACGTGTGCAATCCGTGCGCCTGCCCATCATCCCTACTCCGCGGCGAGTGCCTGGGTACCGCTGAAGCTTTCGATAGCGTTCTCCTGGCCACCACGTTTGGTGATACGGCATCACTTCCGATTTGTTCCGTCACTCCTCCCGCCGCGACTGATGCCCCTGTAAACGTCTTCGCTCGTGCCGTCGACGCAGAACTCACACCTGCGCAGCACACAGAAATTATCAAGCTCCTCCAACGCTTTCGTTCCTCATTTGACATTGACCAACCAGCCTTGGGCCGAGCGTCCGCAGTCGTTCACCGTATCGACACCGGTCCACAAACAGCATTGCGCCAGCGTCCGTATCGTGTGTCGGCTGCTGAACGCCGTATCATCGACCAGCACGTTGACGACATGCTGGAGCGTGGCATCATCCAGCCCTCTAACAGTCCCTGGGCATCTCCGGTTGTCCTCGTTAAAAAAAAAGATGGCTCCATTCGGTTCTGCGTCGACTATCGCCGCCTTAACCGAATAACGCGCAAGGATGTCTATCCTCTGCCGCGCATCGACGATGCCTTGGACTGTCTGCAGGGAGCGGAATTCTTTTCCTCGCTGGATTTGCGCTCCGGCTACTGGCAAGTGCCAATGGCAGAGGCCGATCGTCAAAAGACAGCCTTCGTAACGCCTGATGGGCTATATGAATTTACTGTCATGCCGTTCGGCCTCTGCAACGCGCCTGCCACTTTCGAGCGAATGATGGACGCCATTCTTCGAGGGCTGAAGTGGAAAACGTGCCTCTGCTATTTGGATGACATTGTGGTTTTTTCCACCGACTTTGCGTCGCACCTCAACCGCCTCGAGCAAGTACTTGCGTGCCTCTCCACTGCAGGACTGCAACTAAATTTGAAGAAATGCCACTTCGGCGCTCGTACGCTTACTATTCTCGGCCATGTAGTGTCAAAAGACGGTATCCTTCCGGACCCCACAAAACGTAGCGCCGTATCCGAGTTCCCTAAACCAACCACCATGAAAGAGCTTCGCAGCTTCATCGGCCTGTGCTCATATTTCCGACGCTTCATCCGTAACTTTGCCTCTATCATTGCCCCCTTGACGCAGCTTCTCACCGGCAGTTCTGACCTATCAGCCTGGTCCTCGGCGTGCGACGACGCATTCCAAGAACTGCGACGCGTTCTCACCTCGCCTCCAGTGCTGCGACACTTCGATCCCTCTGCTCCAACTGAGATCCATACGGACGCTAGTGGTGTCGGGCTCGGCGCTGTTCTTGCACAACGCAAGGATGGCTTCGAAGAGTACGTCATCGCGTATGCCAGCCGCACCCTTACCAAAGCCGAGGCCAACTACTCGGTTACTGAGAAGGAATGTCTGGCCATCATTTGGGCTATCGGCAAATTCCGTCCTTATGTGTACGGGCGTCCATTTGACATCGTGACCGACCATCATGCCCTATGCTGGTTATCTTCACTAAAAGATCCAACTGGTCGGCTTGCCCGTTGGGCATTGCGCCTACAAGAGTACGACATCCGCGTTGTTTATCGCTCAGGCCGAAAGCATTCAGACGCAGACGCTCTATCCCGGTCACCCCTGCCCTCTGGTCCTGTCCACTCGTCTATTTCTACCTGCGGTGCCTTCGCCCTCAACATTTCCGACATGCCGTCAGAGCAGCGCAAAGACCCATGGATCTCTTCGCTTATTGACTTCCTGTCCAGCCAGTCGCCAGCACCGACCTCTCGGACGCTTCGTCGCCAAGCCACGCACTTCATCATTCGAGATAACCTGCTGTACCGCCGCAACTACAATTCCAGCGGCCGTAAGTGGTTGCTTGTTATACCCCGACACCTACGCTCCGACATCTGCGCCACGTTCCACGACGACCCACAATGCGGCCACGCTGGTGTATTAAAGACATACTCTCGCCTCCAGCTTCGGTACTACTGGCGCGGTATGTACCGTTTCGTTCGCCAGTATGTCCGGTCATGCCACCTATGCCAACGACGCAAGACGCCACCTCAACATGCCACCGGCCCCTTACAACCTTTACCATGCCCCGCGCGCGCGTTCGACCGCGTCGGCATTGACTTATACGGTCCGCTTCCCAACACTCCAAGCGGCAACCGCTGGGTTATTGTTGCTATCGACCACCTCACGCGGTACGCTGAAACTTCAGCTCTAGCATCTGCCACAGCAAAAGACGTCGCCAGTTTTATCCTTCAAAACCTGATTTTACGCCATGGAGCACCTCGCGAATTACTGAGCGACCGCGGTCGCGTTTTCCTCTCAGACGTCATTGCAGCATTGCTAAAGGAGTGTCGCATCATTCACCGCACTACCACGGCATATCATCCTCAAACTAATGGGATGACAGAACGTTTCAACCGCACCCTTGGTGACATGATGGCCATGTATGCTTCATCTGACCACTCGAATTGGGATCGCATTCTACCTTTCGTCACCTACGCTTACAATACCGCCACGCAAAGCACCACTGGGTTCTCCCCTTTCTTTCTCCTTTACGGACACGAACCTTCATGCACTATGGACACGATTCTACCTTATCGGCCAGATGCCTCGGAGTGGACGACTGTTTCTAGAGCGGCTGCTTACGCCGAAGAATGTCGCCAGCACGCTCGTTCGTTCACATCCCAGGACCAGTGGCGCCAAAAGCTTCGCCACGATTCATCCACTACGGCTACGTGCTTTGCGCCTGGCTCGCTGGTCTGGTTGTGGGTGCCCTCTACTCCTCCAGGCCTTTCCTCCAAGCTGCTCTCCAAGTACCACGGTCCTTATCGGGTACTTAAACAAACATCCGCAGTCAACTACCTCATCGAGCCAATTGGAACGCCTTCAGACCAGCGTCGTCGGGGCCAGGAAATTGTCCACGTCTCCCGGCTCAAGCAGTGCCATGACCCCCCTGTGTTCCCCTGTCCTTAGGTCGCCAGGATTGCTACTCTTTCGGTGGGGAGTGATTGTACTGAAGGCACTGGGCAGTGGGCATGGTGCTGGTGTGCTCGTGAAAAAGAAGACGACGAGAAGTGCTTGCTTCCCTGTTACGATATAGCGCCGACCTGTTTTAAGCCTAGCGCTACAACCTATAACTAGTGACCCTTTTGCTAGGTGAACACCCCCGTTGCAAAACAATTATAGTCAGAATTTTGCCAGTGCTCTACAATATGACAACAATGAAAAGGAGCGAACCTAACATTCTGCTGCGAAATGGCAGCTTTCTGAAACAGAGCGAGAATCCGGCAATGCTTGATGCACGCAGGAATTGGAGACATTATAGTCGAGCTTGGTCAGGATTGTGTTCGCACTGTTGTGAATGGTGATCCTTAGTAACCATGACTCTATCCTCCAACACCAGAGAAAAACACTGCGCTGTCTATGCAAGCCACAAAGGCGTCCCCCAACTTATCAGGAAAACAGGGCGTCAATGCTTGCAAATCTTGAAGAGAGCCTATGTGAACGTGCCCCTGCAAACCGCGCAGGTTTCCTCCAACAAAAGATGCAATGAAATAGTAAATGCATTGGATGGAACTGTGAAGGCATCTTTAAACACAAGAGCCAGATCGCGCCTCAATGCTTCGCGGCCATCCTCGAAGGCGTCTTCCAAACCAACATGGAAACACAGCATCAACGCATGGCCGCAATTCGTGAAACACTACAGCAACAGAAGCGCCAAACACAGAAATATTGACGGCTCGCAACGATTCCGGGTGAAGACAGCTCCTTGAAGAAGTACTTTCAATATGACATGCTTACTGATTCACAGTGCTTCGCGGAGATGTGCATGAGAGGTCCTCAAAATTTAAAGACATGGTCGTACAAGTGGTTCTGGAAAAGTTTGCTTCCTAGGACAGCGCCCATTTGATTGTCTGGATCCCTCAAAGACCCCCTCCTGAATACGAAACTGGGGAAAACAAATCGCTTGAGTGCTAATTGTGTTGACGTTTACATTCATTGTGAGAAGCGTTCTGTCGTAATATGCACAGTAATTAACGCAGAAAGTTGGGCTAGTTGGTGTTCATTGCATGTATTGTGACATAGTTACAATACAGACTAACAGGCTAACTAGACTAATAGAAAAAAAGGTGAGACAGGACAGAGGGCCAGTGTTAGGAAAAGGCCCATTGTACTAGAGATACGAGTAATTTTTGTCCTGTACCATATTTTTTTTCGTTAGTCCTGTTAGCGCTAGTAACTCTGTGACAGCAAATGCCGCAATATGATTTTTACTATCGCTGGCAGAACTGGTTAAAGTGGTCGACTAGCGGTTTGCGAACATCTTGTGTGCATTTTTTATAGTACACCGCTTGTGCTTTCTTTATTACGATGCATGAATTCTGATTTATCGCAGCGCAAATGTTTCGTGTGTGTTTAAGTATCACACCTTTGGCCCGTTTAGATGTGGTTGCATATGCCTGTCTCAAATTGTTCCCGGCTTAAATGTCAAAATATGCAGTCTTAACATGACCGGGAAATACGGTTTGAGGAGTTTAATATTTAATGTATTCGCAACCGCTTTCAGAATTTTTTAGGGTACATATTTAAATACACTTCTCCCAGGGGAGCTCCCACGTATGTTGTCATCCTGTAATTTTACCAGCTTAAAGCACAGTTCTAGACTGCGGACAGCTCTCATATATTCAACGGTTCTTAAAAACAATGTCGGTTTTTACAAAGTGCTTTGGAGAACCGCTTACCTCTTTCAAATGTGAGTGTAACCTCGAGAATACCACAACAATCTTTAGGTCCTCGATGGAGAAGCTTCTTTTCAGTCTTATCTGGTAAATCTGCGCCATAGTTGTAAAATATGTGCTGAATTTTTGTAGATAACGGAGACATACAAGATAGCAGGATGCCGTACTTTCTCATCAGCTGAATTACTCACGGAGGCAGGCAATGCTTGCAGAAAAAATTGCGAAATTTTCTTATAGAATGAAAAAAGTACAGGTAAATTTGCACTCAACTGCTTGAGACATGTTCAAATGAAGGATCCGATGCCGATTAGGCAATACAATAAAATATACTTTATTGGCTTCCGTTATCACATACCTAATTTGTTATTCCCTCTAAGCACATAGTGTGCGTCAGGTGATGACGGAGTTGTTTAATATCTTAATGCATAAAAGAGTATATTTCAGTCGGTTTACGTTGCATATAAGCTAGGATGACACATTGACATTATTTCTGAAACTATTCAACGAACAAATAAGAGAGATGGTAAACTAATAGCATACTGTAACACCTCGGTAATTTATTGTCATTATTTACGAACTAAACAAAAATAAACACGCGAGCAATTAAAAACCTGGTAAATGACTAGGGTGTTAAATTGCTATAGTAAAACAGACACATTGACATCATTTACAAAAAAAACAACAACAAGCAAATGAGTGAAAAGCACCGTTCACTCATAGTTTTCTAAAGCTATACACCACTTCCTCATTTATTTTATTATTTTACGTTTCTTGCCATTCTTATACAACACACACTAAGGCCAATCGACTTTTCCGGGAATTCGGACAATCACCTTAGACGTGTTGGGAATGTTGTTGAAGCCATAAAGTCATTGGGGATCATCTGAAGCCGGAAAGACGGCACTTCGCTTGTAAAGAACTTGTATTCTTTGGTCGCCTCGCAAGCAAATTTGGAGCCTCTCTTAATCCAAGGAAGACAGCTACCATCGCAAACGTTGCAATGCTTGCAAGCAACAAGGCTATAGCAGATTTGATCATCTGTGCGTCTATTACAGGTGCTTTGTGAAAGACGTTTCATACACCGATGAGCCACTGAGACATCACAGAAAATCAGACGTGTTGTGCCTGACAATCAGACCTAGAGGAGGCCATAGCTTGCGCAAGCCGGTCGTAGTAGAAGGCGAAAGGCAATTATTCTATGACGGCTAAACAGGATTCTGTTGTCTCCCGTACGCTCCCGAGTATCAAGGGCAAAAGAGAGGGACAACGTGGTTCGTGAAAGTGGGGAGCTAGTTCGTGGGCTCTTAAGAATGCTAGATGGCGCCAGGAGATGTGTGACGGCGAACTCTTCGGCTCGCCCTACGGTTGGAGTTGCACGTTTGGGCTGGAACTGAGCAGCACTTCCTTCCACGGCGAAGGTGAGGGAGAGGCCAGGAGATGGGGGGAGGCGGTCCTCCTCGTAATTTCAGCGGATGTGAATGAGCGTAGCTAGTCGGCCACACAGCTCGTAGTACGGAGTTACTCTTTCCGGGTAAATGTGTGAGTATACGTAGGGATGCGGGTACGAGATTGGAACCTGCACCAGTGTATCTCCTGACGCTTGTTTAGTTTACTGTTTAGTGTGGGCCTAATGTGTCATGTAAAACGTAAGTATGCGATCATGCATCGATATGAGTGCAGGACTTCGTTTCAGGTCTCCGCGTCCGCGAGGCTCACCGATCGGCTCACGAATCCTCGAGCATGTTGGTGGGCCGCTTCGTTCCCTGGAGCCGGGATCCATATCAACTCTATTGAGCGTGGTTGTTCACTCTTTAGTGACAACAGGATCTTTAGTGTGGTGTTGGCCATTATCCCTCGCCCATATTTGTTCATGACTGTTTTGCAGCCATCATAACTATACAGGCGTGTGTTGAGGCTACGGCCAACGCAACGGCGGTTTCTGCTTCGGGGGGGGGGGGGGGGGGGGGAGTGAGGTGGCAATGCTCAGCGAGCTCGAAGCTTTCTGTGCCTTGTGTCCTGGGCCGGGAACGATGCAAACGGCGTAGGTGCAGGTTCGATTAGGGTACTGGGCTGCGTCGACGTACGCGATGGCGGAGTTCGTATTGTGATCTCGTGTAGTGTCTGGTCTTTCTCTCTTCTGTAGCCGTGTTGGCCGGCGAGTGTGTTTTTGTGCAGCGCTTTGATGATGAACATGCCCCTGATGTATGGTGGTATGGCGGTGGGATCACTGACCGTTGGGGACGCTCTGAGGCCGATCGAGCGAGGATCCAGCGGCCCGTCTTGCTACCTTGGAAACGGTGAACCTGTGATGTGCAGTGGGCTTCAGTGAGTGCATCATGGTGTTGTGAACTTCCAGCTAAAGAAATTTCACAGTGGAGGTGTGTCTTGGTAAGCAGAGGGCTAACTTATAGGCGTGTCGTATAATGCTGTTGAGGCGAGCTCGTTTTGTCTTCTGTAAGTGTAGGTAGGGTATTGCATAGGTGAGACAGCTGATGACAAAGACCTGGATGAGTTGGAGCAGGTCCTTGTCTTTCATACCTTTGTTACGCGCACTTACTCTATGAAGCAGTTGTGTAGTCTGCTTCACTGTCAACTGGAGCCGGTTGATGGTGATGCCCTTGCGCCGCTTCTGCTGTAGTATCATGTCTAGTACTCGCACGCGCTCGACGTGGGTAACTAGCTGCTGGTTTACGCGTACCGTGATGTGAGGTGGGGGTTAATTCTGCTTGCTTAAATCAGGTGGCCTGATCAGAAGGAGCTGCAACTTGTGCTGGGAGCGCTATAGTCCCGGTGCCTTCAGGTGTTGGACGGCGAAATCACTGGGGTGTTGGAGCGTTTCTTTGACGGTGCCGTCCGACACTTCACACGTCCAGAGCGTGACGCCCGCGTATAGCGTATGTCTGAGTTCCGGGACTTCCTTCAGTTTTGGTCGCAAGTTGCGCATTGCTAAGTTGAATATAAATGGTGAAAGGAGTACGCCTTATGGCCTACTTCAGTCCCCGAGCCGCATTGGAGGTGAGCGCAGATCCGCTACTGTGAGGATGACCGTCCAGCGTGTGAGGAACGATCTGATGTAGTTGTAGGTTCGTTAACCGAGTTGACGATGAGCTATGTTGTCAAGCACGGCCGCGTTGAGTACATTCTCAAAAGCTGCAGGGACGTCCTGACTCAGTAGTGCTTTCATGCTCGAACCACTGACTAGATGCAAGAGGTGTTGGTGCAATTGAAGGAGGACGTCCTGGGTACACGTTTGCCCGAAAACAGTGCAACGTCAATGGCAGGAGACCGTGTTTCACTGAAAAGTTCTGTAGGCGGGAAAGAATTATATACTCCATCAGCTTGCCTAGGCAGGAGGTGACTGAAATGTCGTGAAGTTTTTTGGTATGATCTCTCCCCAGTGCGTTTTTCCACGCAGGAAGTAAACGGGCGGAGCGCCAGCACTCGTTCCCTTATTCGGTTATTGTTCCGACCAAATTCTGGTCGAGGTTTCGCAACGCCTAGTTCGTAACCCCGTCAGGGCCTGGCACAGGCGTGGTGCGCAGATTTTGCAGCGCATCGCAGACCTCTGCCTCCGAAATGTCAGCATCCAGCTGTTCGTTTGGAGCTCCGACGTAGTGTGGCAGGTGCGCGTCGCTCTTTCTTAGGGTGTTAATGTACTGGCTGGGGAGCTCCGGAAGCAGCTGCGCGTCGGTGCGTGTGTATTCGTATTATTTGTGTCACCTGCTTCCTTGCCGCTAGCTTGGTGTTGCCGGGACCCAGCAGGTGTCCCAGAGGGTGCCATGCCTTCTTGCCGCCCAACTGGCCGTTGAGGCTGTTGCTGATCTGGTCCCCTGCTAACGTTCCAGTGTAGAGGTATGCGCCTCTAGCTACCGTTCCAGCTTCGCTATGCGCTTTCGCAGCTTGCTGTGACGTTCGCGCTGCAACCTGCGCGAGAGGCTTTCGCGTGCTTCCCACATGTGCAGGAGGCGGGAATCGAAGGTTGTCTGCTCTTTAGGCACCGCCATTTCGTACGTCGTGCATGATCTTCGTGTACGTCATGTGAATGTAATGATCGCTGCCCACCGTGTGGCCTGTTTTCTGCCACGAGGCGTCCGGTATGGTCTTGCAAAAGGAGAGATCTAGTGTGGTGCCTCTGCATAGAATGTTACTGAACCGTTTGGTTGTTGTCAGTCATTGAGGACAGGAAGACCTAGATCTTGGGCCCTATAACGTAAAACTATTCCAATGTGTTTCTATTCCAATCTCCTGACGTCAAATATGCGTAACCACCGACGCAAGCACCGGGCGGTCACCCACAGGGTTGTCTGTACAGACCAATCAAACACTCTCCTCGTTCATAGGAGGTCACTTTTGTTGCTTGAAAAACGAATAACGTCGCCCACACTGAGCGGCTTGTGGTATCTAATTGGCTGACAAGAGGCGACAAGAACGCTCAAGTGGAGAGGGATCCGCTGGGGCAGAGCCAGTGCACTAAAAATCGATAACCGGATGAAAAGGGTGGTGCCGGCGTCTGCGATTGGTCGGCTTTCCCTTACTTAGCTCGTGGTGGCTGGTCGAAAATCGAGGTGGCATGCAACGGAAGCTTAAGAATGACGCTAAAACTGATCCTCAGCAAAGAAAAGTTGGCAGAATGAGGTGGTAAACGTGCCGAAAGTGCTCGAAAACGTTACTCGGCCACGCAAGAAGTTTTATTATACGCAAATACACCTATGCTCTCCGGCAGGTGCGAGTGGCCACCGTCTCAGCGATTGGCGGCAGCTATCTTTTATTCCTTTCGGAACGGGCAGCCTGCGGCTATTCCGAAGAAAATTCAGTTTTGTTCGGCATATTAACGCATCTTTATCGCGTACACGTCACTTTGACGCGGTGAGTTTGTGCGGTTTTTTGACGTCGCGTGACAGGCAGGTGAAGTGGGTGCAGCCCAAAAACTTTTTGCCAATAGCTGAGGGCTAATGGAGAAATGGGGTCGAATCAGAAATAACTGTTTTTCTTTTTTATGTCAAATCATGCATAATAAGTATGCACACATTATATCAGATGGGGAGCTATCGCGGTTTTCGTGACGTCACGTGACAGACAGGTGAAGTGGGGTGGTCGAAAAACGTTTTTGACCAATCGTGGAGGGCTGATAGCAGAATTGGAATAGAAAAGTTTGGAATAGTTTTACGTTATAGCGCCCCTTGAGTGGTCTCCCATAACCGGTCCATTTGCAGTCGTGTTTTGGGTAACTCCGCTCTGGGTTTTTGGTGTTGAAGTCACCCAAAATCAGTAGCTGTGTTCCTTTGGCCAGCATGGACATTTTGTGAAGCACTCGTGGGAGGTCAGCCCCCTTGTTTCTTGATGACTTGTAAATGCTGAGGACGAAGTGCGGACTTCTCCCCTTCTCCCCGGCAGCATTTCAAGGAGTCTGAGTTGAATGTCTGTGTCTTCGATTTCGTGTTGTGGGCGTCTTGTGTAGCTGTAAGTTTGAGGTGTACAAGGATGGCCATATTGCGGTGAGGCCTGTCGACCGGTCCTAGCTGATTGTAAGGAGTATATCTTCGTAGTTTTACGAGAGTGTTTGTCTCCTGGAGAGCTATGATGTCTGATATGTCTTGGTGTTGTGATGGATGGGAAGGTGCAAGTGCTCTTTCTTAGTGCGGAAGCTCCTGGAGCTTCATTGCCACACTGTCAGGTTTGTTCTTGAGGTCACGTTACGTTGGTTTTGGTGTGGGGGCGTGCTTTGTGGTTTCAAGGGTGGAGATGGCTGCCGTTATGGCTATGGTAATGTCCGCTACGGTACGGAGCGAGACAGTGGATGTGGCTGCCTTGCGCCTGTTTGAGCTTTGAGTCTGTGTTGCGTGCTAGTGGAAGCGAGGGAGGATTCGACGTTCCAATTCCACGTTCACTTTCCAAATTCGATGTACTTCATCTGGGATAATGAAGTTATGACTCAGAAGAAGTAGGTCTGCATTGGTCTCAGATCGCACCAATTCTTAGCGAGATCTTTCTCGGCAGTGTTGACCGGGCGCTAGAGAGAGACTTGACAGAAACAACCATTAAATGTTTTTGGTTTGTTAATGACTACTTGGTAGTTATTCGCTCTCGGACAAGTTCCAAAGGTATTGGCGTTATTCTGGCAGCCATTGGTAAAGAAGGGATGCTCTCGGGTCTACTCATGAACCGCCGTCAAATAACAAATTCAATTCTTGAATGTAGAGTTAAGATTTACAGCACAACATACTTGTTGGCAACATACCACAGGACAAGCAAACCTATCTTAAGCTACACGTCGGCACAATAAAAACTACGGAAAAGAGGCGTTGCTATGACGTGTTTATGTTCCGCAACTAGAAAGTCATGTCACCATCTCGCCAATCTTAGTTTTCTGCAAGAGCTTAATATTCTACAGAAGGCCGGTATTCCAAAATCTATTGTCTTATCAATATCTGATGGACTTCTGAAGAAATAAACAAAGGGGAAGCACCCCAGAAACAGATCGAAACAGTAAAAAAGTTTGCAGTGATCCCTCATGTACATCAGAGGTGGAATGGGTTGAATAAGACAACCATAAATTATGGTGTTCAAGTCGTCTTTTCTGAAAAGAACTTGTTAAAGAAGATTTACAATCACGTCACTAGACCTAAATGGACGTCCAAGGCCATGTGCCACGACAAACACGGGGCAGCTCGTGGCATGCTCGATAGGAATGGTCTACGTTACTCCGCTTTTGTGCGACAAAAAGTAGTTTGGGCAGACGGAAAAGTGCCTTAACATCCGCCTTAGGGAGCACCAAGCTGCGATCAGGAATTCAACAGGCTTGAGTATGGCCGCGCATTGTCGTAATTGCTTGCAAACCTTTGTTCGAAAAAAACTGCATTATTTTATAAAAATGGAAATTAAATCAACAGCGAGATTGTGGAAGCCTACTTCAAGCATGTCAACTGAGCCGCATGTGTCAGTCAGACTTCTGTCTATCCGCATGCTAAACGAACGGAGTTTTGAATGGCAAGATAGGCTGAGACTCTTTCACCCCTCGTAAGCGTCACTTCACACCATCATTGCATTCCCTGTATATTTAATAATTTCCTTGAAAAAATACCCCAGTAGTTAGTCTGCGCTTCGTATCCTGCACTTCCTTGCGTCCTTCGCCCGGGTTGTGCTGCCCACCCCTGGGTGTATGTTCAGTCACCAACTCGCCCAGCTTGCGGTGTTAATTCATGATTACCGTTTTTGTGATGCGGGTGTGAATGTGAATAGAGCGAGGGCCCTGTCTATCTTAGCTTCAAAGGGTTGAATATAGCCAGTTAATTTTGCGGTCTAGGACTGCTGAGAAGACGTAGGGGCTTACTGGGCAAAAATTGGGCTCTCAAGACGGAATTCTTCTTAGCTGTCTCCCTCATCTGTGAGTTGGATGCCAGCATCTGCTGCTAGGCCACCATCTTGGGTGGCCCTCTGGAGCCTCGGCTGGAGGACCGGAGCCGGCTTGCTCAAGTGGATCGTTGGGTTGAACGATATTTCAGGTGGTGGGTGCGGGAGCGGGACCTGCTGGCTCGGCGGTGAGATTGGCCGTTGGAGTCTAGCGGCGGGAACGACGTCGATCGGGCTCGGAGGGACGGGGAGCGGCTGCTGGAGGGGCCACTGTGGGACGCATTGCTCCGGGTGTACGGGCAGGTTCTTGTGCTTGTTTCGTTTGTGGGCTGGGCGGCATCTTCTCGGACGAAGCGGTATTTGCGGTTTGCTCTGCTGGTGTTATGTGCGCCGCCGCAGTTGATGTAGCCTGGCGCGCATGTTGGAGGTTTGCCCTCCTTGAGGATGGGGAATATTCCCCGCAGCAATGGCGGCATCGCTGCTTGCATCGCAAGGCACAGACGTCCATGCAATGGCCGACCATGTAGCATTCGTAGCATGATTTCTTTTGGTTGTAGAACGGGTAGAGTCTGATGCCGGTGCCGTCATAGAAAATTCATTTCGGGAAGTCTTCACTTGTGCAGGTGACCATCAGGTTACTAGTATGGCCCTTGCGTCTGCCGGTCTCAATAGGCATGTCAGAGCATGCCAGTGTCTCTCCGTCCAAAGGATCGTCGAACATGGGAAACACCATGCATCGCACGGCGTCCTCCCAAGGGTGGGCGTACACGTGGAGGTCGACGGTGCGGGTGCCCACGTTGTTGAATTTCATGCGGGTGTAGTGTTGCACACGCTGAAAGTCGACGAGGCTCAGCGTCAAAGTGTTGTTGGGGGGATGCATCCCTAGGCGATACCGGTTTGATGGTGGTTGATCGGACTACGAGGGTGGCTTCAACAGGGCTTTGTGTAGCTGCCACGCTGGCACATTCGTGAGTCAGGCACATTCTACGTAGCGGTGCACGGGTGTGTTCGGCTGGCGAGTGAGGCTTGGGATTCGATGTGCTGCGTTCATTGCCGTAGGAGCTCAACCCCGTCGCACTCAGGCTCGGAAATTCCTTGCCTTGAGTGCTGAGCTAGCGGCGGCGTCGTTCTTAAGCGATGTAGGCGGGTGAATTGCAGGAGTCATCGAACCATTCATTCTCGGACGTAAGTTCTTCGACCGCCTATTCCATGTCGGTGGGCGACCGGGGCACATCGAAGGAGCAGTTATTGCGGCTCGAGGCCTTCCGGGGGCCGTATTTGCGTTAAGCCCATAAGGCTTAGGCGGTGGGGGAGCGGCGTGGTCCGCGAAACTAAAGCTCTCACGGGAGAATACCCGAAGGTCCAGCGTAGAGGATTGTGTTTACGTGATCCTGATACCCCTCCGCACCAACTCGTGCATTAGTCATACAAGTCGGTGCAGTTGCTGCTGCGACAGCAGCAAAAATCGCAGGAGCCAACACTGAGTGCGACCGGCCTCTCCGAGCGTTCACAGCGTACTCGTCTAGGATAAGTAATCGTGACCACGTCTGAACGCAGATGTCGCCTTTTGCGTCAACATATGCAGAGACTGTCAGGTACGCATGATACCACCCAAAAGGCCAGCAGCATTCCTACAGCCAATCGCACCTTATGACCAACCATTACAACTGATCGGGAAGAACTTATGGGGGCATGTTTTAAGATCAACATCCAGGAATAAGTGGATCCTTATAACTACCTACTACCTAAACCGCTACACCGAAGTGAAAGCCCTGCCCAAAGGTAGTGCAGGTGAAGTGGCAAAATTATTCGTCAAAAACAATCCGTTACTCACATGGAGCTCCAGAAATTGTTATCACCGATAAAAGAACGGCTCTTAGAGCGCAGCTTACTCAAGCTGCCCTGCAATACAACCAGTTAAGTCACCGCAAGGCTACTGCCTACCACCCGAACACAAATGCCTTGCGACGTTGCTCAATAAAATTATCCCGAACATGTTGCCAATGTTAGTCGATGTCAAACACAATATGTAGGATGCCGTCTTTCTGTACGTAGTCTTCGCTTACAACATGGAAGTGCAAGGAACACAGATGACGCCGTTCAAGCTGGATTACGAAAGGAACCCGGCTAACAATGTATGAGGTGCTCAGGCGGAAGAATAGCCGGCTAAGCATATTAGGCTAACGCCGCTTGCTGCACCATCACCACCACCGCGCAGCGGAAATGCTCGGCGCCATGCTATCAAATATTACCTATTAGGACAACATCGAACGTCCCGGCTTTTCTACAAAGCGCCGAAGAAGCCAGTAACTCGCGCGTGTGTGCATCAAGAGCCACCAAAGGACTGACAGCCCATACTACAGTCGTCGGGGACACTACCTGAAATACCATGTTGATGACCGCGTTCGAACCGCATGGACTCGGTAAAAAATTTCGGCATCGCTATGTCACGCTTTACAAGATAAGGTCGTGCCTGACAGTGTCACAATATCGCAGCGGCGCCGGGCACTACCTGAAGCCGGGCGCTAAGGAATTGTGAAATGTGCTTCACTTTCTTAGTTTATTTCTTTACATGTACACTTCCTTGCTTTTATGTTATGTTCACAGGATCCGGACTGTTTCCTAAGTCCTGGACATTGACCCGCGGAAATTGCCTTCCTGTTTAGAGGGATGACTTTTCAGCCACTAACCACTGTTACAATGTATAATTCGGAGCAGGACACACCTTGATATATCCGAACTTTCTCGAATGTGGTCGCCGATTCTACAGCGAAGGAGCAAAGGAACCTTCGCTATAAACACATCGCTTGCGCGAAGCGGATTGTGGTGCACATTCTAGAACGGACGGCACAACCAAAAATTACGGTTGAATTTACGATGAGTCGTGCATAAATAGGTGGCGTAGTTGACTTATACATGAGATTTCAACGACCGATGATCGTGCTCGTCGCCATTCTTTTACTTCGAACCTTACTCGTTTTCTTTAAGGGGGCACAAGTTCACTCAATGAAAAGTAAACTTAAGAGTTACGTCCCACCAGTAATTACGAGTTAACTCCCCCCTTTGGCGTTGGCTGATTCTTCACAGTCTAGACGATTCTCTTAATAATCTAGAAAATGCTCACTTATGGCGACAAATGATTCTTTTTTTCTGTTCTCCTTTGCATGCTTTCTTCCCGCAAAGAAGCAGCCATATAAATATGACTGCTCAATGTTAAGATGCCAAAGTCAATAATGTTGCTTACCAGTATGCCTTGTTATTTGATCGCTTCCTAAAAATATCCAGGTAATGAATTCAGAAGACCTTAATCAGAAATTTGGAATAAAATTAATATTTTTCTTATTACTACAAGAAAGAAATAGGGTCTTACCAGGTCGATTCGTATTCGCGAGTTTCCCTTTGCATAATTACAGTGTCGTTTATAAATTGCTTTACATCCCTTGTACAATAAGCAGGGTATGAGGTATTTGAATACGTGGTCCAGATAGGTTCATTGGTGTCAAGGAACTGAAAAAAAGAGCAATGAGTGCAGTAAAATGGCCTACCGACGTGGCATAACACATTTCTCTCAGTGCTAGGGCGAGAGGCATTTTATTGGCCAGGTAAACTAAGATGCGCGGTACCGCTTTGGTTAGGTACCTACGTAACAGGAATAGAAAATAAGCAAGTATAAATGCAGACAGCGTGGCCTTCCTAAAGTTAGTTTCAGTGTTATGCTGAGGCTCATTTATAATAATAATGATAATAATAATAATAATAATAATAATAATAATAATAATAATAATAATAATAATAATAATAATAATAATAATAATAAGTTTATTTCCCCTCAAGAAAGATGGAGGAGCCTGCAGGTAAAAGCTACTCGAACAAACGGCAGCTTGACAGCCCACAGCCCTCTCGCAGATCCAATAACACGCAGATCCATTTAGACATTGGAAGCTAAATGAATGAAGCGAAGCTTACTTGTCGAATAGGAGTAGAAACAGTAGCGGGTCACACCGACACAGCCTTATAAACTCAAGGTGTTAGCTTTCTGTGTGACGAGGATAAAGACGATGTGTGAGACTTGCTGAGGGAAAGTTGTAGATGAGAGGTGTGTGGCACAAAGGAAGTAAGGCACATATATAAAATATTGTTATGGAAAGATAGAAGAAGAGAAAGAAAGAAGATCGCAAGACGCTGGCTGCTAGGGCTTGTTGCTGGTAAGCCATATTAACAACATTGATTCTGCTTGCATATATATTCTAAATGCTGTCTGTCTACACTCTCAACATCCTAGTAAAGTATTGGTGGAGGTGCGGGGTACCGTGTCTGGAAACGGAGCTCCTCAGTGGACGTCGTATCACCGTTCTCACCATAAATGACGGTGATCACGCGGGGTCAACGTCATCACCGCCTCCAACGTCACCGTCGCCGGCTACATCGCTGTCCCCTTCGGTAGTGGTTTTGCAAACCAAGGATCCCGGAACTTTCTGCGGAACCGATGGCGCGCCGTTGAAGAGTGGGTGGCTATGTACGAACACGTGAGTGGAATTAACAGATGGGACTCTACGCTTATGACTGCTAACCTGTTCTACCTAAAAGGCACGGCAAAGGTGTGGTACAAAACCATGAAGGGGAGCTTACCAGCTGGGTTCAATGCAAAGAGAAGTTAACAAAGTTGTTTTCCAAATCAGCTGGCCGTAAAATTGCCCCAGAGCATTAAGTGGTCTCCCGTGGCTAATCTCCCAATGAGTCCTATGTCTCGTACATGCCGCACGTGCTGGCGCTTTGTCGTAAAGCCGAGTACGACATGACAGAAGCTGAGAAGGTCGGGCACATGCTCAAAGCAATTGCTAACGATGCCTTTAATCTGCTCATGTGCAAAAGCTGCTCTACACTTGATGTATCATGAAAGAGTGTCGACAATTTGAGCAAGGCAAAAGCCGATGCGTCCTGCAACTATTCGCCAGACTTCCCATACTGTCACAACATCGACGTGTGAAGATCAGTTCGCACGCACAGCAGCATGCGTCGTCATCGCATGACGTGGTGCGAATCATTCTAAGTGAACTGGACGCGATGGCGCCCTGAGCTTCCTGTTCGCGTAGCCCTGACGCTACCCGTTTTTCAATTCCGCTAGTAAAAGCCAATGTTCATTAGGAACTCTAAAACATTGGTTTACATTCTGTCTGTGCTGTTGAGACTCTCAATTGACATTGAGAGTCTGAATGCCGAGAAGGGGTTCTTAGCACCAATTGCAGCTCAAAGCTTTGGTTCCTTAACGGATGACTACGCGAATATGATTGGACCTGACATCACCTTTGCGCGGGCCACGCACATACGTCTCCTGGTCGAATAGTACAGTAACATCTTTGATTTCGGCGACAGGCCTTTAGGTCAAACATCTGTCCTTCGCCACCGTATAAAAAGTCGAGGCACGAATCCTTTTCGTCGGCGTCCGTATCGTGTATCCCATGCTGAACGTAGTCATCCAATCATAAGTGGACATAAATGCTCCGCAAAGGGCTCTTCGAACCAGCAGCCAGCCCTTGGGCTGCGGCTGTCGTCATTGTGAAAAAAAAGATGGTACCTCAAATTTTTGTGTCTTTTATAGCCATTTAAACAAGATCACGCGAAAAGACGTAGATCCACTACCACGCATCGATGACGTCTGGGACTGCTTGCACAGAACCACGCTGTTCTCTTACATTGATCTTCGATCCAGATACTAGCAGATTTCAGATGATGCAATGGACCGCGAAAAGACGGCCTTCATTACACCTGAATGCTTGTATCAATTTAAAGTCATGCGTTTTGGCATATGCAATGCTCCTGCGACATTTGATCGTATGATGTACTGCCTTCTGTGAGGCTACAAATGGACTACTTGCCTTTATCATCTTGACGACGTGATGGTTTATTCTCTCACGTTCGGCATCAACTTCACCTGACTCACTGTAATTCTACCGGTCTTGCGAAAAGCCGGCCTCCAGCTGATCTTTTCTCAAGTTCATGTTCAAGTTTATTCATCAACGATGTCAGATTTACAAGAAGTGTATGCAAAATGAGCACTACACATGTCAATTCGGGCGCCGTCAGATAACTGTGTTGGGACAGCTCGTTGACGCATCCATTGCACAACCAGATCCGGAAGAAGTTCGTGCCGTTCGCAGTTTCCCTGTGACACGTTTTCTTCTGAGATGCGCTGTTTCGTCGGCCTGTGTTCTTACTTTCGCCGTTTCGTCAAAAACTTCGCCGAAGTTGCGCAGCATTTGACAGATCTTTTAAAGAAGAACATGTCCTTCTCATGAGGCCTGGAGCAGGCTCACGCTTTCCCCGCTGTCATCGGGTTTCTGACCACCCCTCGCATACTTGCTCACTTTGATCCATCTTCACGGGCCGAAGTCCACACGGACGCGAGCGCCCACGACATCGGCACAGTTGTCGCCCAACAGCAGTGTGGTACCGAGTGCGTGATAGCTTACACCAGCCACCTTCTGTCACCTACCGACAGAAATTACTCCATCACCGAGCGGGAGTGCTTGGCTTTAGTTTGTACTGTGGCCATGTTCCGGCCATATTCGTACGGCCACACGTTTTCGGTCATTGCAGACCACCACGCCCTTTGTTAATTGGCTGTCTTTCCTCCAGGACCCGACAGGACAGCTTGGTCGCTGGGCTGTGCGGCTCCAGGAATTTTCACTTATTGTCAGAGACAAGTCTGGACGTCTATTCAAGGGCGCAGACTTGCTCTCTTGTCACCACACGGATCCTTCTGATCCTGTTGTGCATAATCCGGTGACCTGCGTGATGGCTTTTACTGACCTGACCGACATGCCCACTGAACAACAACGCGACGAATCCTTAGAGCCCGTCATCGCCGCAGTGTAATCTGGCCGCACCGACGGCACGTGTCGCAGGTTCGTGCTGCCCGACCGCATCCTCTAGAGCCGCAATATCAACCCTCACCGCCCTGAGTTGCTCCTTGTCCTTCTCATCATCTGCGATCTGCCTATCTCGAACAACTTCTCGACGCACCGTCGGCGGGACATATCAGAGTTTTGGTACGTACGACTACGTAATACACAGGTTATTCTGGCCGGGTTTCTAGCAGTATCTGCATCTTTATGTCGCAACTTGCGAATTGTGTCAGCGCAGGAGCAAACCTCCCCTGCCACCTGTCGGACAACTCCATCCAATAGATGTTCCCTCGGAACTTTTCTTTCGTGTGGGCCTTGGCTTACTTGGCCCTTTTGTGACGACAACTAGAGGGAACAAGTGGATCGCTGTCGCTACTGATTACCCGCATGCTACGCGATAAAAAAGGCGTTGCCGACTAGTTGCGCAACTTCCGTCGCCAATTTTCACATCGACGACGTCATTTTCCACCACGGTGCACCCCGACAGTTACTTGCAGACCGCGGCCCCTCGTTCTTGTTTCGGGTTGTTGACGACCTCCTCCACTCTTGTGCCACTGAACCCGAGCTGTCCACCACGTACCACCCACAAACGAATGGTCTTACGGAACGTTCCAACCGAACACTCGCAGAGATGATGCCGGTGTACGTCTCCAATGATCACCGCGACTGGTTTACGTAACGTTTGCGTATAACTCCTTCCGCCATCACAGTGCAGGATATTCACCCTTTTATATTTTGTATGCTCGGGACCACTCATCGCCGTCTGACACCATTCTACCTTCTGTGCCATGTGTTGCCGCTGAGTACGCTCCTGAAGTCATAGATCGCGCGTACTTGGCGCGTCAAGTCAACCGATCTCGTTTATTAGCCTCACAGCACACGCAAAAAGAGCGTTACGACCAGTGCCATCGCGATGTTAAGTTCGCTCCAGCTGCTTGGGGGCTCCTTCAGTCAACATGTCGTCGGGTCGGCCTCTTCCACAAGCTCCTCTCTCGGTACACCATGCCTTGTGAGGTCTTACGTCCATTTACCTACGCCAATAAGAGATCTCGCCGTCACAGTTTGATCCATGTTCAAGTCCGATGCCTGTTGACATCCTGCACGTTTCACGGTTGAAGCCATACTTCGCTCGCAGTTCTTAGCCTAGCATGCGCCGACACGGCGCTTAAGCACCCCGAGGGTCCTGTTACGGAATGATAAACGAAGAGAAAGGCAGAATATCGCGAGACGCTCGCTGGTGCGTGTTGTTGCGGGTAAGCCATATTAGCCGATTCGGTGTGCTTGCATATATGTTGTAAATACAGTCTGTCTATACTACCAACATCCCCATAACAATACAATTGTGACAGAACCTATCACACGAATGCCGACGCTAATTAGACCCGCAATCAAGCATTCTTTCGGCACATCGTATTGCCAACTGCCGGAAGGTAAAGCCAATGAAGCAACTCGCGAAAGGGGTACTCAGCAACAGTGCTTTACCCGACAGTCGAACCTAGAAGATCGGTACGCCACGTACAGGTGTGTAACTTGGAACACATTAACGAACGTAATTATCAATTCAATCCAGCCTCCCGCAATTATTCCAACATGCTTTAACTGGCTACAATGATGATATTGCTTGAATTCGGGATGATGTGAAGTGTGACTGCGGTGATCTCTATAAGGACACTGGAACAGAAGCCTCAACCGTGATACCGTGAGTACCACACAAATAGTGAAGCCTAGCCTACGAAGCGTCGCGAATCGATACAACTCGTGAATCGTAACTTATAGCAGAGGGATGGGCATCATACATTGTTCTACTTTAGTTGTTCTTTGCTGGTAACAAAGAAAACAAAAGCACGTTTCTCAGACTTGCGGCTGGCTTGCTAAAGCACTTTTTCTCTCATCCGCGCAGCGTAAGCGTTACAATGTAACTAGTTAGGTCAACTACGGTTAAGAACAGCTCCTCGCTTACGTTCATAGATTGCTCTAGAGCTCCTAACCTAAGCATGATAGAGCATACGACAACCTATTTAGTCCACGTGTTCACGTGTTGACGCTGTGGCGTATGTTTAGGGACATCTGCTGAAACGGCCTAAATACACACATCCCAAATGAGCGAACAATTATACATAGGTATATATCTCGGGTATCACGTAAAACCATTCTTTTAAAGCGAAAAATTCAAAGAGTTAGGCGAAGCGAAAATCGACCACACAGCTGTGTCAAAGTGTGACAAGCAAGCTACCACACGCGGTGCTTGAGTCTAATGACCATTGATTTCAAACGACTCCCCGAGTTCTTAAAAAAGAATGACAGGAAAGGGTTTCAGAAATTTTCGGCCGTACAAACAACGTAGCGCGTGATTCAGTTACCAATTAATGAAAAAAAACCGTGAAAATATTGGTGCCGCTGATAACGTATCGTTTTTTTCCTAATGAGCAGAGGTGTACGACGACCTGGCACTCGGTTGTTTATGTTTGTTGCCCTTTTAAAAGGGGGCCCTACAGGAATTAGTGAGACTCTCTGGGCCCACACCACAGCCTTGGTGAAATAGTTGAGACTCCGTCGCTGATGTGTGACTTCCGGACGCTTGGAAAAACACCGACCTATCGGGAAGTTGGTAACCTGGGGGCACCACACTCCACCTTCCTTTCTTGTAGAGTGTGCCAACGCTGATAGAGGTCTGCGTGCCCATACGATTCGAAGAGATTCCCATGGCGCGGCGTCTTTTCCCAACCGATTGACCTCTAATAAATGTAGAGAGACAGGCAAAAAAGTGATCTCAACCGCATGTGGTTTGAGACCGTAAGCGATTGTTTTTGAAGCGTTGTCCGCAAAAGTGGACTGAGGCGGGTGGCGGTTGAAGTAGCACCGCTAGGGCAGTAATCTCGAAAACTCACTGTTGGCAGCGCGCCTGTACGCCGCTGTGGTACAGTCGTCGCAGTACAGTGACTGGTCTTGTACTCTAGGGAAATTTGCAACACGCTGGTGCTCCGTCAATAATGGCTTTCTTTTCTAGACTGCAGGCAGCACCACTTTTCTATCGAATTACAGATACACAAAAGTAGACCTAATTAGCAGTACTAAGAAGCAACTATCCTTGTGACTCTACAGATCTAGCATGTGAAATGAAGTGGACGTTTTATTTTATTTATAAGGAGACATGGTTTTTCATAGGCATAATGAAACATTTACACAGAGTGTCGCCGCACTAATTTTCGGACGAGTTTCAGTGCCGATTTAAAACAATAATTTATTTAAGCGATATAATTGTGTTTGTTCCTGTCGATGTGAGTCACGGTGCTGCAAGGTCGTCGCTCGCTTTAAATCTTCAAAGCTAAACATTCCTTGGTCTTGATAGCTTGCCTAGTGTTTTTTTCGACGCTATGCAAACACCCATTGCCAAATTATTCTGTTTTGTTGATATTTCTTGCTGCCACAAATTCTAACGAAGGACTCGAAGGCTGGTCGAGGTATTCTCATTTTTGCGAAATTGTTTCTCATTGCGAGAAATCGTCATATTTCTGTGGCAATCTCACGTTGTCAGTCGTTAGTTGTACGTTGCTAGCCATATTACCGATGTCGCGGAGCAAAACTCAGTCTTACCATATTTGCAGCATAGCTTCAGAAAGAGTAATTCAGAAAATACGCGCTTTCGTACAGTCTTAGAAAATCGCTAAGCCATCAACCAACAATGGCCAGACTGACGCCGTATTCATGAACTTTAGTAAGACCTCTGATCGAAATAGTCTCCAAAAGCCTATGCTCCAAAAAACAGATAGTACTCTTCCGGATATACTGATTTTCTTTAGCAAGAATTACCTCTCAAACCAGGCTTAGTTTGTGTAAGTAGGAACAACTCCATTTCTCTTCCTGTAAAGACGGTTGTATATCAGAATAGTGTTATTGGGCAACAATGTTTTGTACATGAACTATTTCGTTAGCGTAGTCAACCCCCTTCCCCCCTCATACACATTAATAAAAGGCTTGTAAATTATTTTGATGGTTTTTCCCAAAGTTAAACTTCTGCGTGATCAATACAAACTGTGTCCTAATGTAGATAAAGTCCCCCACTTGTGCAATGAACGCGCCGCGTATATTAATGCTGAAAAACTGCTCGTTTTGAATAACACGCAAAAAAGCCTTATGGAGCTTAAGTATAGACTAGGAATATTACCACTGAAGGAGCTCAGTAGCTAAAAGTGCGCCGGCGTAACAATAATCAGCAATCACTCCTGCAATAAGCACATTAAAACCTTTTCTCCTCCATATTCCGCTAATTTTCTTTCTTGAAGTATAGGCTTAGAGATTATCCCCTAAACGTAAAACTGCTCCCTTTTTGTACAACCTACATCAGGCGGAAACTTGAGTATTTTCCTTCAGTGTGGAACCCTTATACTAAACAGAACATTAGCAAACCGGAATGTGTTAACCAAAAAAGCAAGGTTGATTTACAATAAATTTGAGACAGCTGATTCTCCTACAAAGCACCAAAAATAATAGCATCCAAACATTTGAATCCCGCCGGGAAAATGGTAGCCTCGAGTATCATCATCATCATCATCATCATCATCATCATCATAGTCGTCGTCATCATCACTATAATCATCATCATCATCATCATCATCAGCCTGGCTACGCCCACTGCAGGGCAAAGGCCTCTCCCATACTTCTCCAACTACCCCGGTCATGTGCTACTCGTGGCCATGTTGTCCCTGCAAGCTTCTTAATTTCATCCGCCCACGTAACATTCTGCCGCCCCCTGCTACGGTCTCTTGGAATCCAGTCCGTAACCCTTAATGACAATCCGGTATCTTCCCTCCTCATTACATGTCCTGCCCATGCTATAATTCCTGCTATAACTTATATTCTTGTTGCGAATCGCATCATTCTATTATCGATAATTGTATTTTTTTTCTAGAATATGATGCTACGGTGCATTTAATTGATAATTGCAATATTTTACATTACCATGTTTCGTATTTTTATGTCTGCTATTCGTTGTATTGGTGAGTTCAAGGTTTTTACGGTACCATTTCAGAATATTTCTGTAATTCTTATATCCTTGTATCTGCTGCATTTACATTGTAATTACCACTATTCTAATGCATCATTAATCGTATTTTTGCTATCAGATGTTGTGGGCATGCGCGACTCTCGCGCGTCCCCTGATGTTTTTCCCGCATAGCGCGCCTCCTGTAGTGCGGCTTCGCCGCGTGGCCGGCGTGATGCCCGCGGCGGTCGATGTGGTTGGGGCGCAGTGCGAGAGATGGCGCGAGTGTTGCGCTGCTAACGCCGCCGACAGGCGAGGTTACTTGGGCGCCGAAAGGAAGGCGCTTGCTCTCTTTGGGTTCGAGAAGCGAGCGGGAGCGGACGTGCCCCCCCCCCGCGCGTGCGCCGACCATGCTTCTGCGAGACCGTCTCGCGTGGCCGCCTTCGAACGTGCCACCATTCGCGTGACTGTACACGCGAACGACCAGGCGTTGGGATCCAGCATGGGGCGAACATATTCGCTCGCAATGCGGTCGCGGTAAGTCGGACTTCTAGACTTGTCGCGCGCCCATCGGCATGTTTTGGAGATAGCAACTCGGCTAGCAGGCATTGATCTATGAAAGGTGCAATAAATGCCGTTGTGACTGTTTGCACTACTTTGTTGTCGTTCCTTTGTCCCAAGAGCACGGAGGAGACCCCCACATGTCTCCCACAATGTATCACCACAAAATGAGCTGATTAGTGTAATAATTTTATTATGATCTGCCTGTATTGCCTGGAGCATGCGGCGGTCTGCAGTAGGCACGAAGTAAATAACTAAAATTCCAAGTTTCCGCGAAATTGAGACCATCTATAAACGCTGCTCGGCGTGACTCAAAGTCTCACGACAAAGAGAAGGAACCGCACCGAGAAAGCTGCAATTACTCTACAGCAGTTGTGAGTACCTCTGACCTATCAAAGGTCGAGCTCGAAAGTGTAGCAGGAGCTCGTCAAGCTGCTTTCCTGCTATTGCCCCCGCCTCCTCAACATGTATATGTGGGAGCAAATGCTTTAAAGAGAAGTATCCGAACTTATTTGACATTTCAAACATTACTCCAGAACCTCGGGTTAAAGCCAAAAACTGCCTTCAAGACGATGTTGTCGGCAATGTGCATGAGCTTCGTCTGAAAAGAATGAGCTCAAGCTATGCTGCGAATACACCAACAAATCTCGACCATGTCAGTCCCCGTTTTCGTGGAAAAACGTAGAGAGCTTTCCGGTAAGTCAAAGTGATCACGAGCAGGGAAAACACGTTGCAGTATCTCTCCGTACAAGGCGTGCAGGTCTAACTTTTCACGAACGTTGAAGAGGAACTCACAATTGACAGACGTCTACGTCTTAAACAAAGCACATACCTTCGGGCAAGACGTTTGACGTACGAGCAAGTCTATTAGAGCCACTACCTGCAAGCTCTTCATACCAGATATTTCGACATCATCAAAAGTTAACGCTAGATCCTACATGCCTGGTTTTCACGTATGTTTGCAAATCCATCTGAAGCCAAGCCAACAGAATTATCCGCGTCCAAGAGGCACTGAGCATGTATTGTCATTGTCGTGGAGAAAAAAATTGGGCAGACCACATCTAACGGTGAATGTCGGCGTTAATGCAAGTCGCAGTTAAGAAACGAAGCGACATGCCACATTGACAACGCCAAAATCTTTATGCATGAGACGTGTATGCCTCCGGGATGTTCTCTCTCGCCGTACATACTGGACACACTTAGCCACCTAGCGGTGACCTAGCGATGACCAGGCGTGGTGCGTGTGTGAACGTATATCCAGGCAAGGTTGTCTAAATATGTATGACGCGGGTTCGATTCCACCCAAGACTGGACATCTGAACCATACACCATTACCAAGTTGGCGTCAAAGAGGTTCATGAAGTACCAATCGAGTAGCACATGCACTGTGACCCAGGTCAAATTTAGCGGGTAAGAAACATTGTAATTTTCTTGCCTGAGACATTTGTTAGGTAACCAACTTTTCATTTCATCCCTAGAGAGATGTGAAACGCGATACCATTGGAGTGATCCTTTCAATTGAGCAGTTCACAACAGAAATTTGCATTGAAATATGTTCTTGATTAACTTTCTGGAATGAAGCAGCTCTTTCAGCATCTGCCTGCAGTTCGATTTCGGAATTTTGTGCAACGGGCCAAAACCACAACCACATGATGAGGGACACCGTTGTGCCACAAAGTGCCCTGAATTGTAGCCATGTATATAGCTTCCGGAACAAGCGTTTTTGCATTTCGTACTCATCAAAGTGCGATGCTCTAAACACCTGCAAAACACCACAAGTGTTTTATGTAGCTTTTTAAAAATATCGACATTTACACATGGTGACAGATACAATCCATGTCGTTAAACTTCACCAAAAGAAGCCAATTTTTTATTCAGAGGAATAAGCAGTTATATACAGTTTCGCAATGCCAAAAACGCTATGGTTTGTTCAGCAAAATTTGAACGAGCTCAAAAAAGGCGAGTTCATTTGTTATGAAATGCCAGAAGTAGAAGAGTTTATGTGCTGGCAAAATCGCAAATACCAGGATGAATTAAAAGAAATATATACACTCGATTTTCCTTTCCAGTCTGTGGCCTTCCGACTTAAAATTTGCTGCTATTTCATATTTTTGGAGTTCCTGGTCAATCAAAAATCTTACCTCGTGAAAAATATTGGGGTTTCCAATAACGTTTCCTGTATTCGGGCCATTTGGTTTTGGCGCACTTTTGTGTCCACGTGGTGCACCTGCTTTTGATGCAGCTATGAGGCTCACAGATATGAGGAAAGTCTGAATATGTCGGGGCATATCGACGCTCTGAAACTAGTGAGTCTGGATCAACCGCGCTCAGTATTTATGAATGTACAGCTCGCGCACGACGGGAGGCCTCAAGGCCTGCGAGGTCCCCGAGGTAATGACGTGAGTACAGTTCCTTTCTCTGTGAAAATACCGCTTTGTAATTTTACATTGTTTATTCTTCCCCAAATAATTTTACAGGCTTCTCAAAGTTAAACTACGAGTAAATTTTACCACGCTTGACGGTCAGTTGCGGTTTCGTATTCAGAAGCGGGAAGCTGGATATAAAGAGGATCCTGCCGTGTGACGTAGCCGATTGCAGGAGAGAGGGAGACAGCAATTCTATTATAGCCATCTGACAGCAGGAGCTCAAGTGCTACGACCTACGCGTGTCTTCTAGAACGGAATGTGTGAGATGCACACACGTCACGGAAGATACGGGGGGTAAAGGAGTTAGTATGTATCACGACCTGATCTGATGACAAAAGACGGAAACTCTAGGAAAAATTTTTATTCTTTTCCTACATCCCTGTCCTGCCTATTTAACATATAAACGCAACACATGTGTATAGAAATGGCCCTTTTATTGCGCCTATTAAGACCTATTTTCATCATGGTGCCTGAGTTGGATTGTTCAAGGCCTAAATTTCTTTTTCCGTGTTTTTCTCTAGACTCATCTTGTTATAATGCTATCGCCCGCTGGGGAACATGGTTGAAGAAAGACAATTATTAAACAAACGATTTGCCACTCTAAACGCTGTTATTAACAATTTTGCATCAGATGAGCGCGTCGCTGTGGCAAAGGCTGCAACAGCCCTGCGCGACCATCACGACGACATCACGATCAAGAGCGGGTACTTAGTGGCCTAAGCTTTTAAAATAACTAGAGCCATTGGGTGAGGGCTAGCATCTAGATAGATAGATAGATAGATAGATAGATAGATAGATAGATAGATAGATAGATAGATAGATAGATAGATAGATAGATAGATAGATAGATAGATAGATAGATAGATAGATAGATAGATAGATAGATAAAGTTCTGTGCATTTTTAGCTCAACTTTGACGGCGCATATCGCAGAATCTCTCATCCTCAGAACTCGTTTCAAGTCCATATGCCTTGCAAAGTGACTAGCTACAATTTGTAGATTGCAATATGGGCTGTAAATTGATTAGGAAACTAGTTTAATTAGTGTAATTGTGTAATTAGTTGATTACGCATTTGATTGTTGGTGAATTCCTGATTCTATTTGCAATTACCTTAGTAAATGCCTACAAAGTATTTACTAAGGTAATTGCAAATAGAATCAGGAACACCTTAGACTTCCGTCAACCAAAGGACCAGGCAGGATTCCGTAAAGGCTACTCAACAATAGACCATATTCACACCCATCAATCAGGTGATAGAAAAATGTGCGGAATATAACCAACCTTTATATATAGTTTTCATTGATTACGAGAAAGCGTTTGATTCAGTCGAAACCTCAGCAGTCATGGAGGCATTGCGGAATCAGGGTGTAGACGAGCCGTATGTAAAAATACTGAAAGACATCTATAGCGGCTCCACAGCCACCGTAGTCCTCCATAAAGAAAGCAACAAAATCCCAATAAAGAAAGGCGTCAGGCAGGGAGATACGATATCTCCGATGCTATTCACAGCGTGTTTACAGGAGGTATTCAGAGGCCTGGATTGGGAAGAATTGGGGATAAGAGTTAATGGAGAATACCTTAGTAACTTGCGATTCGCTGATGATATTGCCTTGCTTAGTAACTCAGGGGACCAACTGCAATGCATGCTCACTGACCTAGAGAAGCAAAGCCGAAGGGCGGGTCTAAAAATTAATCTGCAGAAAACTAAAGTAATGTTTAACAGTCTCGGAAGGGAACAGCAGTTTACAATAGGTAGTGAGGCACTGGAAGTGGTAAGGGAATACATCTACTTAGGACAGGTAGTTACTGCGGATCCGGATCATGAGATTGAAATAATCAGAAGAATAAGAATGGGCTGGGGTGCGTTTGGCAGGCATTCTCAGATCATGAACAGCAGGTTGCCATTGTCCCTCAAGAGAAAAGTGTATGATAGCTGTGTCTTACGAGTACTCACCTATGGGGCAGAAACCTGGAGGCTTACGAAAAGGGTTCTACTCAAATTGAGGACGACGCAACGAGCTATGGAAAGAAGAATGATAGGTGTAACGTTAAGGGATACGAAAAGAGCAGATTGGGTGAGGGAACAAACGCGAGTTAATGATATCTTAGTGGAAATCAAGAAAAATAAATGGACATGGGCAGGACACGTAATGAGGAGGGAAAATAACCGATGGTCATTAAGAGTTACGGAATGGATTCCAAGGGAAGGAAAGCGTAGCAGAGGGCGGCAGAAAGTTAGGTGGGCGGATGAAATTAAGAAGTTTGCAGGGACAACATGGCCACAATTAGCACATGACCGGGGTAGTTGGAGAAGTATGGGAGAGGCCTTTGCCCTGCAGTGGGCATAACCAGGCTGATGATGATGATGATGAAAGAAATGCCCGATGCCTCATCGAGTAATTGAGTTCAAGGATTGCAGTGATGCTATCTGCGACAGATGATCAATAAATTTTAATGAAGTGAAAAAACCACCCCATTTACTGAGACACAGAGTATTTTCAGCGACAGTGTAACAATATTTATGGAGACATGAATACTATATACACAACACTCTTCCATTGCAAAAGTGTTCAAATTTTCTCTTAAGCTAGCTATAACAAACTTTTTAAGTGTAAAGAACAGTTACATAGGGTACACATTAGTAGATTGTCGACATTTACCGCAGAAGAAGAGAAACAGTGTTTCCAGAAAGGATGACGGTAACATTTGCACTTGTGCTAATGTAAAACAGCTTTTAAAGAATCCGTGTTTTTCCGAGAATGTAGCATCATATCTGTAGCATCATATTCTCAGCTGTGCTTCTCTGTTTCTTAAGGGCACCAACGAAGCCAAGGAGTTGTAAGAACATCGTTGCAAACGGAATTTCATTAACATAGTGGATTGAAAGTTCCTAATACCCAAAATAAAAATGTTTTTTCCACGACGTTTCTTCATGCTGATCAAGACTTCGACCAGCAAGTTGTCTAAAAGTAGAGCCTTTAGAACACCTGGGAGCTTGAGATAACCTTAGCGATCAGGGTAGTAAGAATATTGTAATAATATGACCATGCATAGAGGGAGTAAATATCTTGCCTGCAAATGACAACAAATAGGGCCAGAAGTTCGCCGACATTTTCAACAGCAACCTTAGAACTTCGACATCGATATAGACCAGTTAGCCAATTGTGGTGGAGTGCTTAGCCACGTCTCAAAAACGAGGACGAAGCACGTTAAAGATATGGAAGCGCCTGCACACGGAAACGTGCACCGTTCACAACAGGACGACGCCTCACTGTACATGCGCTTGTGGCGTAGGGAAATTATATGGAAATAACAAAAATACCTACGAATGAGCAAATGGCACAAAAGAGCTCTCAGCGAATCCTATTATTGCGTCGCTCAAGCAGCCCACAGAAAAAGTACTGCTCTCGCCGGCAAGACAGATGGAGCTGAGAAGCGGAGCAGCGAGGACCTGTTGGCTTGGGTCAAATCGCAAAATCTAGTCAAGCCTGGGTTTGACATTCGTAGTTTCTCCTGCGTATGTCTGCCAGCCTCGACCTTGGATCGCGGACAAACTGTCAGGTGGGGACAGCACAGCGTGCCCCTCAGCCCCTGCTTGGAGAACATGGCACGTGGTAAGGTCCCAGCTCTGATGCGCATCCCTGTAACATAGCTGTCAAAGCTCGCTTGCCGTCGCGACAAGAACACTTAATCTTGGATGTTGTGTTCTTGATGTCTTTCTTGAAGGCCATGGCAGGGTCTTAAAAAGCTGCATTCCCAAAAGTTTTCATTTCAGGGTCCTTCCATCGTGGTAGCATTAATAAAGTTTGGTATATTGAGATTTCCGCCGAGTACACGTCTAGTGTTTATTCCAGAAACTTTTATGGTACTTTTTGACAGTATATTAGGATCCGCAAAGCTGTATTCGCTATTTTACTCCGCTGATACAGGATGCATCTAGACGGTAGTTGCTGTGGCCGGAATGGGTTCACGTTGTTCGTTCTCGTACGTCCCAAGGGACTTTCTCTGGCCTTTGCTGAAACGAAGGCCAGAGACTGAAAGCATGGCAATGACAGACCGTTCGACGAAGCAAGACGTCACTCAACCAAGACATCCCATCTACCGAGCAGAGTCACGCCACTCGACTTCAATATGCATTGCTTTCGGCGAAGTTACTATTGTGCCGCACCACCTCGGTTGCGTCATAATGCCGACAGGTGACGAGCACTTTCGTGCTGTCGTGTTGTTGTGAGAAAGCTTCAGATGCTGAAGTTTTAAAGCGAACCTTTCTATGGCTCACTGATTAGTCCGTGAGCAAAGAAATGCACTGCAGGAAAGCCAACCTACACATCTGCGTAGAACACTACAGTTTACTTTCGCAGCACCGCGCCAGCATCGATCGGCCGGCGGGTCAGTGCCTGATAACCGTGCAAAGCGACGAGTTCAACAAGAGTAGCGCGTGCGTACGAAGTTCAGGGAAAGCGCAAGTTACGTCTGCTTGGCATGACAGCACCCCTGTCGCGATTAATGGAGCTTCCCTGCTTCTTGGAGACAGCTAATGCGCGTGAACACGAGCCCGTCTTGGGATCTCGAAAAGTAAAGTCAAAGCCCGTTTATTAAGGAAGATGGTTGAACACCACGCTACGCAAACGAAATGCATTGCATTACGCGCGTAACAATGGATTCCTGGCCATCACCATGGGTAAGCCATGGGCGCAGTGCACAGCAGAAGAGGCTGCCGTATGTGAACGTAAGCGCGAGCGCGATCCTGCCCGTAAGGCCCATCCTCTGTATGGGCAACAGCATGCAGAAGCCACATGGGAGACAGTTGTGCAATCGAGAAGCCTACTGATGTCGTGATCGCCGGCGTGTACATCAGACAGAACATGTCTCGTTGTGACGCGGAAACGTTTCTGGCAGAAACAATGAAGGCCCTAAAGCCACAGTCGGCTGATCATCGTGTGCAGTGACTTAAACGTCAATGTGGCGAAAGATCACGGCAAATGGTTCGAGAGTTTTATGCTAGGTCGCTACTCATTGAAGCTGGATATGCTAGAGAGACCCACGACGCAACAGCGTTCCTGCATTGATCTCACGTTTGCAAGCAGGCTGTGTCACGTCGCGATGAGAGAGCCCCTAACCGTCTACCACGGCGATCACAAGGCAAGTGTACAGTCGTCCGTGAAAGTGTCAGCGTGTAATCGACGGCTACATGATTTAAAATAAAGGCTATGCAACTTAACAAAATGTGCCTTCATATAACTTCAACGTTCAAAAAATACAATCCTAAACAAGCAATCAAATCACAGATGTATAGTATCGGGTCGCTCAGCCTTTCTTGGATTCGTTGCATGGTCGTTGGCTTTGGACTTTGATTCAGTTTGCATTGGGGGAAAGCGTCGCGCTTAACCATCTTTCTTTAATAATGAGGCTTTGATTTTTATTTGGCTCTCGCTCTTCGTGGTGCTGCGTGACATTTCTCTGGCGCCCAGGCTGGCCGGGGTGGCACAAGTTCGTCGCCGTAATCCACAGGACGTCTCTCGTCGAGATGCGCCCTTTGCCGTTATCTTTGTTTAGGCTGACTCTAACAGCGCATGTCAACTGTGTGATTTTAAAGCGAATCGTCGGAGGAGTACCTTGCCTCTGTGGCGTAAAGGAGGAGCGAAGAAAGCGCAGCTCATCAGCCGTTGTCGTGCCATTTTGTCATTCTGTCGTCATTTTCTTCTCGTAATTTCGGCGTTGTCGTGTTGTCAACGTCACGCTGTCATGATTACGCTGTCATCGTGCGGCCTCTCTCAGGTGGACGTCATTGTTACACCGTCATCATCTCTTTTATCGCCATTCCTTCATTGTCGACGTCATGGTGTCACACTGGCTGCCGAAACATGTCGAGGATTATTGTTTTCGTAATCATGTAGCATGTTTATCGACTGCAACGGTATAGTTAGTATGGATTGCTAGCGTGGGCACTTAATTTCTGAGGTCCACATAAGAGGTTCGCTTAGTTTAACAACCAAGTTTTATGGTTCCTGCAACCAGTTTTTGCGAAACTCTTCAAGGCACACTAAAGAAAATTTAATTAAATTTATATTTATAATTAAATAATTTAATTATTCTCAACTGTGCTGAGGGCATATAGATTTCATATTTCATGTCCAAGGCCAAGCTATATCAATTTATGCAAGTTTGCATGTTGCTTGCCTTTGAGAACATAATAACAGTAAGGCTTAATAGAGCCTGCCATTTCTCCTGGCAAAGACAGGTGAACATTTGCACTGTCCTTCCTTGATTTGGGGCAACAGATGTGTTTGGTTTCTGCTTGCCTGTGGACATGCCATTAATGCATGGTTTGCAGGTCAATTACTTCAGTATACGCAGGCCCTCCAGCTGTGCGCAGCGCCGCATATTTCTGAAAAGGTCAAGTCCGACGCACGTTGGTCTCCAGATATAAGCAACTTGCAAGTATGCTTGAGCAAAACGTGAACAAGATGAATGCAGGAGCCAACGTTTCGACAAGTGGACTTGTCTTCTTCAAGGCGACGTACGCTTTCCTCGACACAGTATATAAAAAAGTATGCTTGTATAACCCAGAAATACTTGCGCTAAAACTCGATGCTTGATATGTCAATTCCCGGAATGTTGTATCAATGGCAGTGTTTGGTTTTCTTAGTTCCTTTGGTTAACAAAGCGAGGCACCTTGCAAGAAGATGTGTAGGTACGCTTGTTCGTTAGGCATTATTATAAAAATTTAGAGTGCTACCAACACATAAGATGTAAAAAAAGAAACACACACCACAAGCTCGCTCTCACAAATGATATTGAATGCACGAATGAAGTAATACATATATAGAAAGTGGACGCATCGCCCATGTGGAAACGAGGTACGAAACCAGAATAAATCTATGGTTCGTGTTGACATCAATTATCATATTGAATTCGTTATCATGTAGTAATAAGGATGGTGGGCTTACACACGGCGCGGCGTTCTTGTTGATATTATAGGCTTCCGGGATTTCTCGTACCGTTTCTTTAGGTTGACGGAAAAAAATTACTGTGTTTTCGAAGATGGGTTTACAAGAACAGGATTTACAACGTAAAGCGAGATGAGAGGATGGCGTGCCGTTTAATGAATTGCGGTGCTCTCTGAGGCTTACGTTGACACCTCCGCATGTTTGGCCGATACGCATATTATCACAGCTTGAGTTAATTTTATAGACTACTCTTCCGACAAAATCAACAAAACAATTCACATGTCTGTGGTTGCATTTTATATCATCCAGTGACGTGGCCTGTCCCCTTCTGTGTATATTGGAGCAAATGAGACTTAACCTGCGTGGTGCGGAAAATGTCACCCGAGCACAATAACGCTTTCTCACACATTTTAGGCCTTATGCAATTTTATTTATGTAGGGAATAACTGCCAATTTTTCGTTTCCTTCATTTTGAACCGAAGAACGACGTCCGCATTTTGCTGGCTTTGCAATGCGCAAGAGCTTTTGACAAACTGATGCGATGAGGTGCATAGGGTATCCTGCTGCATTAAGGCGTGCAATTTGCATTCGCCAAACTCGTGCTCAGCTTGTGCACGCAAGTTTATTCCAAGGCCGCGCGTAGGCACAACAACACAAATGCGCGTTCTCTAATTTTTGAGTGCCTCGTTGCGAAATCGAGAACCGGTTTTGAATATCATGGATTGTACTGCCAGAAAACATGATCCTCACCAAAAGTGCATGCGCAAACAAGAAACTGCAGTCTATGTTATGGGGTTTTACGTGCCAAAACCACTTTCTGATTATGAGGCACGCCGTAGTGGAGGACTCTGGAAATTTCGACCACCTGGGGTTCTTTAACGTGCACCTAAATTTAAGTACACGGGTGTTTTCGCATTTCGCCCCCATCGAAATGCGGCCGCCGTGGCCGGGATTCGATCCCGCGACCTTGTGCTCAGCAGCCCAACACCATAGCCACTGAGCAACCACAGCGGGTGAAACTGCAGTCTGAAACTACTCAGCAGCTCGGAGGTGAATTTTAGCCCCGTGCCTTTTTTTTCCCAAAGCAATCAATAAAGCTTCAATTTCCTGTGACGCACGTTTATAGCGCTCTAAGTATTTATAATGAGGCACCCTGTTTATTATTCATTGAAACAAGAAACATTTCATTTCGTTTCATTTCTTTTATTTCCCGCTACAAGGAGCAGTTTACCTCGAAAAAAGAAAGCTGTAGCTTGACAAGCTACGTCTGGCTGTAATTGTAAACATTTAGGCGATGTCACATGAAAGTGAAAATTTAGGAGGTGATGTAGAGCTTTCGCATAATATACGCAAACGTTCAGACGGTGTCAAAGAATATTTTGAGAATCACATCCAGTGACCTGTTTGTCCTAAAAGAACTCAACTTCTCAGAAAATATTCCTACAGGAAGAATAGACTGCGTCTAATAGGGATCTCACGGGCAACATTTAAAAGCGTCAGGTAGTTACAAGTTTCGCAAGAAACTGTTCCAGAAACCATAAAACATGACAGTCAAATTAAGCGAACATCTTTTAAATGCACAGACTAGCAACATAGCCCAAGTATACCGATACCGCCGGTAAATAAGCTACATGATTAGGCCAACGATTATCGCCGACTTATTTCGGCAGCCTGCTTGACAGTATGATATCGACAACTATGTGAGAGTGGGATGGCAATGATGGAGATGATTACTGCGCAACGATGATGTGCACGTGACAGAGGCGACATGATAACATCGGAATCATGACACTGTGACGTCGGCGCGAAGACGTCGGCATGAAGACCGGGTGACGAGAAAGGCACGATGGCGGCTGAGGACCTGTGCTTTTTTCGCCACTCGTTTACTTCATGGGGGCAGGATACTCCTCCTACAATCCGCTTTAAGATTTGAGTTACCATACGCTGTGTGATTCGGCAGTTCGGAAGATGAAATAGCACACCTGGACTATGCCCGCTCCGTGAATTGCGGCGAAGAACGCTCTCCACCACGATCAGCCAAGGCGGCCAAATAGTGGGACACAGGACCATGACCAGCCGCAGCCAACTATAGCTTCAGGAACTGAACCTCTCCCGCGACAGTGCGACACCCCGAAAGCGCTCGTCTACTGTCGGTGACGCACCCGAAGAGGTGCCACAAAACCGCATCTCCGCCTAAAGCCAATGCACCCGGAAGTCGAGCGGTGTCACTCAGCTAGACAGATGGGATGTGATGGTTCAGCGACGTCCTCATGGGGGTGAAGGGCGGGGTATTGCGGCCCTATCATTATTTGGCCTACGCTTCAACAGGGCCCAGAGGAGGTACACTGGAACACTCGAGAATGAACAACGCGAAAACAATCCGGACACAAGAAGTGGCCTCTGAAAGCATCCTATATCAGCGGAGTAAAACAACGAATGCAGCTCTGCGAATCCTGGTACACAGTCTAAATGAACCAGAAGGGTTCCTGGAATAAACACACTAGGCAGACATGTCGATATACCGAACTTTACTAATACTACCATCGCGGAAGGCACTTCGAAAGAAAATAAATGTAAGCAAAATAACAAAACAGCTGGAAAATCCGATTATAAATGTCATTAGGAAATGTTACCATTAGGGGAGGCTGTTGCAAAAATGTTTCCTTTTCGCCCCATCTCGCACAAAGCGAGACTCTGGCAATTGGAATGCGTCTATATGCTGTAAGATCGGCCGCATTAGACGTTCAAGAGACGACCATGCCTAAATTCAACTGTGAAAAGAATACAGTATACCTATATAGATGCCATATCAGGTAACTAAATAATTACGAGAGATAAATATTCATTTTTGCGTCTTAATATATTAAATGCAATCAATTTTGGGGGAATGTTTTGTCATCATGTTGCTAACAATAACGGCCGAATAAATTCTCGCAAGGGCAAAATGTGCCCCTAATTTTGAAAGCTTTGACACATTCTCTCAACATGTCGCTGCAGGGTGGACCCCATGTTCTCGCGCCCAATTTATTCTGCTGCGCCTCGCTTAAGGTAACCACATCTTTGCCTAAAGATTCAACAGCATTTACACTTTTCGGCAGCACTTTACGGTTGCTACAAACAAGCAAAAGCCACGAAAGAAAATAAGAAAAATTTGGACAACGCATTTCAGAACTCGCGCAGCCGACAACTGCTGGAAAATCTCGCACGGCATGCGTAGGCCCTGCTGGTGTGCGCAGCGCCGCATATTTCTGAAAAGGTCAAGTCCGACGCACGTTGGTCTACAGTTATAAACAACTTACAAGTATGCTTGTATTACTCAGAAATATTTGCGCTAAAACTCGATGCTTGATGTGTCAATGGCCCCGGAATGTTGTATCAATGGCACGCTCACTTGAGACGTTGATAAATGGCAGTGGAAGAGCATGAGCTATGCTACTACCATTTGGAGACGCATTGAGAAGTGCCGCTAAGCAGGTGTTTTTTTTTTCTTTTCATAATTCCTCCACGTTAACGTCACAGCTCTGACTTCTGCCAAGGACCGCAGAAGCAGCTTTTTATATCGAAGACATTAGTGGGACTAGAAGCACTCAAAAACTTCATAGAAGAGGTTTCTAAGTGTCGCCCCAAATATTAGATCATTGAACGCTTTACATTCAGATAATGAAGAACGCCTGTTGTGAGGTCTGCTGCTCAATGTTTAATGGTGTAGGGCATTTACGAAATAAATGAAAATTTTATAACGAGTATTTTGTACTTTCTTTCAGGCGCTTTACGTAATGCTTACATACGTTCCACGGTAAGCTGTAAAAACGATTTGTGCAAGTCACTTTACTGTTTGACAGAATGAGGGCAGTGTTGTATACCTGAAACATACGGAATAGTGTGGTTGTTGAAGTACCAAATGTGGAAATATGAATTCTTTTCACGTAGTCTTTCTATATTCAATTTCTATCCGAAGCTATCCGAAACGAGTATTTGGTTTTCTTAGTTCCTTTGGTTAACAAAGCGAGGCACCTTGCAAAAATATGTGTAGGTACGCTTGTTCGTTAGGCATTATTATAAAAATTTAGAGTGCTACCAACACATAAGATGTAAAAAAAGAAACACACACCACAAGCTCGCTCTCACAAATGATATTGAATGCACGAATGGAATAATACATATATAGAAAGTGGACGCATCGCGCATGTGGAAACGAGGTACGAAACCAGAATAAATCTATGGTTCGTGTTGACATCAATTATCATATTGAATTCGTTATCATGTAGTATTAAGGATGGTGGGCTTACACACGGCGCGGCGTTCTTGTTGATATTATAGGCTTCCGGGATTTCTCGTACCGTTTCTTTAGGTTGACGGAAAAAAATTACAGTGTTTTCGAAGATGGGTTTACAAGAACAGGATTTACAACGTAAAGCGAGATGAGAGGATGGCGTGCCATTTAATGAATTTGTGGGCTCTCTGAGGCTTCTGTTGACACCTCCGCATGTTTCGCCGATGCACATGTTATCACAGCTTGAGTTAATTTTATAGACTACTCTTCAGACAAGATCAACAAAACAATTCACATGTCTGTGGTTGCATTTTCTATCATCCAGTGACGTGGCCTGTCCCCTTCTGTGCATATTTCAGCAGATGCGACTTAACCTGCGTGGGGCGGTAAATGTCACCCGAACACAATAACGCTTTCTCACATTTTTTAGACCTTATGCAGTTTTATTTATGTAGGGAATAACTGCCAATTTTTCGTTTGCTTCATTTTGAACCGAACAACGACGTCCACATTTTCCTTGCTTTGCAATGCGCAAGAGCTTTTGACAAACTGATGCGATGAGGTGCATAGGGTATCCTGCTGCATTAAGGCGTGGAATTTGCATTCGCCAAACTCGTGCTCAGCTTGTGCACGCAAGTTTATTCCAAGGCCGCGCGTAAGCACAACAAAACAAAGCCACGTTTTTCAATTTTTGGGTGTCCCATTGCGAAATCGAAAGCGGTTTTGAAGATCATGGATTGTACTGCCAGCAAACATGATCCTCACCAAAATGCATGCGCGAACAAGAAACTGCAGTCTAATACTACTCAGCAGCTCGGAGGTGAATTTTAGCCCCGTGCCTTTTTTTTTTCAAAGCAATCAAATAATGCTTCAATTTCCTGAGACGCACGTTATTTGTTAATAGAAATCAAATAATCGTCCACATACCTGAAGATTGATACATTCTCCAGAAGCTTGGCGTTTACAGAAGTATCTACCGCGCCAAGGAAAATAGAACTTAAAATGCGTGGTACGCAAGAATTTCTGCATATACAGTTTATGTGCCAAATCCCGTAGAGAGATTTTAAGTAGAAGGTCACAATTTCTAAGAAGGACTCAACCGAAGCACCACATCATCTATTCCTAAAGGCAAGTTCGTCTTTAGATTCTACAAAACAATCTTCGCCGCGGCTTAACAATTTTTTGTATGGCAAGGAATAATAGAGGTCAACTACGTCAGTGCTGAAGGCTGTGAAGCCAGCAAGGTCACTCCTGTTAGGGTACTTCACAATAACACGAGAGTTGCTGGCATAAAAAGTGTCTGTTATTGTTAACGCAGAAATGTGCTTCTCAATATACTTAGACGCGGCCAGCTGCCAAGTGTCCTTTTCCGACACAATTGCTCTAAGCGGCATTACCAGTTTGCGCGTTTTAATAATAAAAACATTTCTAGCTCTATGCCTCTAGCTTTTTCTGCACTCGAGCCAAGCTTCTCTAAATTAATTCTTTACAGCATACGCTTCGCTCTCGTTTTTACCTCCTTGCCTTTCACCGTAACTGGCTTGAAATTACTCCAGAACTTCCATCACTTTTTCGGTTAAGTTACGATCTTTAATAGTAACAAAACGACCTTCTTTATAAGAAGTAAGAACTCTGAGTTTGTTTTCTGAAGGAAAATCTGCCAAATGGCCAAATACTCAATTTCCGCTTATTGCACCAAGTTTCCTTTGAGGTTATGTCAAGGCTTTCCGCATCACCTACAGTCCGTCTTCGTGTGTGGCCAGCGTGAGGGCAGCCAGAGCTGCAGCTACTCTTTCTTTCGGGGCGGAAGGCAGGTTCCACTGAGAAATTGGGGCCCTTTCTGAGAACATGCTGAAACTTCTCCGGCAACGGCACATCGCTCAGGTTTAGGACACTGCCGAAAATTGGCAGGTATTCCCTACGTGCGTAAAATTTCACAGGGCCTAACACATGCACAAAAGCGCTATGGTGCTCGGGTGGAGTTCCTGCACCACGCATAATAAGTCGCATTTGCTCCAATATACTTAGGAGGCACAGACCACCATTTCATGACAGCAAATGCAGCAAGAAACATGTTAATTGTGTTGTCGATTCTGTCTGAAGTGTACTATATGAAATTCCCGTGAGCTGTTGTCATATGTATACTGACGAAACAGGCGGATGTCTCAACGCAGGCCTCAGAAAGCACAGAAATTCATTAAACGGCGCGCCATCCTCTGATCTTGCCTTGCATTGTAAATCGTGTCCTTGTAAACCCGTCTCCAAAAACACAGTCACTTTTTTACGTCAGCCTAATCAAACCAGTCGAGAAATCTCGAAAGCCTATCATATCACCAATAACACCGCACTGTGTGTCGCCAACCATCTTTATTACTGCATTATAAAGAATTCAATTTTATTATTCGATCTTAACAGGTGCCTTAGGTTTATGCTGGTTTTGCACCTCGTCTACATATGCGCGATGCGTCCATGTTCTATACATGTATTTTTCTATACGTGCATTGAACATCAGTTGTGAGTGGCGCGTGAGGTGTTTGTTTATTTTTCTACGTCTTGTTTGTTTATAGCACACTAAGTTTTTATAATAATGCATAACCAACTAGCGTACCTACTCATCTTTTTGTAAGGTGCCTCGCTTTGTTAACAAAAGGAACTAAGAAAACCAAATACTCGCATCGGATAGGTTCGGATAGCACTTCAATACCCGCCGTGGTTGCTCAGTGGCTATGGTGTTGGGCTGCTGAGCACGAGGTCACGGGACCGAATCCCGGCCACGGCGGCCGCATATCGATGGGGGCGAAATGAGAAAACACCCGTGTACTTAGATTTAGGTGCACGTTAAAGAACCTCAGGTGGTCGAAATTTCCGGAGTACTCCACTACGGCGTGCCTCATAAACAGAATGTGGTTTTGGCACGTAAAACCCAATATTAATAATAAAAAAAGCACCTGAATATAGAAAGACTACGTGAAAAGAATTCATACTTTCACATTTGGTACTTCAACAACCACACTATTCCGTATGTGTCAGTTATACAACACTGCCCTCAGTCCCTCAAACAGTAAAGTGACTGGCACATATCGTTTTTACAGATTACCGTGGAACGTTTGTAAGCATTTCGTAGAGCGCCTGAAAGAAAGTAGAAAATATTCGTTATAATATCGTCATTTATTGGCCAAATGTCCTACGCGATAAAATATTTAGCAGGCGACCTCTCGCAACAGGCGTTCTCCATCGTCTGAATTTAAAGTGTTCAATGATCTAATATTTGGGGGGACACTGTGAAACCTCTTCTGTGAAGTTTTTCAGTGCTTCTAGTCCCACTAATATCTTCGATATAAAAAGCTGCTTTAGATGTCCTTGGCAGAAGTCACAGGTGTGACGTTAGCGTGAAGGAATTCTAACATAAAGAAACACGTGCGTAGCGGCACTTCTCAATGCGTCTCCAAATGGCATTAGCATAGTTCATGCTCTTCCACTGCCATTTATCAACGTCTGAAGTGAGCGTGCCATTGATACAACATTCCGGGGCCAGAGGCACATCAAGCATCGAGTTTTAGTGCAAGTATATCTAAGTAGTAACAGTGAAGTCTCACTTGAGTGAACTTCAAGGGACCGGAGGAAATAGTTCACTTAACTGAAAGTTCAATAAACTAAATATTCACTAGTCCAACATAAGAGATGGCATACAGAGTCACAAGTTTGAAGTGCAATTCATGGAGCGAAAGACATGGCATCGATAGTGTTAGAAAAGTGTGAAATGGAATTTGCATATATCAACAAGTACAAGGCGCATAACATCCATAATGCTGCCTTTGTGTGCACACGCAGAACCGACGAGACTGGAAAGAAAGAGACGACGACCATGCCATGACTAGCCGGTCGGAAAAAAAAACACACACCACGTGGTTTGTGGACTGACAGATCGCCGCTTTGCTCTGGCGGCGTTCTAAGTGCCAGCGATGTTACTTTGTTCAGGGCCTCCGAGATTACATGCTTGCTCGTGTTGTGCGGGCAATCTTGGAGGCCATGCCTCGTTGCCGTTCGTTTTCCGCGCCGCCGCTTTGCCCCAGGGGCGCCGTAGCGCCAGCGACGTTATATTACCGCTGGAGCGGCGGTTTGATGAGGGCGGGCATCGGTTACACCTGCAGTGCAGGGCGCAAAACTTCGTTAAAAATAGTTAAAAATAAGCCTTGGTCCTTTGAGCGAGTTCGTTAAAGTGAAATATTGACTGCTCCGAAATTCGTTTAAGTGAAATATTTTTTCATAGAATCTATAAGAAAACTGCCGGGGATTTTTAAAAAGTTCGTTATTCTGAAATATTCGATAAACCGACGTTCGTACAACTGAGAGTTTACTGCACAAGCATATTTGTAAATTGCTTATAACTGTAGACCAACGTGCGTCGGACTTGACTTTTTGAGAAATATGCGGCGCCGCGCACACCTCGAGGGCCTACGCATGCCGTGCGGGATTTTCCAGCAGCTGTCGCCTACGCGAATTCTGAAATGCGTTGTCCAATTTTTTCTTATTTTCTTTTGTGGTTTTTGCTTGTTTTTAGCGACTGTAATGTGCTGGCGAAAAGTGTGAATGGTGTTGAATATTTAGGCAAGGATGGAGTTACCCTAAGCGAGGCGCAGAAGAATAAATTGGACGCGAGAACATGGGGTTCACCCTGCAGCGACATGTAGAAAGAATGTGGCAAAGCTTTCAAAAGGGAACATTTTCATTAGAGGAGTTAACTGCTGGGCTAGTTGGTGATCTCGTATACTGAAAAGAGTTTGCGCCAAAAAACAACACACAGAATAAAACGCCTGTGGTGTCGTCGTCTTTCTTGTGTATGTTGTTTTTTGGCGCAAGATCTTTTCAGTATGCACATTTTCACCTTGCGAGAAGTTATTCAGCCGTTATCGTTAGAAGCACGATTAATAAACCTTTCCCAAAAAATGATGGGATTTTAATATAATTAGGCGGAAAAATGAATATTTACCTTTAGTATATAATTAGTTACCTGATATGGCATTTTTAAAGGTATAGTCTGTATATATTTAGCAGTTGAGTTTAGGCTTGCTCGCCTCTTGAACATCTAATACTATCACTCTAATAAACTATCAATGCATTCCAAGTGCCAGAATCTGGGTTTGTGCGTGATGAGGCGAAAAGGGAAACATTTTTCGGCAACGTCCACTAGTAGTAATATGCCCTAATGACATTAAGAAACACTCTTTTTCTGTTCTTTTGTTATTTTACTTGCATTTATGTTCTTCGGAAGTGCCTTCCGCGTTGGCAGTATTAGTAAAGTCCCGTATATCGAGATGTCCTAGTGCACGTCTTGTGTGTATTCCAGGAACCATTGTGGCTCAGTTAGGCAGTGTACCAGGATTCACAGAGCTGCATTCGTTGTTTTACCCCGCCGATATAGGGCGCATTCAGGCGGCCCTTGTTGTGCCCGGATTATTTTCGCGTTGTTCGTTCTCAGGGGTTCCAGTCGACCTTCTCTGGGCCCTGATGAAACGCAGGTTACGTGATGAAAGGGCAGCAATGCCACGCCCTTCAGCCGCATGAGGACGTCACTGAACCATCCCATCCCATCTGCCGAGCTGAGTCACGTCGCTCGACATGCGAATGCATTGGCTTTTAGCGCCATTGCCGTTTTGAGGCACCTCTTCGGGTGCGTTGTAGCACCGACAGGAGACGCGCGCTTTCGTGGTGTCCTGGGAGAGCTTCAGTTCTTGGAGTTAGCGGTAGCTGGTCGTGGTGCTGTGTCGCCCAATTTGGCCACCTTGGCTGATCGTGGCGGGGTGCGTTCATCGCCTCAAACTGCAGTGCGTGTATAGTTCAGATGCGCTCTTTCATCTTACGAACGGCCGGTATCTTCGCTGATGCCGAATCCCACAGCGTATGGCTACTCTATAATTTTCAAGCGGATTGCAGGATGAGTATCATGCCCCCATGCAGTAAACGAGGGGTGAAGAAAATGCAAGTCCTCAGCCGCAGTCGTGCCGTTTTCGCCACCCGGTCATCATGCCGACGTCTTCGAGCCGACAACGTCACACTGTCATGATTACGGTGTGATCAAGCAGCCTGTCATGTGGACGTCATCGTTGCGCTGTCGTCGTCTCCATCACCTACATTCCACCATCACGTAGTTGTTGTCGACATCATGCTGTCAAACCGGCTGCCGAAACATGTCGACGATTATCGTTGCCCCAATCATGTAGCCTATTCATCTGCGGTATTGGTATACTTCGGCTGCATTGGTAGCCTATGCACTTAATTTTTGAGGTCCGCGTAAGATGGTCCTTTTATTTGACAGTCATGTTTTATGGTTTCTGGAATTGTTTCTTGTGAAACCTGTAGTTACCTGACGCTCTCAAATGTTGCCCATGTAATTCTTATTAGATACAGCCTATTCTGTTTATAGGTAGCATAGGTTAGGTATAGGTATAGGTTAAATCCACCCAAAACTCAGCCAAACCACCAAGCAAGTTCCAGCTTGGCCGCACCGGGGCGGGGATGGACGGTTGCGAAAAAATTGGCAGTTATTCCCTACGTACATAAAATCTCACCCGGCCTCCAAAATGTGACCAATCGTTATGGTGTTGATCTCGCATTTTCAGCACCACGTAGGCTAAGTCGCATTTGCTCCATTGCGCACAGAAGGACACAGGTCACCTCATTGGGTGATACGAAGTGAAGCAAGAAACATGTTAATTATTTTGTCGATTGTGCCTGAAAAGAACAATATAAGATTCCCGTAAGCTGTGATCATATGTAGATTTGCCAAACAGGCGGATGTGTGAACGTACGGCTCGGAAAGCCCAGAAATTCATTGAGCCGCGTGCCATCATTTCAACTCGCCTTGCATTGTAAATCGCGTCCTTGTAAACCGATCTTCGAAAACAGAGTCATTTTGTTCCTTCAGCATAACCAAACCACACGGAAAATCTCGGCAGCCTATTATATCACCAAGAACGCCTCAGTATGTGTAAGCCAACCATCCTTATTAATAAATGATAACGAATTCAATATTATAATCGATGTTAACACGTGCCTTGTATTTATGCTGGTTTTGTATCTCGTCTTCACATGCCCGATGTGTCCGTGTTCCATATATGTAATTTTCCGTACGTTCATTGAATATCAATTGTGAGTGCGCGCGTGTTTGTTTCTCTTTCTACGTCTTGTGTGTTTATAGCACTCTATATATAAGTTTTTATGATAATGCATTACCAGCTAGTCCACCTATCCATCTTTTTGCAAGATGCCTCACTTTGTTCACCGAAGCAACTAGGAAAACCAAATACTCGCATCGGATAACGCTTGTAAATTGAAAGAGGGCGCGAAAAGAATTTATATTTTCATAGTTGGTACTTGCACAAGTAAACTATTCGGTATGTGTCAGTTATACAACACTGCCCTCAGTCTCTCAAGCTGTAAAATGACGGCCAGATATCGTTCTTACAGCCCACCGGGCAACCTTTGTAAGCATTTCGTACAGCGCCTCGAAGAAAGTAGAAAACGTTGGTCCAAAATTTTCATTTATCGGCTAAATGTGCTACGTCAATAGACAGTTAGAAGAAGACCTTTCCCAGAAGGCGTTCTCTATCATCTGAATGTAAAACGTTCGATGATCTAATATTTGGGGGGACATTGAAAACTCTTGTATGACGTTTTTGAGTGCTTCCAGTAGCCCTAATATATTCGACATAAAAAGCTGCTTCTTATGTCCATGGCAGTAGTCAGAGTTCTGACGTTAGTGTGGAAGAATGCTGAAAGAAAAAGCACGTGCGTAGCAGCATTTCTCAATGCCTCCGCAAGTGGTATTCGCGTAGTTTATGCTGTGCCAATGCCATTTATCAACGTCTGAAGTGAGCGTGGCATTGATAATATATTCCGGGGCCATAGACACACACACGATCGAGTTTTAGCTTAAATATTTCTCAGTAATACATACATACGTGTAAGTTGATTATACCAGTAGACCAACGCGTGTGGGAATTGACCTTTTCAGAAATATACGGCGCCGCTCTCACTCGTGGTGTTGATGAGATTTTCCAGCAGCTGTCGTTTAGGCGAATGTGAATGCATTGTCCAAATTGCTTTCAGCACTGTAAGATGCTAGCGGAAATTTCCAAAGCGGTGGAATCCTTAGGCAAGGATGTAGTTAGCTTAAGCAAGGCGCAGAAGGAAAAAAAACCTATGGGCACTTTGCTAATCTAAGCTGCGATAGAAGAAAGCCTATCTATGAATGCCTCTGTTGCTATGTCTGAAGTGATCTGTGAACGTACGTCGCATTGGCCGTGAGCATGAGATGCAATCACAGCCATATGGCTGCACGGTTTGTCACCGATGTGTGCATACCGCCACGCGCCCACTCGCACTGCGCTACTGGTATGGCGCCTCCTCTACTTGCTCCCCTCGCCGAGGATGACCGCTGTCCAGCTTCCAACACGGACGGCGCCCGGACACTCATGAGCCACTAACGGCTTACCGTTTAATAAATTGGATGGGCGAAAATGTGGTCCACCCTTCAGCGAAATGTTGAAAGAGTGTGGTAAAGCTTCGAAAACGAAGGACACATTTTCACCCTGCGAGAAAATATTTAGCCGTTATCGTTAGAAGCACTATTAATAAACTTTCTAAAAAAAAACTGATTGCATTCTTATCTATTTAGACATAAAACAAATAATTACCTTTAGTAATTAGTTATTTACCTGATATTGCATCTTCAAAGGTATACTCTGTATTTCTTTTTCGCAGTTGAATTCAGTATGTCTTGTCTCTTTAACGTGTTACGCCTCCGCTCTTATAGACTATCAGTGCATTCCAAGTGTCCGAATCTCGCTTTCTGCGAGATGGGGCGACAAGAGAAACATTTTTTTTGCGGCAACCTCCGCTAGTAGTAACATGCCCTAATAACATTTAAAAATAGTTTTGTCAGTTATTTTGTTATTGCATTTATTTTCTTTGGAGGTTCCTTCCGCGATGGTAGTATTAGTAAAGTTCGGTATGCCGAGATCTCTGCCGAGTACGTGTCTTGTGTTCATTGCAGAAGCCTTTGTGGTTCAGTTAGACAGCGTACCAGGATTCGCAACGCTGCATTCGTCGTTTTACTTCGCTGATACAGGGTGCATTCAGTAGGCACATGTTGTGTCCGGATTGTTTTCGCATTGTTCGTGCTCGGGTGTTCCAGTGGACCTTCTCTGGGCCATATTGAAACGCAGGCCGCGTAACCACAGGCACGAGGACGTCGTTGAACCCTCGCATACCATCTGCCCAGCTGAGTCACGCCGATCGGCATCCGGATGCATTGGCTTTAAGCGGAGTTGCAATTGTGTGGCACCTCTTCGCGTGCGTCACCTACAGGAGACGAGCGCTTTCGTGGTGCCGTGCTGTCATGGCCCAACTATAGTGGCCCACCTATGCGCCCTTATGCAAGGTGGCTCGGCTTGTTCACCGAAGGGAATAGGAATACCAAATATTGGCCATGTATAGAAATCGTAAATTGAAAGAGTGCACGAAAAGAATTCATATTTTCATAGTTTGCACTTGCACAACTAAACTATTCCGTATGTGCCAGTTATACAACACTACCCTCAGCCTCTCAAACTGTAAAATGACTGCCACCTATCGTTATTACAGCACACCGCAGAACCTTTGTAAGCATTTTGCAGAGCTGCCTCAAAGAAAGTAGAAAATGTTGCTTATAAAATTCTCACTTATCGGCTAAATGTCCTAGCCGTTAAGCATTTAGAAGCGGACCTCTCACAACAGTAGTTCTTTATCATCTGAATGTAAAAGGTTGAATTGTCTAATATTTGGAGGGCACTGAAATCTCTTGTATGACGTTTTCCAGTGCTTCTTCCCCCACTAACGTCATCGATTTAAAAAGCTGCTTCTAAGGTCCTTGGCAGAAGTCAGAGTTGTGACGTTAGCGCAGACGAATGCTGAAAAAAGTGCGTGCGTAGTGTCTATTGTCAGCGCGTCCGCAAATGGTGTTCGCATATTTTATAATGTGCCAATGGCATTTGTCAACGTCTGTAGTGAGCGTGCCATGGATAATATATTCCGGGGCCACAGACATTTCAAGCATCGAGCTTTAGCTTGAGAATTGCTCAGTAATACAGGCATACTTCTATCTTAGAACGACAAAAAGCTGAGCTAGTTAGTAAGGATTCATAATGCAAAAAAAAAGGGGGGTAAGGCGTGCAGACACGGACACAAGAGAAATGGACAACGCGAATGTCTGCGTTCCTGTTGTTAGTAGCCATGCTGGGAGTAGCCTTGCTCTCGGCGGAATTACTCGCCTTGATTGCAGCTGCAAGTTATTAAAAAAAACTGTGGCCAGTTGGCTCGCGCATACGAAATCTTTAGACTTAGACTTGCGTGGCTGGTGTAGCTGCAAGAAAATGTAAACTGTGAGCATAGTAAAAAGACCAGCAAGTTTAATTTCGCTCGCAGTATTGATGATAAATTTTTCACACTACTGAGTGGGGATAAATTCTGTTAGAATTCCGGCCCTTTCACCATAAACAGAAAGTACGTTTCTTGGACTGCAATATTTTGTGTTCCTTGGACTGAAGAAAAATTTCTAGCGCATCAATAGAAATGTTCGCTTTTTTATGGTTCACATTTATTTTCGATAACTTAATGGCATGTTAGAATAGGTAGTAGCATATTTCGGTTCTTGAGATTGGAAGCGAGTTACATTAATAACATGTAGGCTGGGATGTGATTTGCGTGCTCTGTGAGGCAGTTCGTTCGAGTTTGGTAATGAGTTGAACTCGCGGGCAACTTTCTGTGGCTATGAAGGGAAAACTACGGGCGCGTGGCTGCTGCACTTGTGTTAGCGCGCCAAGTAGTCCGGCAGCGTTTGACAGTGCTTTTTGTTGCTCTGAACAGACGCTGAATCGACGCAGCTTCCACGTTCGACGGTTTCGCATTTTCCCAGAAGCGGAAGGGATAAGCCGCAACATCAGTCAACTTTAAAGCTCGGTGGTGTATTCTGTCTTACTTCACTGTTTATAATAAGGTGCTTATGTTTTCTCTTCTCCAGCCTAAACTAACGCGGAAATTGCGGGGCACTTTTCAAACCGCTCTCACTTGTGCGCGCTTTGCCTCCGTAAGCACGCTCACAGAACGTTTACGAGAACAACTCTTTAAATTAGTTGCTGCTATCACATTGCCTAATTTTCGAAAATGGCAGCGCTAATGAGGCTGTGCACTTGATCATTGAAAGCTTTAGAGCTTGTTTATACTACTCCCAGAAACTAATACAGTGCGGCAACTTTACTGAGTTGCTTGCTGTATCGCACGTACAAAACATTCTCAAACACAAAATTCTCAGGTTTCCGCCTTCTCTCGAGTAGGGTTCACCCTTTAATGTACATGGCAGCACTCGAGAATCACTGTGCGTCGACCCCATAACAACGTGCAAATGTCATTTCTGGATAAAGTAGGCTAGAGAGAGCGGCAGTAAACTTTCTTTTCAGCCTAACTGATTAGCCTGCTTAGTGTTGTAGTATATTATGTGAAGCCGCAAATGTTTAACAGTGAGGCAGAACAAGTGCATCAGTATCGTGTCTTTGTTCCTTTCTCGCTGTTAAATATTCCCGCTTTCGCTGTATATGTTTACCTATCATGTTAAGCTAGAGCGCATTTCTTCCGCTGCCTGTGGACCAATAATACGGGCTCTTGCTTCCACGAGCACCCGAACACGTCCCATATCCATTAGTTTGGCAGACCAACCATATCGACTCCTACCGGTTTCGAAATTCTTGCCATTGGTTGATGTTCGTCACTTCATAATAGCACATGGCCACTGTGGGGCATCGACGAAGAATCGGAAAGTGTGCTTATTGATATCGTTATAGGTATATATAAATGAAGATACTATTACAAACTATTTAGAGCACAGAAATATAGGTGGTAGAAAGTCCATCTTGAAAATCTTTCCGACGTATTGTCTTGTCTTGTGTCCCAGGCAGTGGCGCATACCCACTATCGGGGATTGGCCAAGAAGCAGGCGGTCTTTCGTATGCTTAGAAGTAAAGCCAAACTAGATTTGAATAGTGGAGCGTGGGACCATAACTGTAATTTAGACCTTTGATGAAAATATTGTTAAGAATTCTGATAAAATAATTTAACGTAAATAAATTAAATAGAAAATATTGTTAATTTTAGAAATTTATTAAAGTATTCTTTTTGTCTCCCTAATAAAATTGTAAATTGCAAGAAAAGCATCCCTGTGGCTGGATCCCAGTGAGATCGCACCAAAAGAAAGAATGGTTGGCGAGGTTAGCGATAGCCCAAGTTTGGTGAATGAGTATACTAATAGCTTTGTTTGTCTTAGAAAGCGGCGGCAGGAGAGAAAATAATGTTCGATAGTTTCAGGTGCACTGCAACAAGAACATAGAGGGGACATAGCGAGACCAGACCTGTGTAAGTAAAAATTTACAGGAGGTATACGACATCTCAGATTTGTAAACGAAACTTTTTCTCCCACTGACTAACTTCGTCGTTGTCAGGATGCTCACAGCACCATGAATATATTTTGAGAAGTCTTACGTTTTAATTAGGTCCACCAAACACCGAGAGAAAGGTGGAAAAGTGGTTATTGATATAGTGAATAAGACAGGCGTGAGTGAAAACCTCTAACCGAAGAAAAGTCAATGCGAAACAAGACGACACGACATACCGATGAGGAACTGTGCATCTTCGTTTTATTCCTGTTTTGCCATCTCTTACGACATTTTGTAGCTATAGCTCAACCACAGTGGTTGACATTGTCATCTTTGCCAGTCTACTGTAACTCGTTGTCCCTCGCAGCAGGACAATGTTTGATGAGAAGCCGCGCAATATTCACAGTGTCTTCGGCATAGCGAGTGAGGAAACTCAATCGTCACTGTCATTATCACAGGCTCATTCCAACGGCCCCTGCAACGTGGTACCGTGTCCCAGACTGCACCCAGGATCTGTACTCTCGCGTTTCCACTGGCTCACTGCATCCGGTGAGTTCGCTTGTGCTTATCTCTCGTAATGCGCGTAATAACGCCAGGAGTTTACGTCATAAGTGACAGGCACGTTTGGCTCATGCCTGCTTTATACATGAAAAAAACATGAAGAACTATGGGGCTGATGATGTGTACCTGTACCTACGATTTGTACTTGCGAGAGCATTACTTGTCACCGAGTGTGTCAATGAGTTATGCTACTAAGTTTAGTGTTGCAGCGGAAAGTTGCTCAGTTTAGAGCGGCTGCCTTATGTTTCCGAGGTAATGCTGCTGCCTATCTGGTCGCAACAATGCAAGACGACAAACCGGCCATATTGCAATCTCTGAGCTTACGTTTATTTGCGGATTCCTCCTTAAAGTACTGTTTCACGCACATTGCGTTGAGTGTTCCTTATCGATGAGACAACTTCTAAGCACGATGACGCCACTTGGCCGAGCAATGATGGTACTTTTCCGAGCGGCGCCATGGTGTTGGCGCTCGTTCTACCTTTCGCGTTGTCGGAGACTTGGGTGGTGAACGTTGTTTCGCTGCAGCAGCTCACTTCGCACGTTTCACTGCGTTGCGATGGTGTCGTATTTTGTCGGCAGTGAACTGGCGCATCCGGCCAGGCTTTGCTGTCTCGCCTGATGTTGTAGACGCGAGTGATTCAACTTTGGACGTGGACTCCGTAGCGCTAACAATGGCGCCACTGCTATCATGCGCCATCCAGTGAATCGCCCGCCAGGCAGAGCCCAACCACGTGCACCGCCTAACAGAAATTCATCACTGCGACCTGTAGCAACGGCAGGCGCGATGCAACGGTGGAGCAGTGGTTAGCGTGCGCGGCTACGGAGAGGTAGCAGCGGCGGTGGGGCAGATGATCGAATCGTTACCGCGACCACTTTTTTTCTTTTGTTAGATGAAGATAACGTAAATTGTGGGCCATTTTTCTGCCACGGCTTTTTTATGACGGCGGGTTCATACAATAAGCCAAGTAATGTTGATCGATCGCACTGAAATATTTCGGAGTATTGACTATGGTTTCAATATATATTTGAAAGTGCCCTTCACCACGTGTCTGTTTTACAGACAGACAAACGCGGCTTGTGGAGGAGTGAGTGACAAGCGTGCCTGCAAAGTGTCACACTGATAGACACCAGGAAACCATGAGATTAGATTCGCCTACCACTAACCGTACTCGTTGCTCTCGTTGTAAATAATTGTTTTATCTGTTTTCGGGGTATTATTTCGAATAATGAAGCGCTGAATTTCTTAAAATCATTCTTGTATTAAGTGTCTCTACAGCAGCACTACGCAATCTCTAAGAAAAAAAAAGGCTATGTCTATCGGTACGACGCCACGCGAGTCCCCCAGAAGTGCCTATCTGTACAACTCTACGGCCGCGCCATGAGCAGCGCACTTGAGTGGTGTGCGAAAGCTTTAGCTTAATTAAGATTAGGTCAGGTTAGGCTAGGTTAGTTAGACTAGGTTAGGTTATGTCTCCTACCCGGTGTGTTTCAGTCGGCCTAAACAAGGGCTTCAATTGCCTCGGCCACGTCAATAACACCCCTACAGGCCTGAAAATATGGTTCTTAAACGTCTGAGTGTTCATCTAAGTAGCGGTCGGTAACGCTTTCTGCCGCTTCGTGAAAAAATTCTGCACGCTTTAGAAGCGCGGCTTTTCGCAACTGCGCTAACATTGGCGTGGCCGTCGCGTTGTACAGATTCCTAATCGATGCCGCACGATGCCGTAGAGATTGACGGTCATCTAAAGACAAACGTCTCTCAACGCGGAACAGTCATCGCAAAGGACACATATACAAAAGCCATTACAGCGGGCTTTGAAGTACATTACCTTGCCTCCATTTTTACTTGCAAGGAGAATTTGCATGGGTGGCGCGAGATCTTTTGCCAAGGTGCGTTATGGTTAAAACGCTTGGTCTGTAGCCATGTTGTCGATTATAGACAATGTTGTTGACTGATATAGCCATAGAACTTCACAACGAAAACATACGAAAATAACACAACATTAAATATTCGCGTTAGGGCTGCACTTCATATAAATACCAAATCTAAGCTAGCCCAGCAGCAAGCCCTCTTGTATGTATACCTCTGCCGCTATGGGATATTGAGCCCTATCAGTAGATCAATCCACAAAGTCAATTAGTTATCGAGATTGCAAGGGACGAGCCCTAATTTTCCAGCCACAGCTGGCATTGCTCTCCGCAAAGAACCACCAGCTTGTTGCTACAGTTGCTACTTTTATCAGCAAACAACAACAACAAAAACAGCAGAACTAGAGGGTGGAGGGAAGCGTTCGTGCTTCTGCGGTAAGTACTGTGTGCCAAATGCCCAGGAATGCGTAGGGGTACTGGAATGAACAATTTATATCCATTTCTGTAAACATGCCGAAACTGCTAATGCCAGTTGATGCTATAAGCACCGACCATGGGGAGCAGCAGAGAAGACTCATCGGCTAAAATATGATATTGCTCTTGGAGTACGTAGAAGAAAGCTCAAACAGACGAAAAGAGAAAGAACGGACCACTCAGTTTCGCAAACTTGGGTAACCGCGGCAGTTTCACGGCAGTTCAAGGAACTAGCAATGATTTTGCGTGTGTTAATTCCGCTGTTGACTGTGTACGAGTGCTTGAAAGAGCACTGGCAGTGCCTATTACGACGTTGGGAATGTCAAACATCCGGCAAATGTTGTAATGGTGCGATGTCCCAACAGGCATCCGGCAACCTGTGGGGAGAACTACTTGTGCTGGTGGAACACCACCAAATTGTCAACCCCCCCCCCCCGTGTGCCAGGCGTTTCACGGAGAGCGCTTAAAACCCTTTAGTAACAGGAAAGTTGAATTGTTTAAATTATTTCACCTAGATTTATTTTATCAGGAGTGCATGCATGTGAAAGTGACGCAGTGAACTATTTATTCAAAGGACACTAAATTTTAACCAGTACAGCCAGCTGCAAGCAGTGACGTCACTCTTGGGCATCTACTAAGGGTGGATAGTGGCGCTCTTCGGCTGTTCACCTTCATTATTCTGTGCGACATTGGCCGGCACTCATTACACTGTAAAGCTAATTGCGGCGTCTAGCTTTCTGAATTCTGGAAACGGTTATGGGCCCCTCAAATGGCATACTTCAAATCCTCCATTAGGAGCATCTGCATGACTCTTCTGGTTAAGAAGCTAATTAGCCTAATTTGCATCACTACAGGCAATTAGGAGTGAATAATTTAAACATCTCATCTAGCCTACTTTTTAGGAATTTCAAACACATTTAGAGAACCTCTCGATATGTATTGCAGCAGGCGTAGTTCGGAGGCTTATGTACCTATCGTGTTGTTTGCATTACTTCTATGATGTCGTGTTGAGTCACTAGTATGTAGTGAAAATACTCATGTGTTTATAAAGTCACCTTATTTAAATCCATTGGAACGCATAACCGGACCGCATGTTCATCAGCGGAAAACCATAGCCAACAGCTATCTAGGCTGCTTGACAAAATATACTCTTTTCTGCGTTCTGCTGTGGCTTACGCCTTCTCTTGGAAACTCTTTGTCCAGCTGTTTCGTCTGATCCAAGGCTACACGAGTTCACAGTGGTGATCGGATTTCCCGACTCTGGGCCATTAAGAAGATGATGACGGGGAGCTCAAACCACCGTGAGTCGTGTGAGTGCCTTGTTCATTTTTTTTTCAACTACAAAGGCAAACAAAGCAACAATAACGTACTTTCTAAAATTCTAACGAAAGGAATTGCGCCTGCTTTCACGTTACTTTGCTAGAACATCGGTTGCAATCCTCTAAGCTACGACATCCGTACGCAACTTCTTCGCTAGAAAGTTCTTCCTCTATTACGAGGGTGCAAGCGAAGTAGCAGTGCGCTTAACTTACGGCGTCGTGTGCGAGCGAGAATGAATCAAAGTTCGGAGTAAACTACAAGGAATGAAGGAAGCGTGGCCAACTGATAGTGTAATCGAACATCGTGCGTCTGTAGTTGAGGCTATATTATCCCGGCATATTACTACACAACCCTTTTCGACAGCTTCCACAGCGGCGACAAGCGCAACGGCACTCTCTTGTTCACAGCACCGTCGTCAAAAAAGTGTTAGTGCAAGTGTCACGCATTTTGCTCCCATTTCTGAGAGAAACACGACTGGTGGGCACATTGTGAAATATTTGGCAGAGAAAAGGACGCTGCGGATGACCAATCGCCGGCAAAGTCTGCCAGGTTAGCCGCGGCTGTAGTAACATTGCCACCACTATATTAAAAAGGTTACACAGCGACTGAATGTCTTTCTATCGATAATAATCAAGCAAAGTAAAAAAAAACTTCATAAGAAATAGTTTTTATGGCATTGTGGCATGGAGGCGAGGCCAGTAGCACCAGGACGTCCATTGCGATGGTACGCAATCGCACTGCAGACGGTTTCAGGTGTGGCTCGAATGTCGCACATAGGCTGAATATCTGTTTCCTCGGTAGCAGGCACAGTCTTATCAGCTGGTCGACAATATCGTCGAGCGCCAGCGACAGCAAAATGCCCGCTCCCTTTCCATAGGATCTCTGTAGAGGGCACGGGGAACTAGGAGAGCAGCCATGAAAGAAAAATGCAGCAAGGAACGCCCGCTTCCGACGCTGCCAAATTTATTACAGAAACATTCGCTACACAACATCTGTACGTGCACGCTTCGCTGCGTCTCGCACTTCGACGTTGTATCAGCGGTCATCGCTTTTCCTCAGTTTCTTCTCAGCTGGTAAAGCACGAAGTTGCATCGCATCATGTCAAGAGTTAGCCTTGAAGGTTATAGCGGCCGCATTCAGATAGAGGCGAAATGCACAAAGGAACATTAACTGCAATTTTGGAGCCCAATAATAAATCATGTATTGGTCACATTAAGGCCTGGAGCCCCTAATTACGGTGCCTGTCATAGCTCGAGTGGTACCTCACAAGAGTCAAGGCTAATCGGTCAACCACACCACCGTGATCAGTGCCAAGGTTCGCATCAATTTACCAGCTTCATAAGGAAACATGTTCAAGTACACGTCGTAAAACTGCGCAGCATCGCACGCAATGGTCATAACGGTTGAACATTAAAGCTTGGTTCGGATTAAATGGAAGTCGCCCAGTCTGCTACACTGACGCACTTCCTTCGGAGCCGTCGCTGCACGTATGGTGCGAGGCTACATTGGTAGTGGTGGTGGTGGTGATCCAATCGGCGGCAGCGCCGTTGTGTAAACATGCGAACGCGGTCTGGCAGTATGAAGTGAACTGTGGCTCAAAAGCAACACTGCGGTAAAATTCCGCACAAGATTTGCAGGTTGTCAAATGAGCATGACGCTTCACTCAATGGAATGTCATTGCGAAAAAGAAAAACTAAGCCATTGCGCGCATAAAGATGCACAGCTTATCAAACATTAGGCAGGAATTTGCAGCACAGCATTAGTGTTACTGCCTTCAACAGCAGCGCATGCCTATTGCAATTACGGACTGAAACATTTCAGTGCACTTTGAAGTGACCAATCACAATGCGTCACAATGATGGAAGCGCGCGCCATCGTCGGCTGTCTATTGGGGCTTCTGGCCAGTTAGCCGCAACAGCACATTTCAACACTTACCCACGTCAGCTCTAGCGGACCAGATAGACACTAAAATGCGAGTAAGACCCGTCTAACGTAGAACTGTCTTCTTGCACAGTATCATGCACGTATACGTGGTGTCCCAGCTATGATTAGCTACGGTTTATAAATATAGCGAAGCTGTCTAGCTGCAGGCGAACGAATGCACGTTGCTGGCTACAACATGGAGCAGGTCTAACAATTCTTGTGCTCTGCGTAGTTGCCTAATTAAGGACGAATAATTTACCAACTTTGCAATTAATGTGTTTAGAAATGACTTTCAACGAGAAACTTCTTGAGTGCTCTCGCAAACATGTAATTCAGGGGCGTCTAACCTCTGACTGTCATGTATTTGCTGCGTGCTCAAGCCCGCGAAATATAAGAAGAAAGGAACACACTGATATGCCGACTGTGGCGCAGCGATCGTAGTGCCTTCAAACGTACCACGTATGAGTGAACATGGCATTTCGCCTGTCCTGCAAATTGCTATCATGAACCGCCACGAGGGAAGCTCATAAGCGCATCACTGGTGTAAATCCGCGGAGCCAACTGTTGCGTCACAGCGCTGTCACTTTAGGAAGCTAGAAGATGCTGAACTAGATGTTTGCTAATGGGGGCTCTACAAGTTTCACATTGGAAGTATTCGGCGCCTGCTTTTACTTGTGATGTTCACTAAGTATTTGTAACTAACCACGCCATTAGGCAGAATGCAGAAAACAAGTTGTGCGACTTCTAAAGTTTTTATAGGTTCCAAGGTTTTTAAACTTTTCATTTAGTAATTACAGTACGGGGTGCATAGTATATTTTTAGCAGGACGTCCAAAAGTCAAAACTGCAAATAGGACCTCCTATTCGCAGTTGTAGTCGGCCTTCTACTTGCTCCGCAACTAACTATGCATTTAGTCCTGTCCTCCTAGGGTGCTTCCGCATACCTTTAAACCTTAGCTGAAGTTAGCCAAGAGACCCTGTAGAGAAGGCTACACATAAACTGCCATTACAAAAATGACACTCAACAATTGATTTCACTATACGAGGAACTGCAGTAGGCGAGCAATCGCACTGATTTATTTCCAGCCACAGTCTCTGTCACGTCTTGCATACGCGAGAAAGCAAAGCCCATTGCACACTCCAACCCCCCCCCCCCCCCTCCCTGAAAAACAAAAGGACATCGGTGCCACATGTGCAAGTGCAACTGTCAAGGACACCGTTCGACAGTGATGGTACTAATACTCTGGGTACTGCAAGTATTTTTGACTGCCATCTCATGTTGCGATCATACGAAAACGTTGAATTTGCTAGATGCACCAATTGAAGGGTTTAACGGGAGGCGAAGACAAATGAACTTGTGCTGTCACTCATATACAGAGTAAAAAAAGAGACCGATTCCTCATGACCAGTGAAGTTTTCTCTCACTCCTTCATTTTTATTTGGAATATAGCCACCATTTCTTGTGCGTTCCGTATCTGGTAGTTGCAAGAAATAGAAGGTCGGTGGTTAAATTTTGTTTTAGCGCAATAATGATCGATTCTTCCATAGTACAGTGTTCAACGAAAGTTTCGGGCTTCAATTACATCCACTTTATTTGTCATTTCATGAACTTCGACATTGCTTGTACTCGTGGAGTTGTCTACTGGAAGTTATCATTATGGTCTCAATAAGGACACCTTTCCAATGAAAGAGGTACGCCGGATATCAGAAAAAAATCACTACACTACATTTTATTAGTGAACCAGTGTTTGAACCTGGCTCTATCAGCTGTCATCTTTGAATTTTCCTATTACAGTTCACACGAAACACACAATTTGTGAGACTAAATAGGGGCCTAACTAACTTCCACGAGATCTGTTAATATCGAAAGCAAATTTCAAAGATTGGGCCTTGTGGAGAATTTTAGTGTTGCAGGACAAATTACCTGTAAAATCTCCCAAAAACACTGAATATCATGAGAAATAAAGGAATGAGCATGAAATATGTACCACTAAAATTACGCAATATAAAAAAGAAAATATAAGTTAGCAATATATTGTGAGAGCGCATAACACCAATAATACTGTCACACCTACCGGGATTTTATGCTATACACTCTGACAACTTGTGAAGGTGGTGGACAACAATACAACACCCTTGGACTCTTGAAAGTACTTGTTAGACCCGCCCGGAAATTAAATTCGTATTTTAGCTGACATCCATGGAGGAACATTTTTTCTTGTAGATCGGCGTCACTCGTTACATCGGTTTTGGAGCCAAGAAGAACAAAATAGAAGGCGCAGCGTGGTACTGTGAGCGGAGCTTGTAAGGTCAATGGTTATAGCTGGCACTATGCTGCAAACAGGCACTTAGCCAGGATATTATTACATTATAGATCCATTATTCTCTGTTAGGTTTCCCTTTGTTGGTGCATAATACTACTATTACCTTGAGCGGACCCTTGGTATGCATGAAGGCGAGTACCATCCTGTACCTGTCTGGGGCGGGCATTCGAAGGATATGCGCCTTTGTTTATACGCGGCGTACCAGGCTTGAAAGGGAGCATCGGGCCGGGCGAAAAATTTTTGGGGAGGGGCTGAAGCCTGGTTAGACCCCCCCTTGCTGCCTACGCCACTACCTGCACGTAAAACGCAAAAAAATAAATCGCGCAAGGGAGAGAGATAAGAGTGAACTTGGCGTTTTCCTGCTGTGTTTTATTGTTGCATTCTATTTTTATCATGGTATGAAATTAAACGTTTAGATATCTTTAGGAGAAAAAGCATACAAAAAAGCTTATAAAGAAATCATGAAGAAAAATGAAAAAGTTGTGACGAAAAAGATGAAGAACCACTACTAGCCTAGTGTAGAGATAAGATGAGGTGCGTTGAGTTTCCGCATTCTAAATGATTGTTTAATAAAAAAAATACTGTAATTATAAATAGCGGTCTTGTTAGCTTCACAAGCTCTATGAGGCACATTTGGCACGATCAGTTTGTTGCGGTGTTGTAAAATTTTTCTTAACAAGCCTTAAGTGCTTAGATATTTCGTCGATAATCTCAAATTGCGATAATTGATACACAAAGTGCTGCACTTACTTTAAATCAATCCAGCGGCAGCCTGAAGCGAGCCTGCTTATGTTTTATGTATATTCGAGGGGGAAATACGAATAGACTTCAACTTGGATGCTTTATCGCCAGAGTTTTATTTTCATGATATATATCAGGTTGACTTGTTTCTCGATTGCGCAAGCATTTAGTTCGATTCCAAGGTTTTGTTTTCGTTTGAACTCTATTTTATTGGGAATAGCACTAGCCTTTGTTTCGCCTCAAGTTTCTCCACGAGTTATATGCCTCAACAAGCATACTGTTCTGCTCTCCCCTTTAATTGCAGCGTCCAAAGGACCTACTGCATCTTCGTGGCTGGAAAGCTCCGCCTCTTCTACTAGAGGTCATTCGGACGCTGAAGCCGGTAACTATGCCAAAGGACATCGCGCTGAAAAAAGAAAGCATTTTTTTGTTCCTCAGGACAGAATTCGAAAGTGATTCAGTACAGGTGCCACACGCCACTAAATTTGCTTCAGAAGAAGCACAAACATTTAGCCATATTGTAAACGGCGCAGAATGGTTTGTACACATAGTGGACAGCATGACATACGATCTGTGCAGTTCGGCGGCTTCTTTAAATCTCTGCACAAAGTGAAATTTTGTTTGGACTGGCACCTGTCCTGCGTGTATATCCCTATCTGCACCGTGTCAAAGTTAGTAATATGTTGCTCTTTTCTCAATAGTAAAAATTTAGATGCATGATTTATTAGCTGAATTAGATAACTGGTTGGATTATGAACTGATAGGTGAAGGAAATGTACTTATTAGCTTCGATTGAATAGCATGCATTTATGGATATTATGAGCTTGACCTTTGAAGCGAGATGGTGGCTGATGCCGCCAAGCTTCACTTTTGTTGTCATTTATAAACTGCTTCTGAGAACTGTAGTCGTGTTCCCCAGTTGCGGAATATTAAAAAAAAAGATTTGTGCCCCAATATCAATGTTTCGATTCCGCGTGTTTCTTACATATACGCCGCAATGGACTTTTTTATATTCGTAAGAATAGGCAGCCCACATGCAAGGGCTACAATACCTGTGTGAAATCTACTTACTTAAGAGAAACAATCAGCAAATAGCCAGCATAAGAAGTCTCTGGAAAGCCGTCTTTCTCGAATACCTGTACTTACAGTGACAATAAACTTTCCGGTGTTAGTACATATAAAAACATTCTACATGCCTAAGAGAGCGCATTACGCGTGAAGCAAGCACTTCCTGCTCCGCAAGATTATTTTGGACATACGCGTGAGAAAACGTGGACTATAATAGTCTGTACGAAAGTACCCTATTAAAAAAAAACAAATTTTTAAGAAAGCTATGCAGCAGTTGGAATGTAAATACCGCCACATAATTGAAGCGATGAGCCGTCATTCGTTCAAAGAGGGCGTTTCAAAAGTGCACAAGAGGGCTTATGGGTTGCATTTTCAACTGCATGCTAAGCAAATACAGGAAATGCCTGTACATATAACGCATATCGGCGCCAAGAAGCGCTTGCTAGCATTCTGGCTTTAACAAGAGTTATCCGAATCCCAGATAGCATAGGCGGTGTCAATTGTTTTTCCCGCACAATTTACGACGTATATAACCGGATGCATTGATTCAAGATACTGGTTGGGACTTCACTAAGAATTAGCTCGGAATCATAACAGCATATATGTATATATATATATATATATATATATATATATATATATATATATATATATATATATATATATGTACCATTTTGTGCTGTTGATGTCGTAGTCGTATGTTCACGTCAGACAGTGTCTTCACCTCAACATCAATATCTTTACCACGGCGGAACTTATGCGGTCTCTCTAAGTAAATTTTGTTGTAGTGACAGTTTTTGTAGTATTCTGTTTGATAGCAAAAGGAAGCTCTCACCTTACGGCAGAAACTTTTGTCATCTCAACAGCCCGCCAGGCTGGTGGTATTACATTCTGGGCGTACTTTCTGTGGGCGTACACGTGGGTGGAGCGGCTAACACACGTGTCACTTCTGTAGAGGAATAAAAAAGGAAGCTCGAGCACTGGGCTCTCATGACTACGTCTCTACAAATGTCGGAATAATTTTGCCACTACTAACGCACCCATTCTAAAGGCCCCCCTTTTTGAAACTGTGCTAATGACAGCTCATGGGGGGGGGGGGGTGGTTTACCGTTACATTATTGATTTTAATTCGCTGTGAATACACTGTGCGGTAGCCTAGTGACTGAAGCTTCAGATGCCGGCCGCCACGGCCGCATTACGATGGTGGCGGAATACAAAAACGCCTTTGTCCTATGTTTTGGGTGCACATGAAAAACCGCAGTTGTTCAATATTATTTCGCAGTTTCCCAATGCTGCCGGCTTCATAATCAGATCATGGGTTTGGCACTTGCAACCACCCAAAACGTTTTTCGCGTGGAGCAGCATGTGGCTGATTTTAGGACGTTGAACAGACCAAACAAACTGGGATGGCAGAAAATCAAGATTACATTTTTCTTGTCTACTCCAGCATAAGTTACAAGCCACGAGTAGTCAATGTATGATTTGTTTCGGTGCCTTATTTCAACGGATAGCTAATTGCACCAGCAGAACGTTTGTTCAAGCATTACTAGCCTTTCTATAAAGTGAAAACATTGTGCACTGCAAACAGAGGTATTTAAGAGGGTATGATTGCGAGGTAGTTGGTACACAAACAGCGCAAAATGAGCTGTTTTCGCCCGTGGGCAGTTATTTAAGCCAGCCATATGAATCCAAGTGAAAATAATGACGGCAGAGAAATCGTAAGAGAAATCATTTGTTGCTAAGTGCTGAAATTGTAAGCTACAAGAAAATAGAGGTGGCAAAAATAAATACTCGGTTCTCATCGCATAGCCAGGGTCCTGACTCCGACAGCTTTGGTGTTTTTAGGTAGCATACTACACAGCTTTAAAATTAAATTATGGAGTTTTACGTGCTAAAACCGCTTTCTGATTATGAGGCACGCCGTGGCGAAGGACTCCGGTAATTTCGACCACCTGGGGTTCTTTAACGTTCACCGAAATCTATGGACACGGGTGTTTTCGCCCCCATCGAAATGCGGACGCCGTGGTCGCGATTCGATTCCGTGACCTCGTGCTCAGCAGCCCAACAACATAGCCATTGAGCAAGCACGGCGGGTCATACGAAGCTTTGTTGGTCAGCTGTCACCTCCTAATGTTGACAAACTACGTGATGCCAAAGGTAAAAAGAATGTTCCACATCCAGTGCATAACCTTGAGCGGTGCTGACTCATATTCTCCGATTTAGATATCGCAATGATGAATAAATTACCAAAGAATATTGATGTGGAAACACCCGGTCTAATTTGGTAGCGTAACACACGCTTAAAGTTCACTTGAGGCAATGTATATTCTTTGTCCACTTTAATACGCTTCATGCTTCTCATTTCTACATTTCAATTAATCACTAATTCCCTCTACGCATTTCTTGGCTTCATGATCCGTTTGATTGACGCGACTGAGACTAAGAAAATGTTTTGTCCCTTCGTTCCCCTTCTCCCAATTAAATAAAACAACGTTCGAGCGACTGTAAATCTACGTCACAAGTTTACCACCTCGCATTTTAAATCTCACCAGCAGTCGATGCGAATCAAAAGCGAAAAACGAGAACTGTTTCCAAGCCTAAGTGTCTACTTAAATACAAACTTGAAGATAACGTGCTTTCTTTCTGACATCGGAAACCGATATAATCCCTAACGCATGATTATGTGTGCAAATCGGCTGTTACGCTTAGTATCGGTCTTTCGGTGCTCCGATAAACGGTCACATATGCAAATGTTTTTCCGTTGACGAGTGTGCACGTGTTTGTCCACGCAGTATACGAACACGAAGCGATAAACAAAGTTTGAATGACTGCTCTTTTGTTCTTTTTCTGCTTTCATGTGACAGAAAAAAGGGGACATTCTGGTAAGCTAATGTGTCACATGGTTCTGGCCAATATATGTGTCATATATAGCGTTGTGCAAGTTTCACACGAGTGCTCAGTTTATTATTAGAATCTGCCCTCCTTTTGTATTGCGAGGTCCAAGGTGTGCCTTAATATACAGAGTGTTCATCGCAACACTTTAAACACTTGTGATTAGACATTACTTGTTTGCTCTTACTTATTCTGGGTAATTGTTTTAGAGACCAACGCTGATTTGCGAGAATAATAAATACTGAAGCCAGTGTTTATGTTCCTAAAAGTTATCTTAACTAAGAATTTTTGTACACTACAGTGTGTGTATAAGAGAAACAATCTGCACTAGGTACCTTGATATGCGACTTTATTTTCGGTACACATATGCATGTAGCGAGTGCACTGAGAAACAAACTTGGAGGACGCTTAAGTGTCGCCCGTAAGACTGGAACGCGATAGCATTAAAAAACCACTGACTGCTTCTCATGCTTCCCAGTAACTGTGGCATACTTAACAGTAATGAGCATTCTGGTAGAAACACGGCGTCTGGCATGGGCCTATCCCGGAGGTAGTGCACAGGCGCACCGAAAAAATTGCGTCATTTGTCACGTTTGTGTTATTGTTTCGCACTTGTTATTTAGGTCTGAGAAATTTTTACATAGAAGAGATGCGTTTTCGGTGTTTTGTTGCATGACCACTGTTTGTGGGCTGTAATTATCAAAATGCCGAGGAATAATTTTGTCAAGAATGTAAGACAAGGTGGGAGCAAGTTTAGTGACCGAATTGTGTGGGAATATAACTGGCATACACCGCATGTCACATCGCAACGCGTGCCTAAATAGATACGACAATTTTCGCTCACGGACGACTCCGCCGGCGCCGGATTTTCTGCGACACGGGCTTCTTGATGCTATCGCCTTAAAGAGACCTGCTTCGAGCAATGTGAAACACATGAATGGCTATGGCCTTCGACTGTTCAGCAAGCGACCATGGTTGGATTCCCGGTCACGACGGCCATATTACGATGCGGCTGGAATGCACGAAGGCGAACTTGCTGGGCCTTGAGGGAACGTTGAGAAACTCAGTAAGGTAAATATTGGATATACCTCCGATATAACCTCCATCATAGCCGTCTACGCACTTTTGGTGTGTTAAATGCCAGTGAAGAGTTTTAAGGGTGCGCCTGTGTATTGTAACTATAGGTGGGCGAATATCCGCTTTCTCGAATGCGAATAGTAAGTATCAAATAGAATATTGAATAGTCACATGCAGACTAACATATTACAGAAGGAATATGTGGCAAAATTAGTTACCACATCCGTAATGACTAGTGAAAAAAAGAGAGCTAAATATGATGGACGAAGTAACAATTTATACTACTTAATGTCGCAAAAAAATTGCCCTAATTGCTTTTGGGTATCTATAGAGCTCAAGCTTTTCATTAAATAATGAATTCTGTATGGAATGGCCATACCCAAGAAGGCTAAACAAATTATTGCGCAAAGTAATAAGTTGCACTGAAAATAACATGTTAAAAAAGCTGCTGGCGGACTTTTGTGCCATAAACAAATGTGAAAGCGCCCGTTTCAACGAAAATGTCATTGATCATAGCTTAAAACCTAGCAATCCTGCATGATCAGACTGTAAAACACTCTAAATGACTGCATACGAGGAGAAGCCGCAGGTTGTCAGGAGGGTTTCCACCACAAACAGATAAAACTTTTTTTCTGTGTATTCTTTATTGCTTTCAACGCTTTTGCGGCTGTTTCACTATGGAGAATTTACGGTGCCTAGATTAGTTGGCACTTTACCCGTCGGTTATTGCGAAATAATGGGTTAGTTTCGATATTAGAAAATATCAAATAGTTCTTTTTCGAATACGAATACCAACAGGCATTCCTAAGATTCGATTATCATTTGAAAATTCAAATATTCGCTCAACCATATGAATAATGTGAACGTTATCACTCCATTTCAGAAACGTCCGCTCTGGGGTAAGCTTGTGCAAGTCTTTTTTATCATTTTCTGTTTTACCATGTCTTGCTTTTTTTTTGTACTGCACCATGCAAAGAGTCAGTGAGTGGTAGATGCAACACTGGACAAGATAAGAGAAGTGCCGTGAAGCGGACTCTGCAGGATCTGATCAAGCAGGTACTCGCACGGGGCGGGTAACCTCAAAGAGGGGTGTAGTGCAACGTCGTCGTAGTCACCGTGCGTACTGGTTAAGATTGTGTATATAGAATGAATATATAGTTCCAGCTAAAATAACCGCTATAGACGACATCAAAATGCGTAATGTAGCCAAGGCCGAAATATTAACTAAAGCCACAAATGTGGCCCTAGTGGTACTAGAGTCAAACTTAGAGTTTACAATGTTTACGATTGAATGCATTGCTTCGGATCTCAAGGCAGAGCTCCATAGAGCCTAACGCGTTGAAAAAATTGAAGGAACTAAGCGAAAGAAACGTCTCGCATGAGCTAGTTTTGGGGAGAAATAAGGGACAAATATGGGTGTGCTGGGATTTGGATGAGGTAAAAGATAAATTTTGAGGTCTTACGTGCAGAAACAAGGATATTATTACGGGACACGCCGTATTGTGGGCTCCGGACATTTTGACCTCCAGGAGACCATTAACATGCGTCTAACTCCTGTTAGGTCTTGGACACAATTACACGGGTAAGAAGGGTTGCTGCTCCCACGAAAGAACATAAAACACACGTAACAAGCTTGATGTGAATGATTATGGCGAACGCAGAATAAACTTGCATAACTTGTACGCTCTTGATTATCTGTAACGTTAATTACATGACTGTTTCGTCTGTCCCATCGTTATATCTCATTTACTTTCTTAAATCGAGCTGTAACGTCCTTGCGCTCTGGGAACACCGCACTACCCAAATCATTCTCGAGGCTGCCGAAGTCCAGGCTCTAAACGTTCGCTCCCGACGAACCACGTTGTATGGCATTGACGTATTGGGGAAATTTCAGTGCAGTTGGCAATATAGCCGTGACTTACACTTTTCTTTGTCTAATAATTTTAAATGCATGAGTGAGGTATAAAAATGGTCAAATCTATTCCCGCTCAAGTGAATAATAATACGAGTAAAGGAGAATGGAATAAGCATGTCTTATACCGCTGTCACACGGGGCCCTGCGAACTCCATTTAATTCCTTCTTTATTACGTCAAGAGAGTTGCTCTCCATATCACACGGTCTCCCATGCACCAAGAAAGTTTACTGGAGACTTTGGCGAAGGGAGTTCGACTGTGACCCTTACATATTGGATGGAGAACTCACGTTCCCACGTTGCTACAGCTGCGAAGCAGACAACACTAATAAAATTGTCGTAACTGGCTCACTTACAAATTTTAGCATAATTGTTTTTTTTTTTTTGCTTGGGTTATGCACCACGTATTGGGAGTTATTGTCCTGCTTTTAAAGCGCAACTCCGGCGTTTTTTTTAACCATACTAGGGTGCTTTGATTTTCAAATGGTATTGACGGTCCTGTCACCTGTTGGGTGGTTTAATTTGCTTAGAACTTCATAATTTTAAATAACCAATAAACGAGATACCGAAACCGAAACAAGCAGGTGCTTCGCGTAACGTCACAATGAGTGAATGACGTCAGGTCCTGCACTATCATAAATGTAAACACGCAGAAGGCGTGCTAAACACGCAGTACACGTGGAGCTAACACTACAGAAGCGAAGCTGATGGTGTCTCCTGACGACACAGGGGCTTTTACAGAGTTTCCGAACTAGACAACGGCAATCTAAGCTACGATTTCAGCGAGAGTGGGGTGTAGACTCCGACGTCGCAAAGACAGGGTGGCCAGTAGAGAATCATGAGTCCGAATCGCAACCAATTTTTAAAGTTCATTTTCATGAAAACTACATGTCTTGCAGCCATATAGGTTCGCACAAATAAGCACAATGCGAAACAAGAACACACACACACACACACACACACACACATATATATATACATATATCTATATATGTATATATATATCTATATATATATATATATATATCTATATATATATGTATATATATATATATATATATATATATATATATATATATATATAAATATCTATATATATATATATATATATATATATATATATATATATATATATATATATATATATATATATATATATATATATATATATAGATAGATATATATATATATAGTCTCTTAACATTACGCCTAACATTCTTCGTTCCATCGCTCTTTGCGCGTTGTTTAACTTGTTTTCGAGCTTCTTTGTCAGTCTCCAAGTTTCTGCCCCATGCGCTAGCACCGGTAGAATGCATCGATTGTACACCTTTCTTTTTAATGATAATGGTAAGCTTTATGTTACGATCTGACACTATCTGGGAAATGCGGTGCAACTAATTTTTATTTTGTAAATTTCCATCTCATGATCAGGGCCCCCTGTGAGTAATTGAACTAGGTAAACGTACTCCTTCACAGACTCTAGAGGCTGACTGGTGATCTTGAGCTCTTGTTCCCTTGCCCGGCTATTGACCATTATATTTTTGTTCTGCATATTAATCTTCAACCCTACTCTTATACTATCTCTGCTAAGGTCCTCAATCATTTGTTGCAACTCGTCCCCACTGTTGCTGAACAAGACAATGTCATCTGCAAATTTACCATTGCTGAGATGTTCGCCATTGATCCTTACTCCTAAGCCTTCCCAGTTTAATAGTTTGAATATTTCTTGCAAGCACGGAGTGAATAGTATTCGAAAGATTGTGTTTCCTTGTCTGACCCCCCTTTTTGTAAGTATCTTCCTACTTCTGTAAAATTAAGGTAGCTGTGAAACTTCTGTAGATACTTTCCGAGATATTTACGTAAGCGTCCTGTACTCCTTGATTACGTAATGCCTCTATGCCTGCTTGTATCGCTAATGAATCAAATGCATTTTCGTAATCTATGAAAGCCATATAGAGAGGCTGATTGTACTCCGCAAATTTCTCGATTGCATGACTACCTACATGAATGCGATCCGTTGTAGAGTATTCCTTTCTGAAACATGCATGTTCCCTTGGTTGAATAAAATCCTGTGTTGCCCTGTTTTTATTACAGATATTATCTTGCTGAATATTTTATATAATACTGAACGCAAGCTAACGGGTTTATAATTTTTCAATTCATTAACGTCTTCCTTTTTGTGGAGTAGTGTAATGTTCATAAGAAGGAAATTCACTGAAGAATAAAAATTATATGAAGCGCATTCGGCAGACATTGTCAGATCCTGATTGGAAGCTTACCATTATCACTGAAAGGGGAGGTGTACGATCGATTCATTCTGCCGGTGCTGACATATGAGGCAGAAACTTGGTGACTGACAAAGAAGCTTGAAAACAAGTTCAGGACCGTGCGAAGAGCGATGGAACGAAGAATGTTAGGCATAACTTTAAGAGACAGGTAGAGAGCGGTGTGGATCAGAGAGAAAACAGGGATAGTCGATATTCTAATTGGCATTAAGAGAAAGAAATGGAGCTGCGCAGGTCCCGTAATGCGTAGGTTAGACAACCGGTGGACCATTAGGGTTACAGAATGGGTGCCAAGAAAAGGAAAGCGAAGTCGATGACGGCAGAAGACTAGGTGGGGTGATGAAATAATGAATTCGCAGGCATGAACTGAAATTGCTTGGCGCAGAAGAGGGTAATTGGAGATCGCAGAGTGAGGCCTTCGTTTGCAGTGGACATCAAATAGGTTGATAATGATGATATAACTGCCACCGCGAACGGGATTTCGGTATGATTGGTGCACGTTCGCACAAACCAACAAAATCGAAAAATCGTTTACCAAAGTAAATTCCACTCCAAAAGAAAACCTGAAATTCTCATGTCAATACCAGAAAATACCAGGTAAACTAAATAGTAATCGCCAGGCTTTGAAACGCCTCAGTGTAATTCGCTGTGTGTTTGGCTCTTTTCCTGCTCGCTGGGAACACCCATGCAGGAGCTTTGAATTTGTTGAAATTTTTCGAACCTCCAAGAAATGCCATTAGAGGGCATCATAGCACGCAAATAAAACAAAGCTAGCGTTTCATCCATTGAATCGTTCATTTTTCCTTTATGTATTCTACCCTCATGTAGTTGCCATCGGTCTTCAAAAAATCCAACAATAACATCGATCTACTGCCAGAATGTACATCTTACCGTCTTAAAGTTGATGTTAAACCGTATGGGAAAGTGGGCTTGCAATATTTCGCATGCATGTATAAGTGAATTCGAAAGCGTTGATATAAATTGGTTTCTTCCAGCATAATTTCGCATTTAATTAAACCGTTCAATGGTCAGCTCATTGAGAAGGCACTTTGGAATATTTATTTATTCTCCACATTTAGCCCTGATAATAACATCTGCGAAAGTAAAATGGCCCCACGCCAGGTTTTGCCATTGGAAACACGCTAGTATAGGCGTAAATCACGCGGTGTCAATTGCGCTGCGAAAAGTGTGAAACGGCTGCATAGCGTGAAAACACCGGAATTCTCAAACAGAAGGCCGCGTGCCCTTTTTCTCGAGGGAGCCCCTGTTCATTCCAGCGCCAACGTCACACGCAAAAAGATGCTTCTGTGTAAGGTACAGTGCCTTCAACGCCACCATTGTGATCTCGATAAATTGTCTAATCAAGGACGCGCAGTACCGCCTTTGGATGCTCGCTGCGGAGTGGAAAGCGCAGAACCAAAAAAAAAATAATAAAGGAGGCAGGGCTCGTGACGTAGGCATAGCTTTGTCACTCCCCTCTCCAGCACGTCAGAAAGCTAAGGAGAAATGTACCTCATTGGACGCTAGTCGAGAGAGTAGAAGAGAGATTCTGCGCTAATAGCGAAGCTCGCTTCCTGGCTGCATGACAACGCGACGCATCAATTTCTCCTATCTCTTCAATAACGAACGAATTTCACAAATTCTTGTGGTTAGGCATTCCTTAAACAGTCCAGTACAAATTGCAGTGCATAAGCAAAATTCGCAATGGTACCTAGTGAGGGGCATTTTAACCACAGTTACACTGACATATTTTGGTGCCAGTTAAATAAAAAACTTTTTACAGGGACTGTGCAGAGGCAGCCGAAAGTTGCTAGTATTGACTGCGAAGTCAGGCACGGCACAGGTTAACCAAATAGCGGTACTTCGCGATGTGGCGCGAACCGCCTGGTGGCCGCGGCAGCAAGTACCGCCTGGTGGCCGCGGCAGCAAGGGGAACTGGGTGGTGCGGAAAATGTATTTGCTTTAATTGACACCATACGCAGTGCAGGTGATTCTGATTGCTCCGAATCGTACGCAGAAATCTTAAGCTACTGTTGCCGCACAATGCTAGCAAAATTTATCATTCGGAGTGTTCTTCTGGAAGGCTGCGCATCAATACGAAAGAGGAAACAAGAAAGAGAGACCCAGAACACGGGTTCTCATCTGTGTTCATGACAGTTGCGCACTTGCAGGAGCATAAAATAGACTGGAAACCGGCAACGAGAATAGTTCTGAGCTTGTGCCGTGTGTTTTGTTCTGCGATAAGAACAGCTGAGTCGCGAAATTATTTGCTGCTCCAGAATATTGACAAAATTGCCAATCTGGCAAATTTAATACTACGCCCTAGCTTGTACGTTGGGTAGGTATGCGCACCAATGGGAGAATACACCGCAGCAATTGTGCCATTTCGGACACGGCTTGAGCTGTACGCGCACTTTGCAGGGTTGCTGAGAGGCCGCAGAGCTACTTCTGGACGGTGACCGCCATCTTGATCATTGTCATGCTCCTCGGCGTCATTGTGGTTCTTCTAGTTAACCGCGGTGAGTGCAGCACTGTGGCCGCGCACGCGAGGTTAAAGTGCATGGTTGAGTAGTCACTGTTGCTGATATTGCCTGCAAGGCGAATTGCAGGTGACAAGATAGCCCTGCGTCCTATGAATGCTCTGCCTTTCATCTTTATCGGACTCGCCATGCTGCTCGTTTTGCTTATGAAAAGAGGAATAGAAGGAGATGATCGACAGGAAGGTTAACGCGAATAAGTATCCCAGTGCCGACAACTTCCCGGAATAAAGTCGAGACCCGCAGAGCACACTGCAAAGCCAGTCGGTTCACATTTAGAAATTTGTGAGTTGCTAAAAAAGTAGCCGCCAGAGCAAAAGTTATCTTCTTTGCGGTGTGTTGCGTTTGCGCGCCACAAATATACGAAACTCCAGACATGACTAATCCTCAACACCGACGGCTCAGTGAGTAGGGCGTTCTGCACGATTTCGCGTGCTCTATTCCAGGATGCAGTCAATGCATCGAACTTCGAGCGAAATTTGCGTGCGCTAGCCTTTTTTGTTTCTTGCGTTGAGTGCGTGGAGAGAAGAGACTCGGATGGCTGAAATTAACTCGGTATCTGCCACTACTGCGTCCCCTTTAGCTTGTGCGTTAGAATGGGACGCCAACTTGTCAAACGCGCGTCGCTTCGCAGGTCGTGCCAGCGCGGGAGCTTTGGTGGCGGGCGCCGACGTCAATGATGATCCATGCGGTACCACCACCCGACCAGCACGTTTCGTGCACACGACATCGGGCAGAAGGAAGCCCCGCACTAAGCGCGTGTCGCGCACGTCGGTCCGGGCCACCCCCTGGTGCGACGAAGTCCAACGCCGCTCGACCCTCCGGAGGCGCTGCCGAACCAGGCCCACACGCAGCACGCAACCGATGACGGTATAACCGCTGCCGCGTATGCGCTAAACCTTGAAGCTTCGTCGCCTGATGCGAACACAATTGAAGGCACGCAGTAAAGCAGAAATGTGCGCTTTCACTGTAAGTTCAAGGGGGCTACAAAGTATTATTACGCCAATATAGGGGATCGTTCTTGGTTCGTTATTAGGCCTTTTTAAGGTTGATTGAAAACGTTTTTTTTTTATGTGTGGGAAATCAATATGTCGGTTACGTGCTACAGTTGAACTCCTTTATAAGGAAACGCTTGGGGCCCCACTCGTTATATCGGTCACTTCGTTGGAAAGAACGCACGCCGCGGACTTCACAATGGAGCCGTGGCAATCATTGATTCGTTGTACAGGTAATTTCCTTATAAAGGCGTTCACTATAGACGCGCTCGACCGTAGTTCTTAAAACCGGTTCGGTGTGTGCGAGAGCTATAGACGATGGCCCACGACGATTGCTTTCGTGGGCCTTAGTTTACCCTAAACCTAATAAAGGCCTCCTGGAATCATGTTGCAGTGAATCATATGTGCAGTAAATATAAGCCCGTGATCTCTAAATAGGTGAAAACATATTCGCAACCATCAGAGCGCCCTAAATAAATTCACATGTAGCGAACCGAGGGCATTAACCGGGAAAGGAGCTGGTATCGCGCATGCAGTCATTTCGCGCAGCGCGATTAATTTGTTTCCTCCACTTCTGTGAAACAGGACGTATTTACCGGTTCCTACTGCATTATGCTGCCTAAGCGCAACTTAGTTTATTGACTCTCCATTGCGCCGCGGAGACAGAATATTACTGCTTTAATAGGTGACAGCGTCTGCGCCTACTTATGTGGACATCACTGGTAGGAACCACGTGTTGCTTGTTAAGCACACAAGAGCGTGCGAAAGCGACAGAGTGACACAAGCACAAGTACTTAAAGGACAAAGCCCACATTGTCCTTTAGTCGCCTGTCCTTAGTTGCTCTTCTCTGTTCCCTATTTTTCCTTATAGCTTGCACGACAATAACGGGAATCTGCCGGCCATAATATTCTTTATCGCCTTTTTACCACGCATGTTTGAATGAACTCAGAGCCATCAACAATGGTCTCTCGAAGACCAGATGGGATAGCTTTGTCTAGTAAAACACCAACAACCAATCTACTTTAACCCGGCGTGCAGACCCCTACTCATTCTGTGACGTCGTCTGCGGCTGCGATGACGACGACTGCGACGGCAGAACCGAGTTCCGAGAAGAGCAAGCGCCCAGAACCAGTGATGCCCCGGACGAGGCCCACACGGGATGTTTCCGACGCGACTGGCGGTGGAAGAAGCACCAGCCACGCTACTACCAGTGAGCGCCTTCCTTTGGTCTTTGAAATTGTAGTGTTCTGCTTCGGACAGGAGAGATGGACAACGTAGTAAGGGGAAAGAAAGAATGCCGCATATTATTTGCGTAGAGAACAAAGATTAGTATAAAAACTAAATTCAAAAATCCGGGTTGCTAGGTGAGAAAAACATAAAAAAAAGAAAACCGCGCACTTCCGTTCACTTCGGGCTGGAAACAAGAGAAATCATGGACACTTTCAAAGTAAAGCTAAGTAAGAAATATGGACTCTTCATAATAAAGCGAACAGCGCTATATGAGGGGGCTGGCATGGAGCAATGCACGCACAGCGCATTTAGCGCTTTTTCGGCGTGAACATATCCTTGACAGTTCCTGCCTTCGGTGGGGTCCCCTTTTACCATGAGGCCTAACTAACTATAGCTCTCCTTGAAACCATTGCGCTAGAAATAATAAACACGCGACTCTACTGGATGCCGAGTAGGCTAAAAAATGAAAATGAATAAGTAAACGTTTTTGCAACTGCTAATAACTCCGTAGTAAGAATTCTTGACGCACTGTCTGTCGAGGTAGTATTCGCAACTCCAGAATCTGCTACTTGGGCTGCCAACACTGTCCAATCAAACAAAGATGGCTACGACATCGAGATTTACGGCGGCTCTTTTGCTTGAGCAGTGTTCTCGTTCGTGACGCAGAATCTAGATGGTTCGTCGAGGCCTCAAAGGTCCTTGTGGCCTGTTAGCCTGTATCGATTGGCCTCAAAGATTCCAGTGACGAAAAGGCGGAAATCTTTGCGCTGTGCTTCCAAACGTGCGGCCTATCTAGCCAACCGCTTCACTGTTTGCTAAAGACAAAGACACTTTCAGACGAGCCGGAGGTTAAGAAAGGGAAGTGATTGTGCGTATAGCGGGCTTCTCTGAAAGTTGCAAACACTTGTTCGCGGCTTTATTCCACTGCTACATGTACGATACCTGACTGTTTTCGACCTTTATGGGCGACTTCGCACTGCGGCTCGTGTGGTAGTGTGTCACATATAGCGTCTCACAATATGCAGGCAGTAACGTCGGTCATGCTTTCAGAAGGTAAATGCGCATATTGTGCAAGGATCGAACAAGTCTAAAAACTATTCAATCACCGGGTCAGTGTGTCTTCTAATAAAAAAACAAATGCGAGTTCCGCTTGTGAGTCGGGGTGCATCTTTCTCTTTGTGGGAAGCTGACCCGGGTGATAAAGTAGTCTGCACCTTATCATTGGCACTTGCTCATGCTCGCAGTACGCAGTTTGCGAGGTAGGGCATACAGGCACGGGAACACGACAGACGCCAGCCGCCCGTAGGGATTCTGAAACTACGGTGAAACCTGAGAAGTAAACAATAACCAATCGGACCAAGTTACGTTTATTGCCGTAGGTTTCCAATATTTTGCGAGGGTTTCATTTCGAGCAGTGTCCCTTGTATTAGTCTGAACGCATGACTAGGAAACGAATCAAACGTGTTCTAGTGGAATTTAGCTGTACGCGCAATGTCCAATAGAAAACTAGTGGTGCTGTGGCCAGGGGCACTATAACGTAAAACTATTCCAAACTTTTCTATTCCAATTCTGCTATCAGCCCTCCACGACTGGTCAATACTTTTTTGGGCCACCCCCACTTCACCTGTCTGTCACGCGACGTCACGAAAACTGCAATACCTCCCCATCTGATATGATGTGTACACACTGATTATGCATGATTTGACAGAAAAAAGAAAAGCAGTTATTTCTGATTCGACCCCTTTTCGCCATTAGCCCTCGGCTATTGGTAAAAAGTTTTCGGGCTGCACCCACTTCACCTGCCTGTCACGCGGCGTCACAAAACCGCACAAATTCACCACGTCAAAGTGACGTGTACGCGATAAAGATGCATTAATATGCCGAACAAAACAGAATTTTTTTCGGAATAGCCTCAGGCTGCCCCGTTCCGAAAGGAATAAAAGATGGCTGCCGCCGATCGCTGAGACGCTGGCTACTCGCACCTGCCGGAGAGCATGGGTGTATTTGCGTTTAATAAAACTTCTTGCGTGACCGTGTAACGTTTTCAAGCACTTTCGGCACGTTTACTAAATCATTCTGCCAACTCTTCTTTGCTGAAGGTCAGCTTTAGCGTCATTCTTAAGCTTCCGTTGCATGCCGCCGCGATTTTCGACCAGCCACCACAAGCTAAGTAAGGGAAAGCCGACCAATCGCAGACGCCGGCACCACCCTCTTCATCCGGTTATCGATTTTCAGTTCACTGGCTCTGCCCCAGTGAATCCCTCTCCACTTGAGCGTTCTCCTCGCCTCTTGTCAGCCAATTAGATAAGACAAGCCGCTCAGTGTGGGCAATGTTATTCGCTTTTCAAGCAAACAAAAGTGACCTCCTATGAACGAGGAGAGCGTTTGATTGGTCTGTTCAGACAACCCTGCGGGTGACCGCCCGGTGCTTGCGTCGGTGGTTACGCAAATTTGTCGTCAGGAAATTGGAATAGAAACATATTGGAATAGTTTTACGTTATAGGGCCCCAGACCTATTGCCCCAAATCTGGAACGACAGCTGTTTTTAGTTGCTTCTAAATATCTTGTGAGTGAACAAACTGAAATCTCAGCGCTCTGAATGAGAATCTTCTGCTTGCGACGTTAAACGGAAGTATTGCTATCAAAACGATATGCGGCCTCGCGTCATAATGGTTGCAGCGCTGACGTCTCTCGTCTCACTCCTTCTGTCCCTGTATCTATCTGCGCTGCAATTCACGAAAACTGTGCCAAGAAGCCCAAACAGCCACTTTACTCGCGGCATAAGATCTATCACGGTTAGCTTGAAACCTTCAGAGCTACCGTTCCTGCTACCAGTGCATGCGGACAAAAGCATATTAGTGGGAATATTCTGGCTGCTTGAGGCATTAGTAAGACTAATGCTGGGCAGAAAACAAAACTAACCAAACGAAATTAGGCTTAAGCGTAAATCACTTATTTATGAACGCGCCTACCTAAACAAAGGACAGTGTGCGATTTCAAATGGCAGCAACATGTTTTTTTAGTATACCGGGTGCTTTTGTTTAGAAGGCCCAAAATTAAAAACAAAACTTGCCTGTAACAGATAGAGCAATCGTAACTCTTGATCTAAATTACTCGGTGAGGCTGCCATTACGTCTACGAGACATCGGTTAAGTGAATACTTAAAGGATTATTTAAATAATTAACACAATTACCTTTTAAGCTAAGTACATCACGCGCATATAATATGTACGAATTACAGCCGGTAAGTTTGCAGGGCGTATTCATTTGGAACGAATTTTCTCGACTGCACCAGATTTGAAATAATAATTTTGATAGTGTCGGCCGAAATGCATTGGCGTTCCAGTTACTTATGTTCAACAAAGCACGCCCATTATATGCGGCTTGTGCCAGATGTAAATTCAACTTTCTAAAATGTTCTCTTTTTCACGTGATTTCCTAATGAACTTCCTAATTTACGCATAACGCAGTAAGTATTTGCACCCGGTATAAGAAGCAACCTGTGTGGGGCCCAGTCTAGAGTTTCGCACCTAACCGCATTCGATCCCTCAGCGATTTTCCAACGCAATGTGCCTACACTTAATGACAGCGTGTGCAAAAAAAATATGTTTCTTTCAAGAATCACAATTACATCTGATTTTTACGGAATTGCTACATTCAGGGAGATAGCCTTTGAATGAATAATAAGTGAAATATTCTGCCAAATATGCTAACACTAAGTTTGATGCATTTTCAGCTCTGATCATTGCGCATTAAGGTGCAAACCATAAATAAATATCTAAATAAATAAATAAATAAATAAATAAATAACGAACGAACGAACGAGCGAGCGAGCGAGCGAGCGAACGAACGAACGAACGAACGAACGAACGAACGAACGAACGAACGAACGAACGAACGAACGGATGGACGGACGGACGGACGGACGGACGGACGAACGAACGAACGAACGAACGAACGAACGAACGAACGAACGAACGAACGAACGAACGGACGGACGGACGGACGGACGAACGAACGAACGAACGAACGAACGAACGAGCGAACGAACGAACGAACGAACGAACGAACGTTTTCCTTGGTAAATCTGAGCATCATGCATCGAACAACTATCAATCACGAGAAGAGGCGAAACGGGCAAAGCTATTCGTTTTAGAAAAGAAAGGAAGAGCACGGCCCCCACACACGTACGACCTTGCAGAATCACACTTCAATTTGCCGTGAAGCTGCTTCTTTCGAGCAGCTGTAGTTGTACTTTTCTTACGTTAACAAGTAGATAAAACAGTGCAGACGTTCGTAGTGTGATGGAGACTTGCAGCATGAAAAAAAGCACGAAAACAAGCGCTATGGCACGTTCGGGTATAGCGGTTAGGTTTCAGCGAACAAGCTTTAAACGGCCTATCCCACGTAGCTCGTATGCTCCAATTTTTCTTCTCGTGCCCCGCCTCCCACCCCCCGCTTCACCCCCCTCCCCGATTTTATTTTCGCCAAACGTGCACTTGGTGCTATGTTTTTTTTTTTTAAAGCGTAGGCACTGTGAAAACCTTCTACCAGATTGCGATAACGGTAGACTCTCGGCAGAAACAAGCATTCAGTATTTATCTGCAAATGCGGTAATTCACCCATTAACATTCCAAGTTTGTGATTACCGCCGTGGTTGCTCAGTGGCTATGGTGTTGGGCTGCTGAGCACGAGGTCGCGGGATCGAATCCCGGCCACGGCGGCCGCATTTCGATGGAGGCGAAATGCGAAAACACCCGTGTACTTAGATTTAGGTGCATGTTAAAGAACCCCAGGTGGTCGAAATTTCCGGAGTCCTCCACTACGGCGTGCCTCATAATCAGTAAGTAGTTTTGGCACGTAAAACCCCATAATTAAAAAAAAGATTAAGTTTGTGAATGCGTCAGCCGCAATACTAGTACTACCAGGTCTCGTACTCGTGAAGCTGTAACAAATTATTACCGGTATCTCCTAAACTGGTCCAGAAACTGTGTCTGAATCAAGACGATATTATAAAACGATCGAGTGTTATTTCATTCTGAGCAATATTTAACTTAAGGCCACCGTGAATTGTAATTGTAAGGCCACCGTGTAGTAGGGCGGCTGACTGGGATAGTTAGTGATTCAGTATCATGTACTTTTCGTGTAATATGAAACAATTTCTTGCGCGCCCAGACTTAGCGTCTTTAAGAACTCGCTTCGCAGCACGTCATAGTGGCTGTCCTGCTCATGCGCATCCCTGACACGCACTCCTGTGACGTAGCACAATATCGAGGCTGCTGAGATGAGAGATCGAAGCAGAGACTTTTGTTGTAAGCCTTTAGAGAAACCGTTATTGCGTTACCTTAAAGACAGTTAGATAAGTTCGTAGTATAAATTTTGCTTATGGCGATATTTTACCAGGGGTTGGCGAAATTGCCCTAGACTACTGTAAGAATAATTAAAGACCTTGTGTTTGCGTTGTCCAACAGTCAAATCTCGTCGGCCTGGTGAAAGTTGGGAAGCTTGGGGACAGCTCTCCGTGTTGCAAATTTTCGGCAAGTTCAGTCATAGCCATACTCATACATGACGATCAAGTTTTCCACGGCTGTGAACATTAGCAAAATCAAGAAAAAAAAAAAGAAAAACAAGAAACAAAAAAGATAAGAAATGCATGCGTACGCGCATGCGCATGAAAACAACGATTGTAAAAGTCGAGTATTATATATGAAGTGCTTATTGCAAACAGAAACGCAGAGTAAGTCTTTTAGAGTTTAACGTACTCGTATCCAACGACCTATATACTAGATTTGGCAAGCGATTAACCGCGTTAAATTTCCCAGACTCGCTGTAGCTATAAGGCAATAGTGGTTTTTAATAACAGGTGCACTAATTTTGTATGGCTAAGGTACCGTAGCGACGTAACTACTCCGCCTGAAAGAAAGCGCATAGCGCGGAGATTTATGCAGGTTTATATTTTTTGGATAATTAGAGTGTGTTTATTCGTTAAGCTCCGAAAAAAGCTCCGCGTGGCGGTGGCATTGTACCGTTCAACAAGAGGCACTGGGTTCAGCTGCAGGCATCGGCTACCGCATTCCAATGTTCGCTGAACGCAGTACCTTCGGCTACACGTTACTCTGCCCTCCTTGTGGTTGGAGTTTTTTCAGAGCCCTCTGCTTAAGTACCTTTCCGAGTAACAGTGTTGATCTGGTACGGTAAACGTGATCATTCGGTAGTAGGGAATAAATGAGACACTCACTCGGTCGATCCTTTATTTACTCAATAATCAGCCAACTTGTCGATCCACAGGAGACGCCAATAGTTGGAGGTGGACATTGGGGAACTGAGTTACTCCGCCTCTGCTTCCCCGTGCAGCGACTAGGATGCCCCTGGTGTGCACCGTGGGCAGCAAGGGCGCCGCGTTCAGCATGTTCCCTCCTGCGGGGATGTGCAGCCACGTGTTCTTCACGCACGTCCTGGTCTCGGACGGTGCCCTGCACGCCTCGGGCGACGGTGGCGCCTGGGAAGACTTTGTACGCACCATGCAGGCGGAGGAGTTCGCGGACTACCCGGCTGGCATCTCCTTCGACATGCGGTTAGTCGCCACTCTCTACATTTAGACACTGACCAGAGAGTCCTACTTTACCTTTCGGTCGTTGAGTGTGTTGCCTCACTCAATGAGTACCCGCGACTCGGCGTTATCAGCAGTAACGCTGGACTACCCGGTGGGTATCCTGGTTCACTTTACAGGGAACCGAACTTTGTTAGGAAGGACACGACCCCTTAGGTTCCCCTGTGTTTTGGAGGCAAGAAATGGAAAAGGGGGCGCAGTACAGCATACGAAGCTCGGAGTCAGTTTTAGTCCCATGCTAAGTGGGCCGCCCATTGTATGGTAAAAAATCTCCGCTGAGTGTCACACTGTCCGCGTATCATTGCCGCATGGTAATGCGGCACATACGTGCATACGTATTGCTCTGTACAGATAACCACGTCCTTCATTTTATAAACAAGAGCACGTGCCGCTTTGGTGAAGTGACTGTGACATCATGATGCAGAATTCGATGTTAACTGCTTTATTGTAGGCTGAGATTCCCGTATTTAGGCCAGAACGAAATTCGGAAACAGTCGTATTGGTATAGTTCCGTGAAGGTTAGGGCAAAATGACCTAAATTAGGCACGACCCATCCACCGGAGTTTTCCTTGTAGCTGTAGTGTCGCTTTAGACATAAAACCTAACGAACGAGTAAATGATTCAATGAATGAATGAATCATATAGGATTATCATAGCACCACTATCACGCTTGCGTATGATGAGTAAAAGGTTTCCTGCGTACTTTCCACAATACACTCAAACTTTGGGGAGAATCTTATTCATTGGCTTTAGGAAATGTTACTGCATGAAGACGCCTAGAATAACTAAAAATTACCGCACCAGATCTCGAACCAGTTGACGGCACGCCGTTTGTGACATGCAAAGGCAAGCAAAACTATGCCGCAGCACCTGCTATGCCCGGGGCCAACCCGCGCAAATTGTGTCTGCGTCAGGTGAAACACTCCCACGAAGCTTCCTGTTGTATGACTTGCGCTATATACAAACTTAATCGAGATCTGTTACGGGATGATGGCGTATAGGAAGAGTATTTCGATGTTCTACGCCTATATCAATAGGGAAGTCGCAGCAGGCCCTCACCTCAAGCTTTGAATATTTGAATGTGAACTTTATTTTTATTACCGGTTCAGGTACTCCATGACGTCGACCTTCCTGGACAATCCTATGATACGCAAGGAACTCAAAGAGCTGGCCACTGGCACCAACATCAAACACTACGGCATCCTTAATGTCGTTACACGTGCCGCCCAATTGACCTACCTGGTGGCAGCGGCAGGAACTCTAATTACGGTGAGGATAACGACTATGCATCACCGGGCCCGGAAAGAACTTCGATATTTTAGTGCTTTAAGCCGGTTTCTAGGGTGTCAGATTCTAAAGCGGGCAGTCAACAGAATCTTTGGTGAATCTAACAATGTCGGTGAGCGGTCAGGAAGCGTCGTTCCGATTGCAGTGCAAGGTTTTGCCCCATCGATACAACTTTATTACGACACAACTATAGAGTTATGTTGTAAACTTTTTACAACCTATTACGGCTTCAGGTGTTTATACCTTGTGGTGGTAAACTAAATATGCGGAAACGCGTGCGCTGAACTATCTACTGAATTGGGCAATGTAATGGAATGCATTCGAAATTAATTCTTTTAGAGATACACATAAGCGCAAAGCGTTTACCTAAATGTACTAGGCAGATCAATCGGGATGGCTGTCGTTTTTCAGGATTGGCACAATGGCAGCGAGCCAAACGTCATCTTCCTTCTTTACTCTATGCCCCCATGGTCATTCGCACTGTTTTTGCACCCTGTTGCGGGAGCTCGTGATATTTCCTTTTTGGCATAGAAAGCGCGCCGGGCAAGTCAGTCAGTCGTTCATGGATTGTGAGGCTTCAGGCGGGCAACGGGCGTCACCTCGGTTTTGGCGAGTGTCGTACACTCTTTGTGAGGCGTTCAATGCGATAGTTTACCTCTATGAGGCGTTCGAGTACAACTTAGGGTCCAACATAATGGGCAAGAAACTTCTGGCACAATTCGCGCTTCCGTAAACGAATCCAGAGTCACACAAGGTCACCAGGACCGAAGTAAACATGTAGGCGACGGCCGGCGTAGCCGACCTTTGAGTGGTCCTGCGAAGGCAGGCGGGGTAGCCGAGCAAGGCGTCGCCCTTCGTCTGCTCCACAGAACATCTTCGTAACAAAGTCATTGTCATGAGCGAAGTAAGGAAACATGGTGTTGAGCGTTTAGCGAGCCAGATGAGCATAAAGAAGGAAGAACGGCGAGTGAGCGGTGGTGTCATATCTCGCAGTGTTGAATGCGCAGTTGACAAACGGCAGGATGCTGCCCCAGTTCTTACGTACGGAATTGACATATGTGTACAGCATGCTGGCGGGTGTTTTGTTTGTACGTTCGACCAGACCATTAGTTTGTCTATGAAATGGCGTCAACGGGCGGAAGCTAGATGAACATGAACAAAGGGTCTCTTCTGCAACATTTGTGGTAAATTGTCGCTCAAGATCGCTGATTATTATTCGAGGAGGCCTATGTCGGATAATGACGGAATTTACTAAGAAAAGGGCTACTCCTATTGCTGTGGCCGATGGCAGCACGGCCGTCTCACAATAAGGGGCCAGGTGATCTACACACGCAGTAATCCAACGATTCCCGCGCGAAGATCGTGGGAAGGGGCCACGCAAATCTGTACCAACTTTTTCAAAAGGGGTGCAAGAAGGCGGAACTAGGCTGAAGAAGACCATGCGGTGTGTTTGGAGGTTGCTTGCAACGCTGGAATTCGGTGCAGCTGGCGACGTAACGCTCAGTGTCGTGACGTATCTCGGATCAGTAAAAGCGGCCTTGTTCACTTTAGAGTGTTCGCGTGGACTCCAGATGGCCTGAATTTGGACCGTCGTGCGTGGCGCACAGTAATGAAAACGGAGGCTCTTAGAGACAACTAAAAGGTAGCGCGCGGTCGAGTAGCTCTCTTTTATTCGACGCCACCACGTAGGCGAAAACTGCTATATTTTAAAGGCTTGTGAGCGGTCGCGAACAGTGGCTGGTAATTGTCGTCCTTCTGTTGCCCAAATATTAAATATCAGATATAAATATAAATATCAGGAAATCCTGCCGATAAAGAAGCGATGTATGGATCGAAGTTATGAGTTTCACGTTCAGTCGTCGGAAGTGGCATCCGAGTAAGAGAATCAGTATCAGCCTGTCGTCGACCGCTCGTGTAGGAAACATAATAGTACTCCTGCAGACGGGGGGAGAGGGGGGGGCAATGGGCGAGTTCACCAGGAGGATCCCGAAGATTCTCGAGCCGGCACAGTGAATGATAGTGCGTGACCACCGTGCAGGGGCACCCGTAGAGGTACGAAGGAAATCGTTGCAGCGGCGATGACCGCCAAGCTCTCTGGCCGAGGGCCACTGGAACTGCGCTCAGAGCCACTCACGTAGCGGCTGGCGTGCGATATGACGTGCTCACTTTCGCGGATATGTTGAACAAGCACCGCGCCGATGCCAACACCATTCGCGTCGGTGTGAACTTCTGTTAGGGCTGATGTATCGAAGCGGCGAAGAATTGGCTGGGACATCAAGAGGAACTTTAATAGGCGAAACAAGGAGTCACACTCTGTGGTGCACTAAAATATAGCGCCTTTCTGGAGAAGGCGCGTAAGAGGATGGGTCGCATTAGCAAATCTTGGAATGAATCGGCGAAAGTATGAGCATAAGTCTAACAAATTTCTTAACTACTTGCTACCACGAGGTTGCTTAAATGCCTTTACAGCCGCAGTCCTTCGCGGATCTGGTCGCATGTCTCTTTCATCGACCTGATGTCCCGGCACAAGAGCTTGTCGTTCACTAAAATAGCAGCTCTTAGAATTGAGGACAAGGCCAGCTTTCTTCAAGCAGTTCAGCACCAACTCCATATGCTTGTTACGCTCATTAAATGTTTGCCCAAAGATCACAGCGTTGTCCAGGTAGCACGTGCAAACTTCCCATTTCGAGCCGCGCAGCATAGTGTCTATGAACTTTTCGAACGTTGCGGGCGCGTTACACACCCCGAAAGGCATGACATTGGATTAAAATAACCTGCGGTGCGTTGCAAATTGTTTTTTTTTTCCTATCGGTAATGTGCATAGAATTTCCCAGTAATCTGACCGCAGAACAGCAGAGGACAAGCTAGGGGTGGCAAAAAGGCAAGCGATTGCGTTTTCAGTTCGCAGAAGTGGGTAAACGTCTTGTTTTGTAATGGCGTTTATGGAGTGGTGATCAACACAGAATCACCACCTACTATCTATCTTTTTTGCCAACATCGCTGGTGCTGCCCAAGGGCTGAGTGATTCTGGAACGACTCTTTTGCTTAGCATTTCTTCAACTTGATCGCTGATTATCTTGCGCTTTGAGGAAGATACAGGAAAGGCTTTTTGTCGAATCGGTTGGGCAGATGCTGTGTTGATGCGATGACCAGTTCTCAAAGCAGGGATCGATGGCACGCAGTTGTACTGCGCAAAGTCGAATAGCGAGCAATGTTTATCCTTTGTAGCAGCGCCAACACAAACACATCAAAGCTGCATTGCTTTCCAGAAAGTGAGATATATATACATATATATATATATATATATATATATATATATATATATATATATATATATATATATTATATTTTAATACCTGAAGGGTGCAAACAGGGCATTACATGAAGGGTGGACACGTAAAAGGCTGGAATAACGATGATGAAATTAGACATGAGTCAGAACACTGGATGGAAGATCTAAAGCGCGCTGTATCGCGTACGAGTGCAGTTTGTCTGGGAAGGCCATTCGAGTCTCGGGCAGTTCGGACGAAGAATGAATGCAGGAACGTAGTGGTGCGGGCTTGTGGCGGGATTCCTGAGTTTGGAGGGCCTGTTCGACGAACACGATATATATATATATATATATATATATATATATATATATATATATATATATATATATATATATATATACACACATATATAACGAAGTTTCTTTACTCTTGGGCCAGAATAGCCTTACAAAAAAGTTTGCATGGGCACTGTAGCTCATGCGAAATTCGTAATAAAAGTCATAAGGCTACCTAGAGAACGAAACTAAAGCATTTTGGATTCTTTAAAATTTCATAAGGGTAAACTACCACATACGGTACTGTGACGGAGGTGAGATGTGGGCGAAGGATATTTCTATAGAATATCTACAAAGAAATCTAGAGCAAGAGAAGATGTCTGATCCGGCTCACGTGCAAGCGTGCTCCTCGTCATCTTCATCGCTCTGCCAAACCTCGCGTTTATCCATCTATGAATCGCTCCGCAACATATTCCTCCGGCGGCGGAAGCTCCGTTCTGGCGCTTGCTATAAAGGGGACTAGACAGAAGGGCAATATGGCTTCAGCCGGGAAACATGGACAAAATCCGGTGCTAGCGAGGAGGTCAATGAAGCAGTGCCGAGGGGTACAATCTCGTAATTGACGTTGCCTAGTTGAGGCAGGACTTCGTAGGGCCCGTAACAATATCAATTTTTCATACCCTCCACGTATGACGAATTCCTGAAATAGGCTGAACCGGAGTCAGAAGCTGAATCTGTGTACAGACAAAGGCTATGCATCTTCCTGCAGTGTTTGGGGGTGAGTGTTCCGTCACAACAGGTGACGTGGACTACATCAGGGTGCAGCTTCCACACGACGTCAAGGCGGCAGGACGCCTACCGTAATAGAAGCAATAAGATTATCTAAAGAAAGGCAATGGGGCATTTTGAATTGGTCAACATTGGTTTTTGAAGGATCGCATATGTTCTTCGTTATTGGCCATCACCTTCACGCGCAAAAACAAAACAGTATAGCACGATGACGTCAGGTAACCGCGATCAGTGGCGTGTAATCTCGCATCACGTTCTGCTTTATCTGCCACGCGGAACTCGCACAACTCACAGTCAACTGCTTGGAAGCCATGGATGATCTGAGTGCTCCTTGTCGTGCATTCCGTACGCAGAAACTGAGGCAGCTGCAGGAAGGAGACCGGAGCCGGCACATCGTGGTGGCAGCGGGCCTATATACCTACAATGAGCTTTCTGCCTGGACCACCTATCAGGCCCAGTTCCACGTGCTTGCCGGGTGAGGGGAGCGCACATGTGCGCTTTTATGCTTTGAACGCTGTGCAGACGCGTGGAAAAAGCACGCTTGGTAGTTCGTGCTCTTGTAGTTGCATTCTGCTGTATAGGCTTAGAAGGTATGAACATAGTACCTGATTCTAGTTAGCTATATTCGCTTTTATAGAATGCGTGTATCACTTTGGAGACTAGACAAACAGTTTATAGTAAATTTATCAGCCAAGAATGCTTTTTTTACACCAGCAATGACGTAAAGGTTATCTTTATTTAGCCTGTATAAGAAAAAAAAATCGTTGTTTGGGTACCTGAAGCTTATTTTAAGTTACTTTTGAGCCCTCCAGTGCAGCCTCACATCAGCCTATGCGCGCGAAGGCGCTATTGGCGCGCAGCGAATCATGTGTGGCCGATAGCTGCATTTGTTAATTTTTTTCATGACATGCAGAGACTACGCGAGGTTCACGGGGTGGAAATATTAATTTGGCCATACAAAATTTAGAAAGCAATCTGCAGGATAGTTTCCTTTTAATTAGGAGCTTTGTCTGCCTAAACCACTGGACCACAAATTGTGAGGATTCGTACAATATTATCACTGAACATCTTCCTGGCTTCCACCGCGCTCCTCGCGATGTATAAAACGGATTATGGATAAACAAAAGTGGCATTTCGAAATGCTCTCCGGAACTAGATTTTGGTCCTATTTTCGGCTTCTTCCTGTTTGTTCATTTCACGCCAAGAAAAAAAGACATTACCAACATTCGGGGTCGCCAGCCTTATGTCCAATCCAATACGCAGACATCAGTCCCAGCGATCTCTATTTACTCAATTATTGTGTCAACCAAGTGTACCATTTGCCGTCGTGTTTGTAATTCCGTCACGCCTCTTAATTCTCGCCTGCATTTGACTGATATTTGCCTTCCCATGGTGTCTGTCGAGATACTTCAATAGGCGAGTTCTCATCTGGTCTACACTTCATATGATATGCCCCGCTATACTGTGGCCTCCTAATAAACAAGAGTATTATCGACACCTACTTCCTCTTTAATTCCTGCCGCTGTTTTCCTGTCGAAGAAAATTACACACAAAAATTATTTTTATTCTTTGCATGCTTGTGCAGTTCGAAAATTCTTTTGAAGCTCCTTTAATATCCTGCACGTTTCAGCTCCACCGATCGCACCGATTGTTTACTTGTATATCTCTAAGGAAATTCCCATTGATATGCTAACTGCATCTTTATTCAGAACAATACTCTGACGGTGGCGTCTATGGTATGCCCGCTCTTGCTCCAACCAGTTAATATTCTCTGAAAGTTCATCTTTCAAGACCATGTCTCCCTTATTAATCTCGCCGTGTAGTATTTGCTATTTCCGAAATAGGCACAGCCCTGGTTTAGATAACGCTTAATGTGCATGTTTCAAAAGCGGATCCTGGAATGCGGTAGGTACAGGGCGGCCCACTGTTGACGGGAACACTCTAACGTGCGGCTTTCAAACTGCTGGCGCTCTGTAGTTGCAAGTGCCTGCTGAACCTGTGTCAGCCGCTTGTGCACGCGTTTAGAGAGGTTCTAATGCCACTAAACACACATCATGTGCTGCAAAGCCAGGAAACTGCACACTTGCCTGGTGAGAAAAATACGCATACGCAGTACAATCATGTGCTGCCTTTAACACTGGACCACACTGCACAGTCGGATAACAGCAGCAGTGGAGGCATCAGGGGAGATGGGCGTCGGTGGATGTCTTGCTGGGGGAAGAGGCATGCCTCGCCGCCACCACAATAAGAGTCTCGCTCAGTGGCATTGGGAGCGAGTTGATTGGTTTAAATTGATATTCATCGTAACACTCATGTACGGGAAAAAAGCGACCAACATTCCTCTTCGGCTTCTATTTGACTCTTCTGGTCACGAAACGCAGCTGTCTTTGCCAATGATGACATGTATTGCCAAAGTCTTCCGTGATGACTGAATCCGCCTGAATTTAGTTTATTACGCGGTCCAATGAAATGAAACATCACGAAACATAACGGCTGTGCCAGTATTCGCACTTCAGATTCCTTTAATGGAGACTGCTAGACCAGTGAAGCCACTCAAAAAAGTGACTGGACCATCTGTCGTGCGATGCCGTCTCTGCTGTGTTTTTATGAGGAGGGTTTCCCCCTCAGCGCGTGCAGTGTCTCAGAAGCCATATTTCCCCCCGAATTTCCTTAATAACACGTTTCGCCATAATTTTAATTTTCATCAGCCATATCATGCTCAATATGCAATTTCTTGTCAATTTATCGAGGAAGCATTGATTCAGAAGTCCTCGGAAAGCAGACCAACTGAGAATTCCGAATGAGCTGCGTTTCAAAAAAGAAAAAGAAGAAGAAGAGAACGCCGCTATTACATTGGTTTTTTCGTACAAACAGTTCGTACCGATTTAAAGCGATTTCAGCTAAAGGAACCTTCGTTATAAATATAACGACAAACTCGGCATATATTGCCACTTCCGCACAGTGAAAGCGTCTTAGTTGTGGGAAAGTTGGCCTGATTGGAGCTCTTCAATCAGACTCGACCACCTTTCCGAAGCAGTCGTTGTGAGAAAGAAGCCAACCAACTCTTCCTTCCACGAAAGTTCGATTTTGCATGGAATTGTACTAAACTCGTTCGGCTTTATCTCTTAACTCTTCTGTCGCTTTCGGAAGGGGGGGAATATTTAGAGACATCGCGACAGTAAAATATGCGATATAGCTTCTCGGTAGTACGTCTCCGTAAACGAAGCCGTAGTGTTTAAGTGAAGTGTCTAGTGCAAAAAAAAAAAAAAAAAAAACATCAGTATTCACCCTCCGTAGTTGATTTACAGCCTAAAAACAGCAACTTTCTGTGGAATCTTTTAAACAGAAAGAAAATGTGAGAGACTGCAGCTTCCTAAAGCAGAATCTGTATCTGAGCTAAATAGCAACACATCTTAAAGCAGTCAAAGTGCAGAAGAAACGCATCTTTGTACCTGCTTCAGCTACCTTAAGGATGGACTGCATGGGCGCAAGTGGCAATCAAATCAGCGAAAATGTGAGCAGAGTATCATGGGAGACACACACAAAAGTGAATGAGCATTTAGCGCTGCTTCTGCTTCAAAATGTGGTATAGCGAGCGCTTCTTCACCACAGTTCATGCGATCGGATTGCTTGGCGAGCTGGTTATAAATTGTGACGCAGCACGACGACAATAGATGTCTACTATGATTTTACTCAGAGACGGTTCTTTCTTTTCTCCCGTACCTCTCGGCTCATGGCCAACCAAACAGGCTTGACGTAGACATCCTGATAAGCATAAGCAGCGTGGGCACTATGGAATCGGACAAGATCTGCTTTGCGGCGCCACCGACCGTCTGGAACTCGACAAACGCTGTCTTCCTCGGCTTCGTGAGTACGCGTGAATGATCCACGTCGCGCGCCCGTACAAGATAGTGTAAGCCCGTGTAGATGGCTGTGCTGCTCGGCGGTATGCGCGCGCCGATATTGCATTACAGGGGCGCACCACCACATGTTGCTTTAGAACTGGAAGGAGAAACCACAAAACCACTACGTCCGCAGGCAGAGCAGTGCGCCTAAGAGGCACAGAGTGAATGAGCGTCGAATCCATAAGTACGCGTAAAACGGAAAACTCACCCTAGTTGTCAATTAGCAACCGCATGTTTTGCTGTATTCTTTCGGTGTTACCCGCCGCCTAGGCTTAGCGTCTATGGTGCACGAGGTCGCGGGATGAGATCCCGGCCGAGGCGGCCGTATTTGGATGGAGGAAAAATTGCGAGAACGCCTGGTCCCATGCATTGGGGCACTATTAAAGACTGCCCCGGTGATGCTTCACAACGAGGTCGTGGTTTTGGCACGCAAATTCCAAAGTTCAATTCATTAAATCTCTCAAGCCTTGTGTCTCGCGCTATTTCGACTTTTCAACAGTCAACTCACTCAAGCATCTACCTTTCTCGAGAAGAAGCGCGGTGTCAACTTAGCCAGGCCCAACATTTTGGTTCTTTTTCAGCAAAACTAATTACCGAAGCTACATTGCCACAATCGTGTAAATACGCTGTATGTGTATTCCTAAAGTAGTAATAAGATAAACAGAGATGACGCCATTAGGCCACGACATAAGGCGAGACAGGGGAGCGTCATGCACCAGTGCGCTGTCAGTGGCCGCGGGGGAGTTTACGTGTACTGATAATCATTCGCACGGTTCGTGGGATTAGATTATATGTTTTGTAATTCTAGGCACAATGCATTCATCAGCACTATAGAAGAACTTCTGCACACGCAGTGAGGTGCAAGCTGCACGAGAAGAAAGGGAATGTGTTATTGTTGAAACCGGCTCGGGAAGGCTCAGTAGACTGTACCTAATCTGGTAGTACGGCTCCATACTTAGAGATCAGCATCATTATTGATTCCCACCCGCCGTGTTTGCTTAGCGGATATGGTGTTGGGCTGCTAAACAGGAGGTCGCGGGCTGGAATTCCGGCTGCGGCGGCCGCATTTCGATGGCGGCGAAATGCGAAAACACCCGTGTACTTGGACTTAGGTGCACGTTAAAGAAACCCAGGTGGTCCAAATTGCCGGAGTCCTTGACTACGGCGTGCCTTGTAATTCGAAAGTTGATTTGGCGTGTAAAACTTCATATTTGCCTAATATATTGATTCGCGCAGACGCCTGAGATTCGGACTGTCGGGAGACGTTCCGCGTGCATACGAGCTCGGCACGACTATTTTAAATGTGCAACACAAACTTTTACAAAGTGGTTGTTCGCCACCTATTGGTAGTGTACAACGTGGATCGGCTAACTCCTGGCTGTACTGAAATTTCTTGCAGACAGCTGCTGCACAATAATTTTGCACGGGGTTTTCGCTGTGCTCGCAAAAATATTCTTCCGGTAGAATTGTTCACACCAGCTAGCAAAAGAAAGACAGGCGTTTTGACAGAAGCAAGCAGCCCTTGAGATTAAAGAAATAGTGTGGATTTACCCCCGATGTTAAGGTAGCGGTAAGAAAAGAATGCAGGAATATGTGCCTAAATATATTCACAAACGTGTTTTTCAGCTACCATTCTTCGTTAGAGCAGTTACGAATGTATACGAATAATAAGTAATAAGTAAGTAATAATAAGTAATAATAAGTATTAATAAGTAACAAGTAATACGAATGTATCAACGGTGTCTTATTAAGGCATGATTTTAAGTTACTTTGAGGCTATTTTCTTCATAAACTAGGCGTCAGATGTGTGAAATGATATTTGATGCACTTTCGTCTACATAAAGAAGTCATTCGAGAGGTGTATGATCAAAGTGGTCAAGGTGATCAAAGCCAGTGCGCATGTTCTGCTGTATGTTGCATTTCAGTCGTGTCTACGATTTTCTTTTCACTTTTTTTTTACGCTGCCCACATACCTGTTCTTGCTTGTGAACTTGGCTTTGACATTTCTGGCTTGTGTGTCACAAATCATGAACAACTTACGGAACTAATCCTTGAGTGCGTTTTATATAGCTGTGATTTTCCTCTTCTCAAACGTTTCTATATTAATCTCGCGTCGGCGCAGAGGTACCGCCGGTAAACTTTGCGACGCCCAACGTCATTTTTCGCGTATAAAAGAATGATGGCCAAAGAATAGCAAATGGCTACTATGGGAACAAACTTTCAGCATTAGGGCCGTGGGAAGCTGGTAATTGAGCAGGGAATATTCATTCTTGGCAGTCGGCATTCCCTTGCGAAATGCTGAGAAAGTTGCCCTGAGGTCGTGCGCTCCAATCGCGCACACTGCCCACGAATCACGTCGCCTCAGGCACGTCACAAAAGTACTGTGACAACATGTGTCGCTGCTCCGAGTCGGTTGTGAAATAAAAAGTCACATGCCTGCGCGGTACACGCACCACAGTCGCCGCGTAAGCTGGAGGAGCTGCACCATTGGGGCTCCTTTTTCTGCACCACGCACTACAGCTTCTTCGCGGCGAAGTCACTTCGTGTCGTTTTCACGAGAAGGATCTGAGATCTCAGCCCAGCATCGGCGGCAAGCTGCGGCTTATCCTGCTCTCTGCACAGCAATTTGCTGAGCTCGATGTCACCTGGTTACAGCAGTGTGCGTAGCTCTACAATTCGCTTCTTCAGCAGCGGTTCGTACCTGGCGAGGAGGCACCGTAACGTGTACCGAAGAGTAAACACAGGTATGCAGACTACGTGGCGCACATATCGCATCTCTTGACCTGTGGCAAAGTAAGTTAATGTTGATGACGATGATAATGAGTGTTCATTGGCATCCCCTTAGAAACGGAGTGGTGATAAATAGCCACCCAGCCTGCTTAACTTAACCAGGTCAAGCTACGTGGTGCATGCCGCTGCTATATGCAACTGCTACATGAGGTGCCTCCTCGTGCAATAATATGCAACTGCGATGCAAAGGGCGCACGTATAGGCGCTACGAGGAGCGCATCTCACATCGTAAGGCAGGGTGCACGATACGATGGTAATGATAACGACGATTTATTATCATCCCCCTTGAAATGCAGTGGTGACATAGTCACCTAGCCAGCTTCATTTAAGCACGATTTTCTTCCATTCTTGTTTACCTCTCCTTAAACTTCTTTGTCTTCCCCAAACCTTCCTAGCTGCCTTGTACCGCTATACTGTGCATCTTCTACATGGCATTCTACCTGATGCAATAATATGCAACTGTAATGCAAAACATACATGCATGCATCGATGCTGCGGCGCGCATATGACATGGGCTGTCTCCACGCGCACTAGGACGCGTTTATAGGGCATTTTCCCGCGGAATGATAGTATGCGCTGGCGCAGCTCAGTGACAGAGTAGCCGGCTCTCAAGGAGCGGGCCCGTGTTAAATCCCAGAGGGAACTGGGTAATTTTTTTACTCATTCCCGGTGATAGCTGCTACGGACATCGGTGGCGGAGGCGGCAGTGGCGGCGGATGCCATCGCCAACCAAACGGCTATTCGAATGCGCCCATATAGATTGAGCTCCCTTGCCACTTCTACAGGAGAAACACTCCACACTGCTGCTCACTTCGGAGTCCTACCTACGCAAGGAGCTCTACGTGGGCCTCTCGTTTGAGATGGGAGTCACCATGTACCAGCTCAAGAATGTATCTACAGTCCCAGAGAAGGCGCTGTACGCACCGTGCACTGACTTCACTCTCGTTGGGTACGAGCAGGTAGGTGTAAAGTCTTCCCTTTTTTCAATGTTACACTGGAGGCCCAGCCACTGTTGTATAAGAAGCGCGGAGGCTCGGAGCGGTGAACACAGCATGTCTTCGAGGATCTTTGATAGCTGAGCCAGTGGGCGATTAAGCAAGGTGAAGGATGTAGCACAACACGGGCCACAGGAAGATTCCTAATGGCCAAAGCAGCCACTGTGTCTCCGTGTCAGTTATGTCGTGACTTAGTCTTGTCTGAGTTACGCTTGGACTTGACGCCAAAGACGACGAAATATACGCAAGGTACCAAGCTCTTTGTGACTGCTTGTTAGTTTTTCCACATTCCCTTTTCGCCGCTAACAATGACAGCAGGACACCAACTAGACCAACACGGGGTCTTGCTAGTAGACAAGAGAAGGCTGTTGAAGAGCAGGTGACGTGTACTGCAGGATATACACATAGCGCCCGGTATTCTTGCAATGGCTGCTCAGTCCGGCGGGAATATGCGGGAGCCCGCGGTGCCACGTTCTCAGTTATTATATACACGTCGTTGCTAAAGTATTAACCATGTTCGTCGGGTGCTGCTGCGACTCCGTGATCAGGTTGTTGCTTTTGCATGAAATGCAATGACAGCTGACATGACCCTAACCATTTCCTTAACCTATGACTAGCTGATAGGAACGTTGCTTGCTATGAGTGAGCACTGGTGTCGCGTGGAATATATAGAGGATGTAATAGCCCATATAGGGAACCCTAGCTCCGCCATTCAGGGCCATTCATTATTGTGGCTGTAGAAAGACTTTGCCTCGGGAGACGGTTAGGTACTGCGTAAATCAGCGGCGAAGAAACTCGGCTTCACCGAGTCTGAACCACTGTTCTTCAAGATGACCCCATACTCTCACCAGTACTTTTTGCATACTGGGGTACATTGCTCTATTTGACTGCGGAGATCATTCTGAAATGTTGCGGAAGCACCAGAAAATGTATCTAACGCTGTAGTAAAGTTTCGAAAACAAAACGAGATCACCTGGGCAACCAACCAAACTTTAAGAGATGTGTCGCGGGCCGCCAACCCTTTGCATAGCATCACATTACGTACTTCTAGTTACGGTCCAAACAAGTTACAAACCATATTGCTTCTGAGTTCTTCCTAATGGTTGTTCACATTATCACTCAAGCTGTAGTTTCTAGTATGCTGAAATTTTATTTGTGATTTCCAGTAGCGACGTTGAAAAGGCAGATACAAGGCACCATAGGCTTTACTTCATCTTTTGGTGCTGATACAGGGTTGCCTGTGCTTTTTTGAACGTCAGCGGTCGATGAGTTCCATGGCGCGGGTTTCGCGTCACCTCGAGAGATGGCGCAACGCATCGTGACTCCTCCTTGAGGTGCTTTTTTTCTTCTAGCTGGGCAGTACGCTCTGTCACCCTGGCATCTTTCGCTGTCGGTCGTGCGGCCTTCAGACGGCGTTTTTCTTCTAGCTGCGCAGCGTCCATATAAACCAATGCACAGTATGGCGTTCTGCGGTGTGATGTCGTGTGGTGTGCCGTTGCAAACATACACTGCGCCCACTTTAAGATTGTGGCTAGTATCATCTACAACCAATCTGCTTTGCCGGTTGCCATTTTATGCTTACGTCTACTCTTGATTAGGGGAGAGCTAGCAATTTTTTTATGGCGTACAGTGTAGATTTAAGAACATAAACATCAGCTGTAAAGCATTTGAGAGATGACAAGCTTCTGTAGAATGGGGGGTTGAATATGTTCTGTGCTGAGAATGCTTTGGACGCAGATGTGTACATAAAAGCTAAGTGTTTATCAGAAGTAATTTACTCATTATGTGTGACCTGAATCGCGCAGTGCGTGACTGTTGAACTTATTTGATTGAGTAAACGTACCTTTGTCGCCTGAGTGAGGTCTCATCGTAGTCGTAGCGAAAAAAGCACGCTTAGATATAGCTGTTTGCCTTTAGCGCAAGAACTTGTTCTTATATTGCTTCATCTCTCTGTTGCAAGAGTTTTAATGCCTTACGTTGTCGAGATTAGGGCTTACACCAGGGCGAATCAGAAAGTCCTTGCCCCTATTTTTATTAGTCAGAATAAGGTACATACAGGTACTTACAAATAACGTACTATTCTACTTTCCTTGCACTTTTTTTTCCACATTGTCCCCACACTGGTTCAGACATTTGTCCCACCACAGCACTAAGTTTGAGATGCCCCTGTGGTAGAATTCGGCCGGCTGAGTGTGGAACCACCGTCGGACTGCTGTCTTGGCTTCATGGTTGCGCGTGAACTGCTGTCCTGCCCGGTACTTTTTTGGCGTACCCAAAACATTAAAATCACTAGGAGCGAGGCTGGGACTGTATTATGGGTGGTCCAGACTCTCCCAGTGAAATGACTGGAGCATGTCGGCGGTTCTGATTGCCAGATGTGGCCTCGCATTGCTGTGGAAAATAACCGCGTTGTGCACATCAAGAATCCCTCGGAGTTTTGGCCTTATGGTAGCCGGCAGACGTGGGAGTGTGGAGCAATAACTGTCGACACTGATGGTTGCACCTCGTGGCATGAAATCCAGCAGGAGCGGTCCTCGGCGATCCAGAAAGACCGTTAACATCCCCTTCTCAGCAAATGGCACTGTACGGATGTTTGGTCACAGGCGAACCCAGATGTTTCCACGCCACGCTCTGCGGCTTCCATTCCGGCATGAAATGCAGTATCCGCGTTTTATTGCCAGTAATAATGCAGTTCAGGAAACTTTCACGTTCCTCGGGATACCGTAGTAGATGTTCTAGTGAAGCAATCATTCGCTTGCCATTCATCATGTCATCCAGCTGCTTAGGCTCCCACCTAAAGAGACCTTCCCGTTCCCTAAGGGTCCGTGAACGGTGCTGTAAACACTCCCATACGAAATCCTAAGCTCCCGGGAAATCTCCTTGAAGTGCACATGTCGATCCGCTTTCGTCATTGCATTATTCACGCGTGAAATATTGTCAGTCAACGATGCCCCCATGCCTCCTCGATCGACCTTTGTCATGCAAGACTTCATGGCCTTTTGAAAACTCGCAACGCGAGCATGTCACACTTCTCAAAGCGAGACACTTTCCCCATACGTGGGCTGCATTTTCCTGTTGATTTCTATGAGCATTCGCCCCTGCTCTAAAAAAAACAAATCACACTTCGCCGTGGACATGTGAAGCACAACCACCATCTTTACCAACTGACAGCATCGCCGTGAGGCGGAGCTACCGGCAGATATTACAGGGCTGGTCCAACGAAGGTCCAGTGCTAGGAAGGGATATGTTGACTTCGCATAAGCCGCAATTTGGCTAAGAAAATAAGGGCAAAGAATTTCTCATTTGTCGTCGTATGCACGGCTGCGCAGTTTGTTGATTTGCGGGCCGCATTTGCTCGTCATAAAACGCAGTGTTGAGCTCTGCGTTGCCTTCTATGCCAGCATTCATAGTGACGTCGCGATTCGTATCAAATGATAACGTTGTATCATCTAGCGGAATATATTGCACAAACCGCGCTAATTTTCATGGCGCAGCGTTTCGTCAGTGTAACCTGTATGTGCGAATCTAGAGGAATGAAGAAAGAACTTTTTTTTTCGGTCAGCGCTCCCCTTATGTGAACTGTGCCTTTAAAATACAAAACATACTACATTTTTACTTTTCTGTTGTACATATAAGAATTATAGATCCCACGACATGCACAATGTGTTCTTACCGCATGGATATTCCCCTGCAATTCACAGATACATGCACATCTTGAAAACACCTTCACCATAAAACCTGGAATTGCGCAGATTTTGTCAAATGTTATTTTTATGGACATTGTGTGCTTCCTGCAATACATTTGCCCGGAGGCGCAATATGCAACAATAGTGCTTAGAAATTACTATTTTGTATGCAACATAGTTTAATAATAGGTCAGATGTAAAGGATGCTTTGGGTTTACAAAAGTGAAGTTATTATTTAAAATAATAGAGCTTGCTTTTGAAAGCTGTATAAATACTTTTGAAGCACTTTACAAAACCTAGGGTATGTCAGGGAAGGTCTCTTCGACAAACCGAACTTGTTTATCAAGATAGCCCCTGAGATTGGACGACAGACTCGACGTTGCACTTATCTGATCGCCATGACACGTGTACCCGTGAGATCGGCACAAATATCCAATTTGTGTACTGCTCTGCTGGTCGCATTTGGGGAGGTATTCCTTAGTGGTCCGCCTAGTGGACAGGTCCATTTCCTCTGCTGTTGAAGCTCTCATTGGCTGGGCTGGGCTGGGTATCCGCAGCAACCAGGCGGCACAGCGAATCAGCACTTCAGTAGTAGACGAAATGAACATGTCCACTAGTGAACTCTTATAGAATACCTGCCTTGCTACACATTGTCGCAGGAAAACTAAGGGCAGCCATTGCCCTCAAAATGGTTATTATGATTCCGTATAGCATTGCAATGGATAGAAAAGATAGCGTGACCAGCATCTATAGTTCTCTGCGAACTGCTGTGTTCACTTTTGACACCTCAACTGTTACTGGCACTTACACTGAAATCAATATACTTTCGTAAGTGGTTCTGAGCTCTTCAGTTTCTTGGACACTGTAGTGACACGACACAGCGCAACTGTGTGCCTGCTTTCAACGGTGACAAAAGAGCCATGCTGGTGAGACGAAAAAACAAAGTTCACGCGGCACTTAGTTATCCTTACGCGGATGAAGGCGAAAGCATTGCGGCCACGTCAGCAGAAGCACGGCGACGTGACCAGCGGTGTTTGTCGCAAGGTGGGCGGAACGCAAGGTCATGGGTTAGACTCCCACTATAGGTCATGGGATTGTGTGCCGCAATTAGCTCTATCTTACTTAACTGTACCTGAATTAATTTCGCTTTCAGTAACGCCAATGTTTATGGGTTCGTTTCCCACTAAAGGCCGTGGGTTCGTAGCCTTTTTGCACCATGTTTTGATCACGCCGCCAACGCCGTATTATCGGTTCCATTTAATGTTTTCGCATGAAAAGAGCGGCTAGAAGCACGCGATGCAAGCAAACGCGTCCGCGGTCAGTATAATCTATGAAAAATTTCTCCGCCAGAGCTGTGGGCGGCGGAGGCGTCACACAGCCAAATTTCACGTTGTTCTCCACAAACAGCATAAAGTTTTCGCAGATGCTGGCGGATATGGGCAATGTTAGGGTTGTATAAAAAGGGACCACTGCAATATATTTTACGAAGATGGGTGATGGGAATGGTACTATCAGAAAAATGCACCTAAGTGATATCTTTTTATACGAAAGCTATCACATGCACATCGCGTGACCAGTGAAATCTATACCGTTATGGTCTTCTGCACTGAAATTGGCAAAACATAGCACCTTTTTGTATTGCGCCTCTGCGAAAGGTACGCAAGTAAATTTTATTACAATGCTTCAATAATGAGACCATTGAGAAAGCCTCGTTTAAGTTATCCGCGGTCAAACGCAGCCCTTGCAACGTCTTCAGAGCCTTCTCGATCTGATTGTTGCGATATTATTGAATTATGGTATTACTGCGTTAGAACTTGCAGCGCTGTACCGACGCGAGATGGTGCCATCGTTACCGTGCCCACAACTTGCGAACTTAGTCAAACCGCATAATGACACAGCCTTCGAGATGAGTGCCTAGAGCTGAAGAACGCTAGATGCCTTAGCACAAGCACATCAGTGTTGATCTCCTCCACTGATGGGGTCCACACTTCATGAATGAATCTGCAGGGGAGGCTAGCCAAATAGGGCTGGAGTATAAGTGGTGTAAAAACAACTAAAAATTGAAATTTCAAAGAAAATGTGCATGTGTCGAAGGTTGAGGGCCCCAAGATACTTCTATAATTCGCGTGAAGAACAAATCTAGAAAACAAAGTTTTTTCCAGCCTACTACTTGGTCCTGCAGACGGGACGCTGATAAATTAAACATAATTTAACCATTTATCTGTTCACACTCCGTCAGGACATTTCTGGCCGTGCCTATTTCACGAGATTGAATTGTGGGGGCAGCTACTAGTTAGTAAAATAGTGGTTGTTTTCTGGGCACTGTTCCGTAGTGAGACGTTTGGATACACACCGCGTTTTATGTTTAAAAGTGGTGTAGGCCCTGCGGATGGAACACCTTCTCCAAGCTTTTCTGTTCCGCGCTGCCTCAATTGTCATGACCACTCCCTTTGGACGCAGGTGTGTGACCCACACGTGAAGCTCACGAGAATGGACGACCTTCCCGTGGAATTCGGAGCCACTTCAACCTCCGTCTTCTTCTACGATAGCTGGGAGACAATGAAGAGAAAGGTAAGTCCTGGAATTATTAGTTATTATTGTTTCGCATTACGTCTAAGAACATCGGACAGAACTCACTAAGCTCCGCCCTTCGTAAGCAATTTGTAAGCTAAAACGTCCGTAGGCTACGTTAAGATTGCAACTAAAGCGACAGCGCACTTTATTTGCGTCGTCGTATCGCAGGGAAGAGGAATCAAAAGCTCAGTATAAACGACGAAGAAGCAAAGATGGCCTGTCAACTGAGCGCATTACTGCACATAATGCATCTTTAGTTGAGGTGCCGTGTGAAGTCGCCGCGCAGGTCGACAACAGACAGCGACACGTGGTTGTAGTTGTGCTTCAGCGAAACTTTTCGCAGTAGTGCTGAAAACAACTTAGAAGCAGTGGAGGCACCCTATGCACGTCTCTGTATAGACACCTGAACGCTTTTACATATGCGTCAGACCATCATCATCATCATCATCAGCAGCAGCAGCAGCAGCATTAGCAGCCTAATTTTAGGTCCACTACAGGACGAAGGCCTCTCCCTGCGATCTCGTGGTTGTAGTTGTGCTTCAGCGAAACTTTTCGCATTGGTGCTGAAAACAACTTAGAAGCAGTGGAGGCACCCTATGCACGTCTCTGTATAGACGCCTGAACGCTTTTACCTATGCGTCAGACCATCATCATCATCATCAGCATCATCATCATCATCATCATCATCATCAGCAGCAGCAGCAGCAGCAGCAGCAGCAGCAGCAGCAGCAGCAGCAGCAGCAGCAGCAGCAGCAGTAGCAGCCTAATTTTAGGTCCACTACAGGACGAAGGCCTCTCCCTGCGATCTCGTGGTTGTAGTTGTGCTTCAGCGAAACTTTTCGCATTGGTGCTGAAAACAACTTAGAAGCAGTGGAGGCCCCCTATGCACGTCTCTGTATAGACACCTGAACGCTTTTATCTATGCGTCAGACCATCATCATCATCATCATCGTCGTCATCATCATCATCATCATCATCATCAGCAGCAGCAGCAGCAGCAGCAGCCTAATTGTGGTCCACTACAGGACGAAGGCCTCTCCCTGCGATCTCCATTACCCGTGCCTTGCGCTAGGTGGTTCCAACGTGCGCCTGAGGATTTCGTAATTTGCAATGCGCTTACTTTATCTTGACACCCATTCTGTAACTCTAATGGTCCACCAGTTATCTACCCTGCGCATTAGGTGGCCTGCCCAATTTCATTTTTTTTAGTGTCAACTAGAATATCAACTATCAACAATTGCTCTATTACGCGCATCGCTCTTTTTCTGACACCTAAAGTAACGCTTAACGTTTTTCGTTCCGTCCCTGCTTGCGCGGTCCTTAACTCGTTGTCGTAGGTGTTGCATAGCTGCCTCCAAGAGGCTCAGCGGCGAAGAAAAAAACATGATGCAAATTTTGAGACCAGAGAGGCCAACACCATTTTTTCCTCGCTTAAAAGTAAAAATAGTTTCGCAAAGCCGCTCCCCTCCGCTTTCTTTGATCAGAAGCAACGCAATATGCAATTCAGATGTGCGATTTCGCGTTATTTTACTTGGACCCATTGCGTGTTGAATCGGTGGCTAATCATAGGTAACAAGTGAGTTTTTTGCATATTTATCCCACCTGTACGCGCTGCTGCACTTATCTAACATCAAATTTATGTCATTTTAGAAGTCAATTGAAACATGCCAATTTGGGTCATTTCACCAATATTTAACGGGCCATGACGATAGACGAAATAACCATATACATGTGTGCATGGAAGTTTGTTTGCAAATACTGTTTTCATTTTCGAGAGAAATGTCTTTATTTCGGAACAAAGACACAGTATTTGGCAATACACTTTATGAAATATATGATTCTGTGTCCTAGGAAAAAAGCACCGGCGGAGACTGAGCTGGAGAAAAAGGTTTTGTTTTTCGGTAAAATATTTAAGACAGTGCATTTTGTTGTTATAAAAATGCGTAACATACAGAAAGAAATCGCAGATGGATGAGCGCCATGGTTGCAACAGCTTGCGTTGATGGGCCCGTAAAACCTTCTGGCTCGAACGTAAATAGCACTAGAGCTTTATGTGGTTACATGCCGTAGGTCCGTGTCCACAAAACCTCTCCTGCTGGTGTGGTTCGAAAGCGAAAATTGAATGGATCTTGATGCTAGACATAGCATCAATGAAGGTGGCTGGCCAAAACCAAACAGCATTTATGAAAGAAGAGCGTTGTGGATTCGGTTGCATTCCCAAAACTGTTTGTGCGTGTGTGCTAATTGCAATTGGTCACCCTCATTCACTAAAATAGTGTCCCAAATTATTACTGGCTAGCATTCGATCTTACGAATAACTTTAGCATGACAAGTTTTTTTCTGAATACGAATGTCCTGTGGCAGAATTCTGAAAACGATTCTTGCGTCAGTGCTGTTTGCAATTGGCTGGCGTCCTTCGCTAATATTATGTCCAGGATAAGGACGGCCCGTATTTGCTCTCCAGAACAATTCTAGCGCAAGGGTTTTCTATGAATATGGGCCCTGGGACCGAATTGGTAAGCGTTTTCTTCCGACCATCTTCGCTTACACATATCTGTGATCAAGATTGGCTGCAGTTTGCCCTTATGAACAATTCTGGTGGAAGAGCTTTTTGTTTTCATGAAGGTGAGCGCTGACGCGAAATTTGCAAACACATCTTTCGTAAGTGCAGTTTGCCATTTGCCGGCCGCTTTTGCTTATGAAATGTACAGCATCAAAAATACATACGTAAGGTCAGTACAGAGTGAGGCAAGGCAGCGAAGACGAGGGCAGGGCCGGCAGGTCACAATAGCAAGAGGGTGGGGGGGACTCGCACTGCAGTGCATTGCAGTACAGGTGCGTAGAATTTTAGGAGGTAGGTGGAAATAAATGCGAGTTGGATGCTTGACCAAGTCAAGTTATTTCTCCATCAGAGTTATAACATCAGCATTCTTCAGCTTTTTGCAACTTACATACCCCTTTTTCATATTGATCTCACCTTAGGTGCATTTAAAAGCGAATAGAGTTCTTTCATCCTCTCTTTCTCTCTTTCTTTCTTTCTTTCTTGCTTTCTTTCTGTCTTTCTGTCTTCTTACGCTGACCCAGTGGCCCATTTTGCCTATATTGATCTAAATGATCGTGACGGTGTCCGTTTATCATTGTCATCCCTTCAGTAACGTTATGCTATTCCCGTCATGCCACCGTCTTGTTCCATCGACGTCAGTCTTTCTTTTTCATTGTATTGTCATCATGTTGTCGTCACAAAATGATAGGTGATAGGTCATCGTCAGACAGTTGCCATCATGTCTCCACTGTTAGACCACCGTCGTAATGTTCTCGTAGTGTTGCCGTAATCGTTACTACAGATTCATCAGATTCTCATCATGCAGCCGTCGTCACGCCATTGTATTATACAGGTTTCGTGTTCGGGTAATCATCAAGTCATTGTAATCATACTCTTCATCCCATTGGCTTCATGCCGTTACCATGCCATCCTCTTCTCTGCATCGTCGTCATGCATTCGCTGTCATACTGTCGTCGAGGTTCCGTTGCGGTCGATCCATCATTGTGACTGCAACTTCGGCATCCGTCTCTCGTCATGCGGTCGTTGTCAAACCGTTGTCGTCATGTCATCGTCGTGAATCTGTCCTTTAGCCATGGCCCTCAATTCACTATCCTCCTCCCATTATCGTCATACCATCATGGTCATACCACCTTCATCAAGTCGTCGACGTTATTCCTTGTTCTTCATTCTATCGTAATCATGCTGTGGTCATTCAGTCGTGATTATGGCGCCGTTATTACGCTATCAATATCATTGCATCGTCCTCACGCCAACACTGTCATACATCCGCTGACGGTATGACAGCGGATGTATGATAGCGTCTGCGTCCTCGTGCCACCTCGCTCCTGCGACCGTCAGAATTCCCGCTTCTTTATTCAGTTCTCATCATACCGTCATCGTCGCACCATCGTTGTCGTGCAGTCGTCACCTCATTGTCGTTGTATGGTCGTCATCCCGTTGTTTTGATGTCGTCGTTGTTATGCCATCATCCTAATTTAGGAATAAAAATATAATTGTGATCATTTCGTCGTCGTTATACGCGCTTGTCGTTCAATCAGCGTCATTCTTACGTTGTCGTTCTATCGTCACTGCGTCGGCATCATAAAGTCGCCGTCATGCCTTCAAGCTCATCGGCGAGCTTGAAAGGTGAGTGCCCCAGCAAAGCGAGACAATATCGAAGTACGAGCCATATAATCGAAGCAACGAGACTCCGAATTCCCACTACAGGTGTTAAATAAGCGCAACTTCATTAATATGGCCTGTCACAATAGTGCTCGATGGCTATTCACATTACAGTCGACAGTGATCGTGCAATGAGGTCTACGTACATTTTCGTAATTGTAGCGTTTTTTTTTGTGGATTTGGTGCTTACCTAGGAGTTCGATGGCAATGGACTGCATGTAAATATGCGGACCAACAAATGTTTGCGTAACCTCTGGCGGCAGGTGGACCGAGTGCTGAGTCTCCCCGTGCGCAACAAGATTGCTTGGCTCCTGTTCGACACGCACCTCTCTGACGTCACTTGGGAATGCAGCGCAAGCTGGGAACGCGAGCAGAAGCTACAAGAGTACCTGGCCACGTTTGCCTGATGCCACTGTGGCAATCCATGCTGCACAAGTGCACGCACAACCTTGCGTAAATAACAAAGGAAACCAATTTCGTAGCAACTGCCTGATTCTACTGCGATTACAAGCATCACTGCAGCTGACGTTTCAAAAAGACAGATGATGCATCATTCACAGCAGCGTTGTTGCTTACATTGCTATTCAGAATGCAAGGGCAGCATTTTAGCAGCATTTTTTACAGTAGTGGGGAATACTCCTTGGATGGAAGAGACACATTATAGGACATCTGATTAATTTTTATAAATTTGAATTTACAAATATCAAAATACGCATTGGTGATATAAATTTCCTCGCCATATTGTGACTGTTAAAATGCTACGTCGGCAAGTATGCGATAATCTTACCTCTATTTAACAAATTCTCCGAACGGCCTAAATAAAGATTGCCCACCACCTACACTAAAAATGTTTTCCCCCTTCAAGGTGTTTTCTTGTCGCATCGGTAACCCCTTTACCGTTAGGACATTAAAAACATTTATAGAGGCCGACAAGCGAGCTCTAATTAGATGTGTGATGGCAAAAGACGTAGTTGAAAACTATGTAATCGATTATTAGTTAATTAATTATATAATTAATTAACTATTTAATTTATTCTGACAGCATTGCGCGCACAGAAATATCCGACAAGGGAATTTCACGGAGGTATATGAACGTCTCCTTCGCCGCTGTTCGCTGCTGCCGTTTTCTTTGAGTGTAGCCTGTTCTTTTTTGTGGGCAGAAGTTCGCCCAATAAAGGTTAGCTTCGCCATTCACAGTTTTTCTACTGTGTTCTTGACGGTGACTACAATGAGATAATATTAGGAAGTGAACACTGTCAATAGCGTAGCTAGCAAGGACAATCTGTCTCGTGCGGCACATTGCAAACGGAGCCAAGTTGGCCGCGAGTGCTTCGCTAATCAGGAGATCGTGAAAGGCGGACCGTGGGTGGTGCGTGGTCGCGATTCACAGCAGCTACCGCCGACAGACCTCCGCTCATGCAGCGCTGTGTTCCCATACAGACGACGCGCGCTACTCTGGCGTCGTATCGTAACCATCGTCGCCGCACAGCGGGTCTTGCACACCACTACGCTTTTCTTCTCACGCGTTCGTTCCATCAACGAGAGAGGAACCCTTGCTCGTGGGGAAATCGTGCCACCAGTGTGAGCGGGGACAACACCCGAGGGAGTGTCACATCGAGCCTTACTCGTAGCCGCTCGTCATCGCCACTTGCAGAAGTTAGCTCGTCACACATGCTAGTACCGCTGACTAACCTCTGCAGCTGAAGCCGCGTACGACCGTAGCTCTCCCCACTTCACGCCACCGTGGTCCCCTCTCGGAAGAACAGGTGAGAACGCCCACGCAGCTGCGGATGCCGTGGCCGTCGGTAAGTCGGCGCATGCGCTGGTTGCTTCTCCTCCGCGCCTCTTCCGCTTTCCGACTCATGCTTTCAACATAGCCTCCTCCTTCGCCTTCCTCCTCGTTTTGCCTTCGCTCTCGCGGGAGCGAGAGGTTACTTTTTTCAGCTCTCGTTACGTTCCGCGCTCGCTTTCATCTTTCGCTGTGCTCGTTTGTTCAGTTACAAGGCGCGACGCCCAGGCACGCCGACGTTCAACAAAGGAACGGGCGCCCAACAGCTGCGCTCTAAAAGATCGTGGTTTGTGTGTTGGACCTGCTGCTACCGAATACACGGTAGTTGCTCTATCGCGTGAGACACTTGGGGAATGTGGTACATAACGTGAATGAACTGAGTCCGCGTATTCAGTGCTACTGCAATATTACAGAACATACGTATGACTTCTGCTCCAATATCGTCTGTACTCATATATAATATTGGCATAAAAAAAATGGTGCGGAACTAACTCCTCCAGCATGCTGGTACCGCTAGACCATATCAGAATTATTTGATCGGCACTTAAACCAATGAAATTGTGAAATGCGTGATCTGGCGTGGGTCACTGTTCAGGAAAGAGGGATGCGATAAAGACCACTGTGGAAAGACACGACCAGAACTGTCCTGTACGTGAATTAGTAGAATACAGTAGAATGCAGTAGAATTAGGACGTACCTTCGCTAAAACAAATTAACATCTACCACATGAACCTTCACTAAAACCTACCTTCGACCCACGTGGTGAGGTTTTAAGAAGTGTGCCATAAACATTAGAACCACGTTTCCAATGTGTCTGTGGGCCAAAGAAAACAGATACCAGTACGTATACTGAAACTTGGGGCCGAGTTATATATGTTCAGATTTAGGATAACTTCAAGCATTTCGAAAAGGCGCAGACAGAGGACAGAAAAAGCAAATCGAACAACCACTGCACTATCAAAGGAATTTTATTGAAACAACACGTAATAAATATAAAATAAGACGGGCAGGGGTTCAAATCATAGTGTGCACTGCGCAAACTCCGTGAAAGCCGAGAGATTAAGAACTACGTAAACAAGGCAATAAAACCCCGGCATCATACATAAAGATTACCCAGCTTGCTTGAGAAACTGCATTGCCTTGCGCTATAACCGATGCCTGTCTGATACACATGCTGTCATGAGCGGCAATATGACAAGCATTCATGGCTTCCCTAGTCAGCTTACTGCAATGATAAAATAAATGGTTCCTATCAGAGAAAACAGTGGTGCAACCACATACGTATTTTGCACTATAATGGCAAATGGCCATACGAGGATTCTCGCCAACATTTGTGTTCCGTCATTCTCCTATTAACAAATATCCCTGTTTGTACAATATACACAGCTTCACAAATAAAGCTAACGTTTGTTGGAGTTGATAATGCAACTGTGGTCCTATTTGTGTTCTCTGCCCTTTGTCTGCGACTTCTTGCGCTGCTTGGAACTTTCTGAAGTGTGAATGTAAATTAAACGCAATAAAATTACCAAAAGAAGGAGACAGGCACCTTCTTCGCAGGGAGATAAAAACGGAGCGATGAGCTAGCTGCCAGTGCCTCTCAAAATTTATCTGGCTACTGGGAACGGCGAACAAAATGGGTGATAATATTGAAGAGAGAATTACAAGTCAGCGATGTTCCAATATTTCGGAGGTGGCGCTTCCACCTACGCGTCTACTAAGAAAATGTGCATGTTGAGTCGAATGTAATACTCACGAGAAATAGTGTTGTCGACTATCATGGTGTTCACTAGAAGAAAGCACTTCGTGCGCAAGCTCGCACAGGCACAAGTACGCAAGCATTCACATGCCATGCGGTAAAAGATATACCTTCAGACCACCGACCACAACTGTTCGACACATGCCAATGGTAAAGCTACAATGACTGTCAGCCGGTCGAAGAAAATTGATACAACTGCACGGAAAGGTGTTCCGCTAGGAATGACAATATATACTTGTTAGCCGTACTGCGTAATCAAACCTCTTGTAATAGCGCCTTAAGCACGTTATGCGTGTGACTCGTGCGTCAAGATGTAAAGGGATATTCCGAACGCGGGCCATGACCGGGTATTTTGTCGCAACGTGCTTGATTTTGCGTTCTCGTCTGCCTAGACATCGGCGCCAATGGTGGCCCCACTTCGTTCATGGCGTTTACGAAGGGCATGCAAAAAAATAGAAGAATGGGTAGGTAGCAAGTGGTTCCCCTGAAACCTTTATTTGAAATGCTGCAAAATCACTCTCCAGTTTTTGATTATAGTACTTCGCGGTGAGTAGCTGATCCGAGAGATAATGGTGACGTTAAAGCCATGTCCGAGGCCACCGCGAATGCACTTTACACTCCGTCTAAGTCCTCTCGAAGTGCAGCTGCAGCGAAGGCTAGGCATCGTACCAGCCAATGAGCAACGGACTAGCCGAATGGCTCGTTGATAAACGCAAAGAGGGCTCTCCCCCATTGTGCGGTGCTATGCCTTCACTGATGCTCCAAGTCGGTGCTGCTAGGAGGGCAATAGGAGGATAGGAATGTAGGAGATCGCTTTTGAGTGTCTGTATGGCTCACATCGCCCATCGTTTGCTCTGCGTCGCACCCAGTTCATAAGACGCAGTATATGATGTACATGTGCCGCCTTGGAGCCGGGACTCGTGCAACTCAAATTGTCAGGCTGTTGACCTTAGCGTTAATTAAGTCACTCGAACCCATGACCTTTTGTGGTAGTCGAGTTCACAAACATTGGCGAGAGTCGAACCCACGACCTTTGGTGTTAATTAAGGCGCTCGAGCCCATGGCTTTTGGAACGAGTCGAACCCGGGACCATTGGTGAGAGTCGAACCCACGACATTTGCTGTTATTTAAGGCACTCGAAGCCATGACCTTTGGCGGGAGTTGAACTCTCGACTATTGGTTAGAGACAAAGCCTCAAGCTTTGTTGTTAATTAAGGCGAATCGAAAGGGTAACTTTGGCGATTCTTTAACAATTAGTCTATTGTCATCTTGAAATGGCATTGACAGTTCTGTCACTATTAGGGTGGTCCAATTTGCCTAGAAATTTAGCAACAATTTAGAATAACCAATAAACGAGATACCGAAACAGAAACGGTTAGCTGCTTCGTGTGACGTCACAACGAGCCAAGAACGTCAGATCCTACACTACCATAACGTGAACACGCAGAACGCGTGCTAAATACGCAGCACAAGTTGCGCTAACGCCAAAGAAGTGAAGCTGGTGATGGCTCATTACGGAAGAGGGAGCTTTTACAGGTTTTTCGAACTAGACAGCGGTGAGTTCAACTGCGATTTCTACGACAGTTGCGGTGAAACGTAACAACGACAAGGGGGCCAGTAAAAATTCATGTGTCGGGAATGCAACCTATATTAAAAATTTATTTTCAGGGAAACTAACAGACTTGCAACCATGTTGCTTGGCACAGATATTCCGAGTGCAAAAGAAAACGTACGTTCAAAATTTTACGAAGATCAGTGAACATAAAAAAATCGCTGCAGTTGGCCTTAAGGCATAGTTAATTAGGATATATTGTTGGTTAGGGCACCAGAACCCTCGACCTATAGTGAGAGAAAAGTAATATGAAGTAACAACCCGTTGGATTCAGGATGCCAAGTAATTTAAAGAATGTCGCGTGAGCGAACAGGCTTTTGCTTTCATCCTACTTAGCGCATGCCAAAGTTATTGTTAACTCTTTTGATGACTAGCCCTCGAGAAATTCATAACGGCGTTCTGTGCCGCTTCCCGATGCATGCGTCCGTGGCGTAATGGTTCCAATATCGGGCCTCTGTAATAGAGGCCATGTACTCGAATCCTACTATCAGACAGTTTCAATAATGTTTATTTATGTATTACGCAGCACTCTGTTGAAAATGAAGAGTTCACAAAGTCACAAAACCGTTTGAAGCCAGAAGGATGATGTTTAGGCAAATTCCATAATTTGCATGCTGGCTGAACGGCCCCGAGTGCAGCTTTCGTAGACGGTGACACTGCAGCAGTACTATGGCTAGGCCACGCATAGTTAGGGCTCCCGAGGAACAGCGTGAATACGAGAAACGTCGAAGGCAACATGAATGTCATTGTCAACAACTAATAATATAATAGTTTTACTTTCGTTCACATGGGTAAACGAAGGTAAAACTATTAGATTATGACTGTATTTTAACCTCCCGCCGTCATATCTTCGTAGCCGCCGACGCAAGCATCGAGCGGTGAGTCACAACCTCGTTTCTGCAGCCAAATCAAACGCTGTACTTGTTTTTTGCATGTACATTTGTTTTCTTTCAAAGCGAATAGCATTACCTACCACGACAGGTTCTTGTTATCCAATTTGCTGACTAGAGGCGGAGAACATGCAGAAGTTCAGAGGGTTTCCGTGGGTCCCAGATATTGTAGTAAAGTAGAATTACGAGGATTGTGCCGGCGTCTGGCGATTGGCTTGCTTCCCTCTGCTGTGCTGCTACGGCTGCGTGCAATGGAAGGTTAAGTACGTTTATCCCGCCAGACGGTCTATATGAGTTTAACGTAATGCCTTTCGGCCTTTGTAACGCACCTGCTACCTTCGAATGTCTCATGGACAACATTCGTAGAGGACTCAAATGGCGCACGTGTCTTTGCTACATGGACTAGGTCGTAGTCTTTTCCAAGGACTTTCGCTCCTATCTGAGCTACCTTACAAGCGTCCTGACTTGCCTTTCAGAGGCTGGACTGGAGCTCAATTTGAAAAAGTCCCACATTGCCGCGCGCCGGTTTGCCATCTTAAGCCATTTTACTTGCACAGATGGTGTTATTCCCAGCTCTGCAAAGTTTCACACCGTCTCTGACTTCCGCAGGCCGTCTACGCTGAAAGAACTCCGTAACTTTATAGACCTGCGCTGGTACTTTTGCTGATTCGTGCGTAATTTTGTTTCCGTAATTAACGAAGCTGCTCAATGCAGCGGCTTGCCAACAGCCAAGACATCTAGGCATGACCTACCGCTAGCGAAGACGCGTTTGCCACATTGTGCCATCTTCTGATACACCCAACTATTCTATGCCACAGGGCTCGGACGCTATTAAATAAAGCTACACCAGCTTTAGTGGAGCAGGCCTCGGCGCTATCATTGCCCACCGTAAGTCTGGCTACAGAGAGTACGTCGTATCTTACGCCAGCCGCACTCTCAACAAAACGGAAACGAAATGTTCGGTCAATGAGAAAGCATGTCTTGCAATCGCGCTCTCTACGCTTGGCCGTTGCCTGCTGCTGTGCATTCATATAAAGCGCGGAGCGCGTCTAACCCTGAACGCGTACTATCAGTACATATATATATATATTTCCCAACTTGTTCCTTACATACCAAGGGTCTCGAACCCGGTAGCATTGATCGCTTCAGTTAGCATTTTCGGGTTAGTTGGCCAGTTGCCTTTTCTGAAGAAGTTCAAGTACACGTGACGCATGCGGCGAAAGGAGGTCCACATCCGCCTCCAAAGCTAGTGAGTGGTGGCGCTGGCTAACACTTTAAGGGTTATTTGTTGTAGTGAAGCATAAATACCCCAGAAAATGGATTACAAAACACTGCCGTGGTAGCTCAATCGGTAAGAGCATCGCACTCGTAATGCGAAGACGCGGGTTCGTAACCCACGTGGGGCCAGTTATCATTTCATCAAGTGTGATTTCCATTAATTTAGCATTTCTTTAATTCAACTAATATGTAGAAGTAATTATTCCTATGCTGTCCTGGTGTCTGTGTTCGCTGGATTCCTTATATATATATATATATATGTATATAAACGAGAAGAAAGGGGGTTAACCGAGGGGCGCGATTTTTATTAGTGATACCATAAGACGCCAACAAACACTGACACCAAGGTCAACATAGGGGAAATTACTTGTGCTCAATAAATGAAATAAAGAAACGATAAATTCATGCAAATTAATGTGGATGAAAAAACAACTTGCCGCAGGTGGGAACCGAACCCACAACCTTCGCATTTCGCGTGCGATGCTCTACCAATTGAGCTACCGCGGCGTCGTTTTCCCACCCACTTTCTTGGGTATTTATGTGTCCTCGTAGAACCCTGGGAGTGTTAGCCAGCGCCACCACTCACAAACCTTGGCGGCGGACGTGGAACGTCTTTTTTGCCGCAGGCGTCACGAGAACGTGATCTTTTTAGGGTGAAGGCAACTGGTCAATAAACCCACATATGCTACCTGAAGGCATCAATGTTGCCGGATTCGAGACCCTCGTTATGTAATAAACGAGAAGAAAGGGGGTTAACCGACGGGCCCGATTTTTATTAGTCATATCATAAGAAGCCAACAAACACTGACACCAAGGACAACATAGGGGAAATTACTTGTGCTTAATAAATGAAATAAAGAAACGGTAAATTCATGGACATTAAAGTGGATGAAGAAACAACTTGCCGCAGGTGGGAACCGAACCCACAACCTTCACACACAAACACAGACACACACACACACACACACACACACACACACACACACACACACACACACACACACACACACACACATATATATATATATATATATATATGCGCAATTAAAGAAAGAAGCATAGATGCTAATGCGATTCTAAATAATGCTCTTGATACTCTAAATCATATCAAATTCAGAAACACTGAATGAACTGCGGAGTTTAGGTGTGGGCTATCATGGTCGTCAATATGCTCTTTTACCCAGGAAAGGATACCGGGAGCTATAGCAAATATTACGTCAACACTATGGCTGTAACTGTGCAGTCATCAGAGAGTTGATAGGTTCTCTGAAAAGATCAAGCATTGGAGAAATTAAATGGTTCATCAACGCATCAGAGCCGATGCATATGATAAAAGTGTTGTGTTTGCATGTCACGGAAAAAGATATTTAATATTTTCGTTGTTTCACAATTTCTTCTGCTAAATGTTCTAGGCGCACCCTGACGTACACTGCATAAAAGGGGGACACAGCGATACACATAAACACACACGCTGCTTCGCCCTGTTTTGTGTGCGCTATTTCTAAAGTCCTTACATAAAGTCCTTACCTATTTCTAAAGCCCTTACCTACAAAAAAGACTGAAGTGATTCCAGAGTTTACTGCGTTCGTGGAGCGGGTTTACTGTTCTAATCGTTAAATAATAAAGAAATACCTGGATAAACAACCGAAGAACTCTAATTAAGCACGCCACAGATGGCGGAGAGTTCTCACTACGATGTTTTATGGTAACTGGTAAAGAAAAAATATTGCAGGTAGAGCAGGACAAAAGAGCAGACTAACGTAATTGATTACATTTTAGCGCCACCTCTGCTACCAATGACTCGACTAGACTAGATGCCAAGTCGAAGGGCTGTTGAATGTATTAAGCGTACTATTTGTGTTTGAAAATCGCCTGTATACAAACTTGTATGATCACCTAGAATGCTCAGAATAATATAGAAGGTTGTCCATACATGGTCTGGAATCACCATAAAGTATTTCATTCATATTGGTGGGTTGTGGAATATATCTTTTCCTTTGCCCAACCGATACTATTTCTGCAACATGTGTGGCCAAATGGTTTCTTGGCTGATTTTTAGAAAATTAGCATTTGAACAACAGAACATGAGGACTTCTTTCTTTGCTGATTACTGTTCGAGTTTCTTTTTAGTCTAATACCACGTTACTAAACTGCTTTCATATTTCGTATGCAGTCATCAATCTTGAGTAAGTAATCTTCTGTAATTAACAAACAGGGTCAGGACAAGCACGCAAAATATTTTGCGGAGATAAAAGACTATAACAGAATTTCATTTCATTCTTCTTTCTTAAAGATCCCGCAGTAAGGGTACTACACAGGGGAACGGGATTGGGAGTCCAATGTCTTGTTGGATATTCCTCTTCACAATATGTTATATTCTTTCCCACTTCTTTGGTTTTGTGTAGCATTACCGGCAAGCAAGGTGAAGTTGTAGGATTGAACTGATACAACGTCGTCCGGAGCACAAAGTCTGGGGAATATCCATGTCTGTCTGCAAATAGCGTACAAGACAGCGAAAATTACGCACAATACCAATTTAAAGAAAACGTTGTCTCAAAATCCTATCAGTTGATACTGGCAATGTATTTTTGTTTAAGGAATATTTTAATTTGTGTCAGATGTAGAAAACAATAAAATGTTGAAGGTAAACATATCTCAAGCTATAGCCCGTACAAAAATGACTGTTGATTAACCATTGATATATCGTTGGGGAATTGTTGAAACAACGGACTTCAACAAATTTCAAAAGCAATTGAGTTCGCTCAATACTTGCACAGCAATATTACCGTTGAGAGTTCTCAATAAACAATATATTGGGTAATTTGTATTGATTTTTGTAGTTGCTTTTTTGTTGGGTACCAGTTAAGTCCCGTATACAATAATTAGGACTCGCATATGAAGACATTCCAAAAATTTAATGCGAAGCGTTCCAACCTCATTCTTGTCACTCTGCGGCAGGTAGGTTCTTGTTTCGCCTCGTTTTCATAAAAAGAAAATATTCTGTGACCGATGGCGTGGCATTGAACGTCGGCGGTCGAGCCCGGTGCTCTAACCATTAAGCTACGAACGCGGGCGTGCTTCTCTCGTTCGAAAGCCAGTAAGTTCTGAAATGTTTGGCGCGTGCGCAGCGTGCCACTTCCTCGTGCTGTCGCTGCAGCTGGCGCTTTCAAGTGTCTATCTCCGGGACCGCCCCACTTTCGCAGCCGTTTTCGCTCTGCAAATACTGCAGCGTTAGACTAGCTTCATGACCGCCCAAGTTCATAACGATTTATTTCTTCGCCGGTGTACAAATGCCATCGTCGTTTTAACATACACTAGATGACATAGCAATTGGTACGATCCAAAATGAGCACGTTTCGGGGAGCAGAAGAATGCAAGTTCACTCGCAAGCACGGTGACTATGCGCATGTGGAGTTCGCCAAAAGTAGACACGGCGGCAACGCGGCCGGCGATAAGACAGGCGCCGACACGCGACGACGCTACCTTCGAGCATCGGACGCACTGTGGGAACCGTAGGATGCAAGCGGCGCAGTCGCTGCAAATATTCACGCGAGAGATCTTCGAATTTCCTGCGACGCACCCTCTGTCCGGAAAGCAAATATAGCTTTTTTTATCCAACGGCCGTGGTACTAGAGATCAGACAACGAACACGCTTTGAGATCGCAGCGCGCAGCCGCTATGGGGCTCTTGCATTGCCCAGGGGGCGCTGCGAAAAAGGTGCTAAAAAGCGCCCTCTGTCCTAAAATGGGTCGTACCAAGCTCGGTCGTCTGCTTCGGAAAGCACGTTTACAATATGGACCCGCCACTTTCGGTTGTGTTGTATCACGGCCTGCAGCGAATATCGGGCGCCGAAGATATTTGCCGGGGGTGGCACGCTGCATAAAGGCAAGAAATTATGCAGTGCCGAATACCTGTACGCCGTTCAAGAATTAAGCGGCGAAGTTTTAGCGCGGTGTCAATCGCAAGTGAAGCGAGTCGCGTACGAAGTGGAACTTCAGGTAAGGTTTGCACGCTGCTAGATTCAGGCGCACAAACGCGAGGAAATGCTTGCTATAAATGAATTCACAGCAGCGATAAGCAGATATCATGTGTACGGAACTGCTCGAGCACACGACGGTACGCGCCGCAATGTACGAACTGCTCGAGCGCACGATCGTACGCGCCGCGACGGCAGCGGTCTTTCGACATGCCGCGAAACGGCAGGCCTCCCGCAATCTTTGTTGACTGCATGCCGCTAAACAAGTAGTTATGCCTGCGTTGTCGTAGCGGCCATCTGTCCCTTTTAGTAACTGGTAATAACTGATGCAATGCATATGAGCTCGCACGAACGTGCGAATCGAGCTGCAGCGCGAGCTCGTGCGCTGCTCGCTTGATGTAGCTTTTAATGACAGCGCTCGAACACCGATCTGCTGTAATCAATACTACCTTGCTGCGCTGCCTCAACATGCTGGCTTGAGGTCAAGTATGAGCACATTTAACTCTCTAACCTGTGCTGCTCGTAGTGGGGTAGTGAATTGTCCCCGAATCAGCCCGGCCATTTGTGGTCATTTGCACACACCTCACTTCACCACTTCGCATCGGTCGAATTGTTAATTGTCGCTGTGGCCGGGTCTCGAATCGTGAATTACCAGCCATGCCTGCTGCTATGTCGGTCTGCTGCCGGGACTGTAGGTGCAAAAGACTGAAATTTAGAACGCAGATAATCAAGCAAGCTTCAAGACAGGCGAAGCAGTCAGCATGGCGCGAAGTTTCGCTTACTCAGCGCGACGAACTGCAGCTATGCAGCGCGCCCGACGCTCCACTTCGTGAGGCCTTGAAGGAAAACGGTAGAATCTGATGTTGGGATTCAGGCCTTCTTGTTCATGGCAGCCCACGACGCAGAAGTAATGACGGTGACGCCTTTTCGAGGCTGGGCTAGGTCTCTCCGGATCGGCGTCACCGATTCCTTCTGCTCCCAGCATTACGTCCCACGGCACACGGAGAGTCCGTTTTTGTTAAACTATAGGCTGCGGCGAGCTCGCAGCGTGGTCGGCATGGTCTGTGAGAAGTGGCGAGCTTTTTCGCACTCGCAACAGGGCAGAAAAAAGTGTGAATGGACGCAAAACTCGGCCTAGAAACGTGCTTCGCCACAGCCAGGGCTCAATACGACCCAAGCTGGTACGACCCAGATGTCGTTTCCCGAGCCGCCACCAGGCGCCGCTACTATACCTCAAACTCCAGCGCAAGACGCCCATAACCATTGACTTCAAAGAGCTTCTGATTCAGAAACAGCCGCAACAGTATCGCAGCTAATCGCTGCATCTGCGGCTGCTCCCGACTCTCGCCTTGCAAGAAGCATTCGATTTATTTGTGCGTCGCCGAACTGTCGTCCTCTCGTCTCCCAAGCCTGCAGGACAGGTCCCGTACGTTCAGCTAAATAGAAGAACATGAAAGGGAAATGAAAGAAATACAGGTAACGGACTCTTATCATACCTTACTTGTCACCTCGTCATCTGCAACGGTGCTATAAACTATTCTAGTAGCGTTACTTTTGTAAAAATAATAAAATTAGTAGTAATTTTTATTGCTAGGTGGTGCTACCAACGTCAAGGTAGCGTTCGGGTGTGTGTGTGTGTGTGTGCGCACGCGGTTGCAACCGCTGTAGCTTCGTTTTCAGCACACTTTTGCAACAGTACCCATCGTTACCGCTAGTTTCGTAGTCGCATATTTTGGTCCTAGTATTTATTGTTTACGCTACAAATTAGGTTGTTCTTAAAACTGTATGAAGGTTAGTGGATGAAAAATTATTCTTAATAAATTAGTGGTGTTTCCGGGCGGTTATTTTGTGTTTGAAAGCTTTTTATAACTCCATACGATAGTGAAGCTGCGAACGGCTTTCGGACTCAGTTGGTTGCCGTTGTGCGGTGGTTCACGCCTCACGTTTTTTGATGAAAGTATTTTTTCTTTTCGGACATTGTGACGCACGTTTTAGTGAAATGCTTTAACGACGATAAGTGGAACGTTTATCCATTGAAGTCGTTGGCTGACCCAGCTACTAGTCTTCGACTGATGTGCGAGCCTGGCTGTTTTGATGAGTTGCGCGGCAGAGGTCATTATGGCTGTTGGAGAGAAGGCAACCCGAAACAGTCGCAACCGAACTTCTGCAGATAGGTAAGCAATCTCAGTTTCTTGGGCACGTAGCCTTTTATTTCTATTTTGACATTGACAAGCGTGAGATGTCAAGCACACCGTTCACTTTCTTCAAGCAAACCGCATTCCCCGGAGCGAAAGCGCGCGATACTAACGCCCGCTGCCGCCGTCACTTCGTTTGAAACAATGGTAGGCGAAGAGGCAGCGGCGCCCCACGTGCGTAAAATTGCATTGCTTCGTTTGTTCCTGTCTAATGACGTTTCCTTAATTTGTATGAGAGAACACATGTGGAACATAAGGATCAACTTCTCTGAGCAGTGATAATTTTGTACAGTGGCCACGCCATCTTTCATAGCGGCTCACGTGGGCCGTCTAAGCGCTTGTTATCGCGTTCCGATACGTAAGAGGGGCGCTGCCTTTCAAGGTATTTAGGCAGACACTACGAGCTTATGAGAACCGCGACAAATAATTGTGCAGCAGGTGTGCAGCTGTGCTACTTTTGTACCACACTCGTACCGGAAGGCGGCGTTGCACGTCACGCTTGCGCATTTCGTAACTATGGCGGCCGCCGTGGCAGTTTGGGCCTCGAGGTCGTGAATACGACCCCTGCAGCGGGCGCATTCCACAGGAGCGGAATGCAAAAACGCTCGTCCATTGTGCATTGTAGGCACGTAAAAATTTTCAGGAAGTCAAAATTATTACGGAGTCCCCAACTACGACCTGCCTCATAATCAGATCGTTGGTTTCGCACGTAGGACATCATGATTATTTTTCATGATACCATACGGTTAGTGTGATCACCTTTTGTGCCGTAGCGGTTAAGCGCGCCTAGATTTAGGTTGCGCCTAATGATGGGGCGCACCGCAAAATATATTTCGCCTCTTTGGCATTTGCGGAGAACGGCCAACCGATAAGTCGCAGCTTCCGCGCGGTGACTGTACACGGATACACAGCGCAAATGAACAGAGGTGTGGTGACGACGTCGCCAAAGAACACAGACGCCGACGGGCTCGCCTTATCGCCTATCACCGCCAAAACTACCGCAGTAAGCATCTTTATGTAGCGCGGCGCGTTTCCGTTGAAGGCGTACTGTACAATTTTAATTGGCGATAACCGAAACATGCCCCCGTTCTCTGCTGCCTCTTTGAGCTGGACCGATCCGAATGTGCGTTGCTTGCAGAAGCGAAAGGAGCGCCACTCGGCACGTTGTCGCCTCGAGCACCGTTTGCGCCGTGAAGATTGACGTGTGCGTGAAGCTAGCTCACTGCGCAGACGCTACCGCGTAAAACGCGCAAGGGCGTGTACGCGACGTTCTGCACACATATCACGTGTGATCGGAGACACGCCAGAGCGGCTAGCTTCAAAGAAGCAGTGCATGTTCTCACTCGTACAGGCACGCTCACGCTCGCATCGCTCTCGGCGTATCTTTAGGTCATTCCTGCTGCTGGACTTCTACCCAAAGATTCGATATCTGCTTTGTATCGGCTATGCACTGTCGCGTGATCTTTGGTTCTGCGAGAGAGCCGGGAATATTTCTCCCCGCTGTGAAACATCGCTGTGCGTGTCTTAGCTAACATTTACCGTAGCAACCCATTTCTTTCTTTTCTAGACAGCACTCGTAAAGAGTCTCAAATCTTTACTTGCCTGTAGTGTGTGCTTCTACATTGTGCGTAGTTATGTGCAGTGTGTGGCAGGTTCTGAATCCGTGCAATCTCATTTTCTGTCCGCATTCCCTTCTCGCAGGTTACGCATACAGCAAATGCCCAGATGCTAAAGTGTTCTACGTCAAGAGCAGCTTGGCGTCGTGCAAGAGACACCCATTGATATGTGAGTGATTCACTAGCAAGCTCGCATCTCTGTTGGCACTCTCCATCAAGTGGGATTTTAACTATTTATTGTGCGGCTCTGTGGTGTACTAGCTGCCGCATGGACGCTGTGAAGGCTTACTTTCGATTTGCTCTGGCGTTTAGTAGTAAAGTATGGGCTACCTTTTGAGGGGAGGTATTTCCTTTTGCTTGCGAGAATGTTTACCAGCCTAACCAAGTGATACGTGCGTACTCGAAACAGCATCGCGAACAGAGGTGGAAGACGAACGACGAAATAGGTAGGAGCCCACACGAGCCCAAGCTCAACTAAAAGTTTACTTTTGATGACAGACGCTGGTCAAGTTGACCAGCGTCTTTAATACCAGCAATGCCTGGCAGAAACAGCCACGATCGACAAGAAAAAAAAATATGAAAAAGCCATGTCATGTAGAATAAAAAAAAATTCTTCAAAAATTATAGACCGATCAGCTTACTGCCCGCTGTCTACAAAGTATTTACTAATGCAATCGCAGATAGCATCAGGAACATCTTAGACTTTTGTCAACAAAAGGACCAGGCAGGACTTCGTAAAGGCTACTCAACAATACACGATATTCAGGCTATCAATTAGGTGATAGAGAAATTTGCGAAATATAACCAACCCTTATATATAGCTTTCATTGATTACGAGAAAGCCTTTAATTCAGTCAAAACCTCAGCAGGCATGCAGGCATTACTGAATCAGGGTGTAGACGAGCCGTACATAAAAATACTGAAAGATATCTATAGCGGCTCCACAGCCACCGTAGTCCTCCACAAAGAAAGCGGCAAAATCCAAAAGAAAGGCAGTCAGGCAGGGAGATGCGATCTCTCCAATGCTATTCACAGCGTGTTTACAGGAGGTATTCAGAGACCTGGAGCGGGAAGAATTGGAGATAAGCGTTGATGGAGAATACCTTAGTAACTTGCGATTCGCTGATGATATTGCCTTGCTTAGTAACTCAGGGGACCGATTGCAATGCATGGTCACTGACCTGGAGAGGCAAATCAGGGGGGGGGGGTCTAAAAATTAATCTGCAGAAAACTAAGGTAATGTTTAGCAGTCTCGGAAGACAACAGCTGTTTACGATAGGTAGCGAGGCACTGGAAGCGGGAAGATAGTACATCTGCTTAGGGAAGGTAGTGACCGCGGAACCTGATCATAAAACTGAAATAATAAGAATATGCTGGGGTGCGTTTGGCAAGCATTCTCAGATCATGAACAGCAGGTTTACATTATCCTTCAAGAGAAATGTGTGCAACAGCTGTGTCTGGCCAGTACTCACCTACGGGGCGGAAACCTGGAGGCTTACGAAAAGGCTTCTTCTGAAATTGAGGACGACACAACGAGCTCTGGAAGGAAGAGTTATGGGTGTAACCTTAAGGGGATAAGAAGAGAGGTTGAGGGAACAAACGCGAGGTAATGACATCTTAGTTGAAATTAAGAAAAAGTAATGGGCAGAGCATGCAATGAGGAGAGAAGATAACCGGTGGTCGTTAAGGGTTACGGACTGGATTCCAAAAGAATGGAAGCGTTGCAGGGGGCGGCAGAAAGTTAGGGAGGACGGATGAGATTAAGAAGTTTGCAGGGAGAACCTGGCCACAATTAGCACATGACTGGGGTAGTTGGAGAAACATGGGAGAGGCCTTTGTCCTGCAGTGGGTGTAGCCAGGATGATGATGATGCTGATGATGATAATAAACAGCCACGCCTTTTCTCATAAAAACACCACGTACGGGAGACGTAACATGTACGTGACTTTAAGACGTGGATGTTTGGATCAATTATAGACGTTGAAGAGACGTTCCTGCTTCAAATGATACTTTGATCGCCCTGATTGGACGGAAAATATACCAAGAGCAACATTTAGATTAATTGACGTTTTTCTGTTTACCTCATGCAATTGCAACCCTGGACGTATTTTATGATCTGGGATCGTCAGACGCCACTTGCGCGAGGAATACCGTTGTGACGAGTTTGCATTGCATATTTCAGTCATTCGGTTGTATCACTCGATGGAAGGCTAGGATTGGACCCAAGTGGGTGTCGCGTGTGCGTGGCATTCCGTTCACACATGTTCATATTGTCCTGCGTTAGGAACACAAATGTGACAAATTCAAGCCGAAATATTTGCCTTATCTGGTTGCACGACTGTACTGTAAGTAAGAATCACTCCTCGCTGGCCGTACAGTGTGAGAAATACCGATTAGTCTATTTTATGTCGTATGATTTATACCTTAGCCTTAAACCGGACAATTGAATTGAATGTGATATCTGCACATTAGTCTTGGCAACAGTGGAAGTAACAGCACTCTGACGAGTTTCTAAGGCGATGTAGTGGTTTCTTTTTTTTTTTTTCACAGAAATGGCGGCTTCGCGAGATCACTTTAAAAATTACGCTTACAAACCCTCCCCCCTGTACTCGTTGTAAGAATGTGTGGAAAAGCAAAAGACAAGGTTCGCCGCATCGGTGATGGCATAACTTATGTATTTGGTTTCAAAGCACAGTCGCGTGCAAAATTATAGAGACCACGGCAGCGGCGACTAAACTGCATCGCCGCGCCTTCTGGTGGCTGCGCGTCGAAGTTCGAGAGCGCGTACTGCGCACGCGCGTCCTGTTTTACCTGCCAGCCTTCTCATTCACTCTCTTCAAGCTTCTGCGCACCCGAACGCGGGAGAGAGCGCGAGGTGCCGCTTATGCAGTCGCTGTGAAAGTGCCCGAGCGAGGATTTCGCGACGAAACGACTTCACGTGTACTGGCAGGCCTCGGATGGCTCTGCTCTCCGCGCTTTGCTCCTCGACGCTCTGCGGGGCGAAAAACGTGCTTTGTGTCACTTTCTTTTAAATGGAATTATGGGATGCTACGTGTAGAACTCACGCATCATGCAATTATTTGTGGTACTCAATCCAAATATCATGCGCCCAAACAAATGCGTCACACCACCGATTACGGAGTAGCTGGAGTGAAGAGCCAAGGAGAGAACGGATAATAAACGCAATGTATGTTCTCTTCGTAAAAGAAGAAACATGACGAAAATGAGATGCGGGTGAAATTTTTCAATACTTGATCAGATTCCCACCTGCCGCAATTACCTAAGCCACACGAAATGGCCTACCTTCTCGCATTGAATTGGAAAAGTGGCCCTTGAGAGACCTTTCTGAGCATAAGGGTGTTTTTCGCCTACGTTGTTATCTTAAATAGTCTACCGAATTCTGTATACACCCAATTAAATTAAAAATGTTTAAACAATTTGAAGTCCTACGGGAAAGAAAATACAGTTTAGGACTCCTTCGTTCTAGTCAATACACTGCGACCTTCCGTGTTCCGGCACAGAGCGTGTCTGGCGTTGCACAGCGTGGTAGCGGAGTCGGACGGTGGCTCTTAATTCTTGCAAATAAACGATGCATTGCATTGAAGTCTTCCCGGTGAACCGGACAAATGGTAGAAGGTCGTCTGCTGTCAACGCAGGCACAGTTGCACTTGATTTGGGTCAATTATTTGCTTGGTTTTGTTGTATTTTGTGCGCAGTAGTGATAAGCGATCGCTCTGAAGCGATGTGACCACGGCAGATCTTATCACCTGCACAGGTTAGCTGTAGCTATTGGACGATCTCGTTTGTGGAAACGGCAAAAGAATGAGTGCTTGAAGACGCCGTGTTGTCTTCTTCAAGAATGTTGCCACGCGTTCGAATAAAAGAAAGGAGGCTCATAGCTGATGTAAGCATCCAAGGCGTTTCGCAAAGGGTCATCTGCGGGCTCTCAGAAAGGTCAAGAAATGCGGTGAGCCGTGGTATCCAAGCATACCCAACAGAAAGGTGAATCGCAGAAAACCTAGCGGAAGGCCTAAGTGTATGGTAGACAAGGTCGACAGACGCATTATTGGCACCGTAGTTGTTCATCCATGTACACCAGCAAGATGCACGAGAGTCATTCTGCAGCTGAAGATATACGTTTGATCATCCGGAGAAGATTGGTGGAAGCAGGGCTTATGAACTGCGTCGCAGCCCAGAAGCACCACCACGCGGATTGGAAGAGTACCCTGAGACTAAATTTTGCGCAGGCTATGAAAACATGAACCTTAGCTGAATGAGAAGATGTCGCGTTCAGCGATGAGTTTACATGCTTAAGCCACTGGTACCAAAAACGACGCGTTTCGCGCCAAATTAACAATATAGGTAAGATAATTTCCAGCTTTCTTTTCATAGAATGCTATTATTATTGCAATTTTTGCTCTAAATGTGTACGTAGATTAAGGTGCACGTTAAAGAACTCCAGGTACTCAAAATTTATCCGGATTTGCCCACTACGGTGTGACTCTTGATCGTATCGTGGCCGTCGGTGCGTAAAACACGATAATTCAATTATTTTAACTGTTATAGGGCGTGCATTACCTGTACCTCCTTTATATTTGTGCAACGTGAAATTTTGAGCGCCTCCCGTGAAAGGTTGAGCACCCAAGCCCCTGTTTTCATGTTATTTTCGTATATCCTACTTCATTACTCTAGAGGAATAACAGTTGATTTCGCTAGGTTTCTTATATATTGAATAGAATACGTATTATAGAGATCTAGCACTTTTCAGGACCTCCGTGGCGGCCTCGCTTCACTCAAACATTACTATATCGAGCTTCAAGTGAAGCAGCATCCTCTTGAACCGGTTCCTTTATAAACGCTGTCCTTGATCGTTTTGTCACTTTCTTCCCTCGTCAGGTTTTCACCACTGATTACGCAGAGGATCTGGGACAGCGGAGGACGCACGTCGTTGGGTGGGCCGCCATGAACTGAGAACTCGTTCCGCTGGTCCTTATCGACGGGAAGTTCACGGCGTCGGCATGCTGTTGCATTATAGAGCAGGAATTGCTTCCATATCTTCATAATGGCCCGTTCAACGATGGATGCTACCTGTTTCAACGTAACAGGAGCCCTTTTCATCCTGATCGCAGTTTAAAGTTCCAGCTTGACGACCAGGCAGTTCGCACGCCGGAGCAGCCACCTGTCGGAGGGGACCTTATATGCATCATAAATTTCAGGGATTTCGCCAAACGCCGACTTGCGTCTCGGAACCTGGGAAGGGTGACAAAGGGCACCCTGTGATCAGCCGTGTGTGAGGAGTGGTAAGTGCTTTGTGCACGGCCATAGATCGTAAACGCACTGTACGAACCGATGCCACTCCGTGTGGCGCAAGTCATTGCCACAGATGGGAATCTAGTCAAGTATTCAAAGCGGTGACCCACCTTGTATCTACGTCATGTGTCTTTTCTCTGTTTTAAAGAATAAAAATGCAGCGTTTACTCTTGCTTCTCTTCTCTGGATCGTTTCTCCAGCTGCTAGATATTCGGCGTTTTCCCGCTTGCATCTGGGCGCATGATGTTTTGACTGTGTACCACAAGCAATTGCATCATGCGTAAGCTCCCCGTTGTATAGCGTAAATAGATTTCGGAAAAGAAATGGCGCAAAGCACGTTTTCTGAGCGACGAAGCGCCTAGAAGAGAGGCGCAGAGAGTGCCTCAGCTTATGGTCAGCTAACGCCACCTTGATTGCCGAGAGATTCGCACGGGTAGAGAGCGTCACTGAAATAGTCGCCAGATGTCCTGATTTTTGCGTCGGGCCCAATTTGCTTCAAAATTGAAGTCCGTACAACCTCACACAGCTTCGCGTTAGAAGGGCGCAAAACGTAATTTATTGCCCAGACAATACTGCATAAGCATCCACACTGGCCGTTAGAACTAGTCACCAGCGGGCCGCTGGCGCCTACTGCTTACTCCCTGTTCTTGTCTTCCTCATCTGTTATTTAACACACTCCGCGGTGCCGGAGGAGGAGGGTTGTAAAAGGTACTTTTTCTGCAAAGGACGGGCCAGCTCTAAGCCACTGGGTATTATAACTTTACATGCACGTACAATGATATCTCTACAGTTCGTGCGGTTGCTCACCGCACCAATTTTCTATTTTCTTTGGAAGCGTATTCTTCTTTAATAATCACAACGTCGCCTTTGCTTCTTCTCCGATTTTTTAATATTTTTCGTGAATGAACGCTTCCAAGTGAGAGAAAATATTCACGAAGCCATTGCTTCCACGATTGTTCCGCTACAAGCTACATTTGGAACTGAAAACTGAGAAGTTCAGCATATTTATCCTCTTTTGATATGCCGCCTCAGCTGTAGACAGGAGACGTCAAACAGGCAAAATATAGGACGGGGTTAGAATGACCGACTCTTTAGAAGAAGAGTTAATGACCAGTTTGTTTGCAATTTCCTAGTGCTCCCATTTGAATGAGGGAAGGGATCAGTTGCAGCAGGTCTAAGACGCCTTTCCCAACCAGTAGCGAAGGAACATATTCAGACTCTTAATTAGCCGCCCCATGATGATTTGGCGGCTTCTTAAGACCATGATGATCTCTCGACAATTAATTTATAAATTATGCCGTGGATCGAGTAGTGGACGAACAAACACATATTAGAACAAATTAGGAGGCACGACCTAGGCATTCAAATGTAAAAATGCAGAAGAATAATGACGAATTCCTACAGCCATTCAGATTGGCTCGTAATAAAGTAACAGCATTCAATCCTCTACCAACTTATTATTGAAAATTGAGGTAGCTCCAGAATTACATGGCCCAGTATAAACTCCATTCTTAGCCCCCATGCAAACTATTACACCATACCAGGATTAAGAGGCTCTGGAAGTATCATTAAACACCCTAGTTCAGACGTTTAATACCTATTTTGGCATAGTGGGTTCTCGGTTAATGGCTAAGGCCGTCAGCGAACGATAGATTACATACACTCCCCGCAATGCTAATACATTTAAATTGACCAATATAACATCTACCGAAACTATAACTCTAGATAGTGCAATGCCAGTCAAATGTTCAGTTGCTTGTAACAACATACCTTTTTCAGGTATCGAAGACTCGGACTCAGACAAATTCCTGTGTGTACCTTTAAAAAAATATTTCAGTTATCATTTTACAGATCTACGTATCAGCACTTTTTGAATTTATCAAAGATAATCCCAATTCAAAAGGCTGGTGATAAGAACATCCCAGAAAACTAGCGTTTCATCTCCATTCTTAGTACAATAGATTTTGCATTTGAAAACGAACAGTCCAACAAATTATGTATATCCTAGGCCACCAAAGTATGCTTACACCTTGTCAGCGTGGGCTTAGAATGGGTAGGTCAACTGACACAGCCATCTTTTCCTTATCTGAACTTAACAACTACTTAAGTGACGATAGAACTGCTGTGGGTGTATTTCTGGACATAAAAAAGCCTTTGATATCGTCAACCACAACAGATAATTAAAAAAACTAGAATTCTATGGTTTTCCTCGAATGTGTCCAGATTTTTTCCTTGAACCCTTGAATCTTGAAATTGAATTCCTTGAATCTTGAAAGAAGTAAACAGACAGTGCATGTAGCTCGCACCGGGGCCGAATTTCTTGAGACAACTGTACGTGCACCTCAAGGCTCAGTTGTTAGACTAATATTTTTACTCGAATAACATTAACGACCTTGCGTCGTAAAAAACTTTTCAATATTTATGTATGCTGACGATACAGCTCTGATATGTGCCCAAGACTCTCCGGACCATACTTGTACGTGTGCGAATACAGAGCTTGATGATATCCACAAGTGCTTCTTTTCGAACAAAGTAATGCTAGTATGTTGTTTTTAATTCACCACGCAAAATTATGAATGAACAGTCATGTACACCTGCAATAAATAGTTCAGCACTATACCGAGTGCATTTTATAGAATACCTTGGTGTTCTACTTTACGAATCTTTTAACTATAAATCGGGTCAAACCTGGGGTCAAGCATACTGCACATTTATCTAATGAGTGATAATAATAAAAAAGAGCAATGCGCTTTATGACAAATTCAAACACACTGCACATACGCTACATCTCTTCGGAAGCCGAAATATGCCGTCCACCGCTCTAATTGATTATCAAACTGCACTAATGGTCCATTCTAGTATTGCTTCCAACTATTCAGACAGCTAGCTTATCACATTTCTGTGTTTCCACTGTGAAAGTCGTAACTATCTCACTCAGCAGAGAAAAAATATCTAAGTTAAGAGAAAGCTTAAGCTGTTGTCGCCGCATGCAATAACCTTGAATTAGAACAAGAAAGCGTACAAATTTCTCCTAAGCATTGAAAATACATTTATTAAGATAGAGCTACCTAATATATTAACTGCTAAAACATTTTTCATGACAAGTAACCATATTGAATTGATCACCATGTATAATGGTGTTGTACGCTATGGTCTGTTCATACGTGAATGTGTTGCTTGTACAATTGTAACAACATTTATGCCAATGTTGCGAAGCTCACCTGTATAAATGCAAGAAACATTTGAAATAGTATTGCATTGAAATAAGCGTGTTATTTCTTTTCAAGTGTTGTAATGCCAGCAAAAATATTTTTGTTTCTGTCACTATTGTGTTGTTGTGTAACATGCTCTTTTCATAATTAAACTTAAATGAATTCCGACTAGCTTAGGGCTTGGGATCCAGATGTATTTTTGCAATTCCATTTTTTTTTGTAAATTGTGTGAAGTCGATAAAACTAAATTCAATACTGCTTCGTCGTTCCCTAGCTACTGGAGCACGGATGGCTGCTCACGTGAAGCTTTCCTTAAAGGGAAGCTCAAAGCTTTTCCAGAAAAAAATGAGTGAAGAGCACTACGTCGTGGTTTTCAACCCTCTCAATTCGAATATCGCATCGAAATTGAGCGGAAGAAAGCGCAAACATATTTTATTTCGACGAAAAGTGCAGTAGCAGACACGCCCAGCTCGCGCGCCTCATTTCCGCCTGTGATTGGTCGGGCGCCTCGTGACGTCAACAATGGTGTTCGTCCGGACCGACAGCTGCCGCTACACATGAAGCACGGTGTAAGGTAGTTTGGTGGTGTTTTGCTGAGACAGTCATGGAAAATTTCGGGAGCTTGCGTCTCTCTGAGGAGTTCGGCGTTAATTCCATACTCCACGAGGGCGATTTCGCGCGCGACGGTGACGGCCGATGGCTTCGAGCGACAAAACGGGCCGTCGCTTGAACAGATCGCTCGGTGTTGTCGCTCGATCGCTTGTTTCTAGAAGTCTAGAACTCGTCGCTCGTAGCCCAGAAATGCTATGAGCGACTAGCCAATACTGCGAAGCCGAAACTGGATGTACGTAACTCAAGTACTACTGTTTGTCGCACGGAACGAGCAAACTACTGAATTTTGCACGTGCAAGAATAGGAACATAGTGTAAGACCTTCAGAAATATTTTATGCTCCTTTTTCAGTAAAATACATCAACTTAAATTGATAAAGCTTGCGTCACGCTAGTTTCGGCGCGTATATTGCTGCCCTCATACCGGGAAGTCGTCGCTCAATGCCGTCGCTCGCGTGGAGTTCGGCTTGCAGGCGACGAGTGAACGCGACAGCCATCGCCTCGCTTGTCGCGCTGTCGCGTGCAAGATCACTTGTAAGGGGTTTATACTTTACTCCCTACATGTACGAGCCGATTGCGAAAGCCGGCATCTCCAAGAAGCAAAAAATGCTGGTGCAAGCATTGCTAAACGCGAAGGAAGGCGAAGTGTTAGCATCTGCTTGTGTTGGAAATGTTCTTTGGCGAGTATGTTTTTTGCTAAGCTGCATTCAGCGTTCCAGTGAGTACGTTTCTGGGCAAACAACTGTAGTGTTATGTTCCTGCATGCCTCCTCGTAGAACGTAAGCGGTGATACGATCTTCGGCATTTTTGCGCTGCCCCAAAGCTGTCGGCAATCTACACAGACGGTTTAAACGCGGGAAAAGTTTACCGGCTGTTGTAGCACGTGTAGTATATAGAACCTTCATCAGCGCGCCATCCGCACGCTACTCGTAACCGGCGAATTCTGTCGGCTACGTGTGGTGGTCGGTTTCTCTATGTGTGCGAGAGAAGGGCGAGCGCAGCGTCCTGGCGTGAGCAGGCTTTCCAACACATGCAAACTTTACGCTTGCACTGCGTTATGGTAGCTGCATGCAGGCTGTTTCACAACACACGTGCGAATAGAAAATTCGCGGCGCTTGGCGATGAATCCTGCGTCAAGGGTGGGAGATAAACATGCACCTCCCGTTCAGCATGCTAATTATGTTTTTAGGAGAACCCAAAGCACGCATTATTGATAAATTCCGGTAGTAATTGTCACGGAAGTGGTTAGAGCAGAACACTGTTCTTGAGCGCTTGAAGTTGTTTCGCTTCACAGCAGCCTCCCACTTAGCTGAAAGCTTCTTGTCTTGCAGGAACTAATGGAACATCGGAACATCGTCGCGGCCGCTGGTGTTCGTGCAAGCGTAGGCTGCACAGAACGCCGGCATGATCGGCCTACAAGTTCAATTGATGCTTCGGACGTCGACTACCACTCCTATATACACACAAACAAAAGAATGTAGGGTCGAGCGAAGCAGATTAGGACGGCACGCACGCAGAAATAAGCCCGGTCAGGCACGGTCGCGTAGACTGCGTGGGAGCGGAACACCAGTGTTGACGTCACTACGCCGCGGTTTCCGGTCTCTGCTCGCATCGTCAGCGTCAGCAGCAGCGCGCAGCGCTCGACGGGGAGCGGCTCTACAGCGCAATTTTAACCGACGATTCCGTCGCTCCTAAGTGAAAAATCTCCCCGAAAATTTTGCCTTCATGGTTTATAAGGTTCCCGCATCCGTATATGAGCGTCTTATTGAATTCGACAGAATCTTCAGCTTCCCTTTAAGGCTAGTCTCCTGAAGAAATACCGCCTTTCAGCCGAAGCCTTTCGGCATGGGTTTAGGAGCACAGGCAACAAAGATAGCGAGGGATATCCGGAGTTTGGATATAGCTTAAAGGCCAACCTAGTCGAGTGGCTGAAAAGCGCGGAAGCGTATGACAGCAGAGACATAATCATTGAATGCATGTGTCTAGAGCAGTTTTACAAAACCATCCCCCAAGCTGTGACACTGTGGGTGCTAGACAGAGGGAATGTAAACACTGTGGAAAGGGCGGCTGAATTAGCTGAAGAATACGCAACGCGTAGAAAGTTGAACGCCGAGGACGGTAAATGGACCGCGGAAACCATTTCTGTTCAAAAAGGGTTCGCAGACTAGACGATCGGAGCCTGTAGACGTGGAGGAAAAGCCCGAAGAAAAGAGCGAGGAGAAAATTAACGGGGAAACCGCAAGAAAGGAACAGAAAAGAAAATTCGAATCTTTTAGGCCGATCCGCTGTTATAGATGCCACAAACTGGGACATTTAGCTGTAAACTGCGGGAAGCCTAGCGTAGTTTTCTCCTACGTAGAGGAAAAAGACGAAAATATGGAACTTTTAAGTCGATATCTTCACGACCTGCAAGATAATGGCAAACCATGCCGAGTGCTAAGAGACAGTGCCGCCACGATGGACATTGTCCATCCATCTTACGTGACGGTAGGTGACTTCACCGGAGAAGTAGCATGGATCAAACAGGTTGTAGAAGAACACAGCGTGTGTCTGCCCATGGCCAAAGTCAAAATCAGTGGACCATTCAGGGAGCTAGAGACTGAGGCTGCAGTTTCCAAAATTTTGTCACTGCAGTGCCCTTACATCTTTTCGAATCGTTCAAATCAGTTACTGCGTGAAAAAGGGCTCAAACTGGGAGAGGGCGTAGTACAGGCATTGACGCGAGGCCAAGCTCGTAAAATCGCGTCGCTTTCGGCCGAAAATGCACAAGCTGCTCCAGCGGAAGTAGCAAAGGAGATAACTGCAATAATCGAATCCGAGCTAGGCTCGAGTGATAAAAAAACAGATGAGGAAAGCCTGCCAGCTGACCAGTTCAATGAGAGCGTAGCACTAGAGTGTCAAAGTTCAAGCCGGCGGGAAGAGCAAGCTGACGTACTCACAAGTGAGACAGGGTCGTTATTATCACCGGCCTCAAAGAACTTTGATCAGCTCTTACGTGTGGATAGAGAGTCATTGGCAGCCGAGCAAGGGAATGATGTGAGCTTAGCTAAATTACATGACACAGCTAAAGAAGGCATTGCTAGGCGCAACGTGACGATACATGAGAGAGGAGGATTGTTGTATTGGCACTACAGAGATCGAAAGGGTAGGATTTTAGATCAGTTAGTCGTACCTACTAAGTATAGAGAGGACCTTTTGAGTCTCTGTCATGGAAATGGGTGGTCCGGCCACCTAGGCATAAACAAATCAAAGGAAAGATTGCTTAAGGAATACTACTGGCCTGGCTGTTTCAAAGACGTAGAAAACTTTGTAAGATCATGCGACGCCTGCCAGCGTTCTGGTAAACCAGGAGAGACATGGAAAGCTGCACTGAAGATAGTGCCCTTAATAACAGAGCCTTTCAGACGACTTGTAATAGACACGGTAGGGCCCCTTCCAAAAACAAAATCGGGCTACAGGTACGTGTTTACCATGCTGTTTCCGGCTACAAAGTTTCCAGAAGTAATCCCTCTGAAAGAGCTCAGCTCCACCGAAGTAGTAGACGCGCTTTTGACACTGTTTGCACGAGTTGGGTTTCCAGCCGAAATTCAAGCAGATCAAGGGTCAGTATTGACGAGCGCACTGACTTCCACATTCTTGTAGAAGTGCAGGGTAAAGTTGATACACAGGTCTGTCTATCACCCTCAGTGAAACGGTGTAGAGAGGCGGCATTCGGTGCTTAAGCGAGTTTTGCGTGCGCTCTGTTACGAGCACAAGGAGGACCGGGAGAACTGTCTGCCGGCAACTTTGTTTGCTTTGCGAACGGTTCCACATGAAGCGACAGGGTTCTCGCCAGCAGAACTAGTGTATGGGAGGACACTCCGTTCTCCACTGCGAATGTTAAGAGAGATGCGGGAGGAAAGAGGGGAGAGTCCAACAGTGGTTGAATACGTGCTAAATTTGCTGGAACGGCTAAGCACAACCCAAGAACTAGTCGGAAAGAACATGGGAGTAGCTCAAAAGAATGCCAAATTCTATTACGACATGAATGCGAGGCTTCGAATGTTTAACGCCGGAGACCAGGTAATGATCCTCAAAAATTCAAGAAAGAACAAGCTTGAAGTTCACTGGGACGGGGCCGTTAAAGTGTTGCACAAATTTTCAGATACTAACTATGCTCTGAAGATGCCCGGTCGCAGGAAGGAAGTGAAGATATACCACTATAATTTGATGAAGCCGTACGTTAAGCGGAGCGGAGTCATTAACTATACCATCAAGCAGCAGGAGGGCACTAGTACCAAGTTTAAGGAGTATAGGGCGACCTCCAACTCTGAAATCGGCCTAGAAGAAGTAGTAGAACACTCGGTAAGCTCGCACGCTCTAAGATCCGAGCAGCTAGATGCGCTAAAAGAGGTGTTAGGGGAATATCTCGACAAATTCAGCGATCGGCCGGGTAGAACCGAACTAAGAACGCATGAAATTGAGCTGACATCAACCGAACCAGTAAGATCAAAGCGTTACAGGGTGTCTCCAAGGCAGAGATAGATTATGCAGGCAGAGATACAGCGCATGCTAGAGTTGGGAGTTATTGAGGGGTGATAAAACATCGCAGAAAACTTATCGTTTCATCTCCATCCTAAGTACAATAAATTTTGCATTGGAAAACAAACAGTGCAACAAATTATGTATATCCTAGGCCACCAAAGTATTCTTACACCGTATCAGCGTGGTTTAGAATGACTACACGTCATCGCTAATACTGGTGGAAACCCCTAACAAGGACCCTCGTCCGCGTGTTGACTACAGGAAGTTAAATGCCATCACTAGGGATCAGCTGTACCCGATACCCAACGTTGAGGAACGAATTGAAAGAGTTAGCGCTGCTAAATACATTTCAACTATAGATCTCGTGCGGGGGTACTGGCAAGTTCCCCTTTCAGAAAGTGCCAGCCGCTATGCCGCGTTCATCTCACCTGTAGGCACTTTTCGCCCTCTCGCACTAAGCTTCGGGCTGAAGAATGCGCCGTTTAGCTGCTCTAAGCTTATGGATATTGTCCTAAAAGACTTGCAGGAGAACGCCTTGCCCTATATTGATGATATAGCAATTTTTGCGGACAGCTGGGAACAACACGTATCACACCTCAAACAGGTGTTCTCACGGTTGAGGGAAGCCGGCTTAACTATGAAAGCGGAAAAGTGTAGGTTTGGTTGTTCGCAGGTTACTGATCTGGGCCATGTTGTCGGTCAGGGCATGAGACGGCCGGCCGAGCTGAAAATAGCTACGATTGGAGAATTTTCTCAGCCGCGCACGAAAACAGACCTTCCTTCATTTTTGGGATTTGTGGGGTACTATCAACGGTACATTTCGGATTACTCGCAAATGGCAAGTCCATTAACGGACGCCCTCCAAAAGGGAGAAGCGAGTAATGTACACTGGGATAAGGACAAAGAGAACGCTTTCCAAAGTTTGACAACGCTATTGGTTTCTCGTCCTGTGCTTCGCGCCAGACTACACAAAAGAATTCATAGTTCAATGTGACGCAAGCGACAGAGGTATGGGCTTGGTACTTAGTCAGGTCGGCGACGATAACGAGGAGCATCCTATCCTCTATGCCAGCCGTAAATTAAATGTAAGAGAGGAAGCCTACGGCGCTTCAGAGAAGGAATGCGCTTGTTTAGTTTGGGGCGCCCAGACGTTGTCGTGTTACTTGTACGGAGCGAAGTTCATCTTCGAGACCGACCACTGTCCTCTGACGTGGCTCAATCAAATGCCACACAAAAATGGCCGCTTGCTCCGATGGAGCCTCACTCTCCAAGAGTACAACTTCTCCGTTAGATATAAGAAGGGAAAGTTGCATAGCAATGCGGATGGTTCGAGCAGGCTAATTTGAATTCTGCGTTTGAGGGTCCCGGCTAAATTTTAGGGTTACTAGTGTTAATTTTGTTAAGCCAAGAAGATCCCCTCTCTTTTTGCAGGATTTCCTCCACAATTGCTGAATTTGTCAGCACGAAATTGCTTCAGAAATTGGCATAGCGAAATGCCGCATTTTTTTGTTTCTGCACATATGTTTTTTTTTTTTGAAGCCTAGCGGGTCTAAAGTGAGAGCCAAGGTACGTCATCTCGGCGCAGAGCCTTGTTGTGGGGTTCATTTTGCAGTTGCCTGTCCTTGTTGGATGTTTTGAGGCGGTGACATCAATACACAAGTGGTCGCTGCGAGCCAAGGCATCAATCACCCCCTGGCCACCAGCCATTCTTTTCCTGCCCAGCGGTTATCTGCGCTAGACAGTCGAGATGTTTCGGACCATGGAGGCGCTGTTAAGAACGGCCAGCTGCAATGCAAGTTTGCCACCCAGTTTCGACTGTGGAAGCAACATCTCGGGAGCATCGCCGCCAACCTCTAGTCACAGCGTGACTAAATCGACTTTGTGTCGGGGAACAAGACGCGCATGCCCCACTCTCCGTCGCTTCAATTAGGATGCGTTCGATGAAGCAGGCTTTGTGCTGAAACCGCCGCCAACCTCTAGCCTCATCGCCGTTGTGACAAAGTGAGTTCTGCGGGCCAACTCTTGTTCCTAAACTTCCCAACGCGGACATCTGCTACGGGTGCGCGAGTTGCCACGGGAACGCCGTTTTGCGCTGTTTCCCACGCACCGACCAAGACGCAAGACAACGCGCTACCCGGAACGGCTCCGAGTTCTACGGGGCCCCTCTGACGTCGGCTCCGGACCTTCGCACGTGTGTGCATTTGTGTGTGTAGATCGTCCTGCGGGGAGGCGGCTAGTTTGCGATGACGAAACGAACGTTCGCATCACCTTGTATCGGGAGAGGACCGAATGTTTAAAAATCGCTGTTGTGCGGCTGCTCAGGACACTCTCTCTCAAGCAGTCATGTTAGACTGATGTACTTTCTCAAACAGTTATGTTAGTCTGATATAAATACTGTAAATAAACCCATATTCCTCGTTCTCGATGAGAAGCAGTCCTTGCCTTCATCAACGTCCTCAGCGTGGATAAGTTGGACGATGGCATGGGCCAGCTACCTTCTAATTCATTCCCGACTCCAATCTTGACAACGGGTCACGAGCGATGGGATTGAGCCCCCAATCCTGACAGCATGCTCCAGAAGAGAAAATAAATAGGAGTGACTGACACGGTCAAAAGCTTTAGGAAGGTCCACCTGGAGCATTGCAAGCTGCTCAGTGGAACCATAACAGTATTGAAGTAGTGTACGGGCGATATGTATGTTGGTCTGAATTGATCAGCCCCTAATTCCACACGTCTGATGGGAACCAATTAGAATTGACATCGGAAATTGTAATCTATTAGATAAAACTTCTGAAAAAATTTCGTAATCCATGTTTGACAATCGTGATTGGTCAGTAGCGTTCAACAGAACGCAGTTTCTCTTTATCTGAACTTTTGGGAATTAAAACTGTGTGGGTTTTGCAAAATGTTTGCTGAAGGGCGTCTACCTCTAAACTTGCAATAAAATGTCAAATAACATGGGATTGAGTATTGATTTGAAAGCTTTGTAAAATTTATTTAAAGGTCCATCGGGTCGGGTGTTTTCGACAAAGGCAACTGATCAATACCTAGCTCAATTTCTTGGATCGTAAGGCTGCCACTGATGACTGCACAGTCATCATCCTGTAACGGTTTCACAAGAGATACAAAACTCTCCAATTTTGATTTGTGATCGTCCGGAGGGGCACTAAACCACGCAGTGTAATAAGTTTCGAACTGAGAAATTGTGTCATTCGTATTTGTTATAACATTACCTTCGGAGTATATTTCCTGAATGACTGGAAATACCGTGACATCACTCGTCAAGGCAAGCTTGACGCGTTGGTTGCTCAGACTGCAGTGCACGCCTATACCGAGATCGAATTCGCGCACCTCTGTAACGCAGTGCATCATACCTTTGTTACTCACATTTAGGATTTTCCATGTCAACAATGTAAGTGCGTGGCATTTCGCATTCCATCTCATAAAGGCTACAATACTTCTTTAGAAGCATTTTTTCTTCATTCTTTCTATAGAATGATTTGACCTATACAACTTCTATAGCCACTGTACGAACCTCTTGTTTAATTAGTTCCCAAGCAGCAAATAATCGCAAGTCAGTGGAAAGAGAATTTGTTATGCCCATGCGCACGCTATTAATAAATTCCTGATCACTTAAGAGCTCAGAGTTAAGCTTCCAGAGTGCCCACTGTGGTCGGAAGTTGGTTACAGATTTTTGATCAATCTTTGCGATAACCATACAATAATCAGAGAACGAAACTGGGATAGTAATACAGGATGGTCCTCGAGAGAAGAGTGATGAAGAAACATAAATCCGATCAAGGTGGGCGTAGGAACGACCTTTAATTCGCGTATAAGAACAAGCTCCCTGTCCTGACACTCCTATATCAACGAGCCCTGTATTTTCTATTATGTTAGACAAAACTTCAGCACTCCTGTCCCGCTGAGTGGTAATACCGTTTCGATCGCTCGGATCACATACACAATTGAAATCTCCCATTAAAACAATGCAACGATCACAGTCCAATAGACTAGACACAGTATCAAATAAAAGAATTCGTTTTGTAGCGTCATTAAATGCATAGACGTTGACTATTAGCCATGGCACACCCTGCAATACAAAATCACATCATATGTATCGACCTACAGTATCGACATGGTAACTAAACGATGAACGAAGTAGGCTCTTTTTCAGAAACAGGAAACAGCCCGCGGATTAACCAAGGGCGTGTGAAGCGCGAACATTATACTCAGACAGAAAAAGTCGCAAAGCCCTTTCTGTCTCATCATCACCCTCCATCTTCGCCTCCTGCATGGTGACGAAGTCGAGGCGCTTCCTAGAAGAAAGCCGACGAAGCTGTGCCTGTTTCTGGAAACACCTAAGGCCTCCTACGTTAAAAGTTGCGAAGAGAAGTTTCTGGGAAAGGGCCATGGTGACAACCAACTATTTGGACCTAATGATCTATGCGATCTGTCCTAGAGGGCAACGGTGAGGCTCCCTCCGAACCCCCAGCCGGCCTTCTGGACCGTGATCGTCGGAACTTTCCTGAGTTGTTTGATGTTTTGCGGCGACGTGCTTTTCCTATGGTACTGGTCGTCTCGCTGTCCGTGCTTGATTCCGATCTGTTAGTCGCACGGCGCTTCGGAATTATCCACGTTATCCACGTTGTCCGCGGTATCCGCGTTACTTCGTTTATCATCTGCCACCATAGCGCACGTGTCGAGATGCTTAAGTGTATCAGATGAGTCATCTCCGGCTCCCTGATTCGCTTGCTGGGCAGCAACTGGCTCCGTGGTAGTGGGTGCTTCTTTTGGTTGTTGCTTTGGTTGGTCATCTTTCTCTTCGCCACTTTCCTTTTTCACGGGCAGTTCTGCGATGCCATTGTCTTTAACATGTGGGGGGTGGTCTTTACTGGCACAGCTGGTCTCCGCGGAAGAGGGAACGTCTCCAGTCGCGTCGAGAACCTCCGTAATATTCATTATATGATCTTGGAAGCTTTCATCCAGAGGCCTTACTCTGTGTCGTAACTTATCGGCATATCTTACTACACATTCTTCAGCTGTGTGGCCAAAGCACCTGCAGGCTTCACAACGTGGAGTTTTGCAGTTTCAACGAATGTGCCCCACCTTGTTGCAGCGCAGAAAAAGCGGAGGCCGGCCTGGAATTATTACATGGCTCTGCACTCCACAAACAGGTAGTAGATGTGGAACGTCCGCCACGCTGACTCCATCGGCAAGAGTAAACACAACGTCACGAGTTAACGTACGCATTTGTTCCATCTCTGATACTCTCCAGCTGTCTGCTGATATAGAATTGACTTTCTTGTAAGTCCGGAGTGCATCTCGAATGTAGTCGTCTTCCAGACGCTCAGGAAGCTACAAAAGCTTCATTTTAACGTGCGTGGGCTCAACATCAACGATGCAGCGTCTACCTTTTACTGATAATTCTCCGCATGTGACTAGCTTTATTCTTGTCATCCCTGATTTGCATGTCACCATCCAAACGTGCGACATCTGAAATTGACCGATGGAACTTTATTTCCTTCAGGTTAATAACGTTGCGAAGGGCGTCTCTGAAGTCGTAAGCTCTGTACGGTAGACCGCCTAAGTCAGCATGCAGGAAAACCACAACCAGCTTACCGGTAGGAAGACGAGGTAGCGCAACACCTCGGCCAGAGGCCGATAAATCCTTTGAAGCAGAGAACATGAAAAAAGTGACCGTTAGGAACGGCGTCTTCTTTCTCCACTGCACTTACTTACGTACTTACTGCACCACGCCGAACATGTCTGTCGGAGTACATTTCGGCTATATTAACAGAAAAAAATCGCTGTCTGCATTGCTGTTTACAATTCCATTTCAAAAGCCAAGAGGCAATTTCACTCCACCACGTAAACTGCCGCATCTCTAGAAGAGCAAAAGTGTTGTTACCATCGGCAGGTACATCGTGGAGTGCTATAACATCGATTTTGCTGTACGATATCCACATTGAATAAGAGATTCAGAAATAGACAACGGGGACCGGGGACAATGTTAGGATTGTTACTGCTAATTTCGACAGTTGTCTCTCGCTCTTTAAACTTTTGAGCGCGCATGTAATTCGTGTGTTCAATGCAAGATAGCTACATAAACACTCGTGGATGAGCCTTCATTCTGACAGCATACTTGCTTCTCACAGCGGTGCTGTACCAGATGGATGAGACCCGAGCGACTTTGTGAAGCTACCGAAAACTTCTTTTGCACTTCGCATTAGCTCGTGCAATATTTCTGGGAAATTAACTAATGTGTCAGCATAACCACACATGTAAGTACGCAGGCCTGTGTGCCACATTTTACCAAGTAAAACAAAACGGTTACGCAGCCCTTCCCGTAGATGGTATAATTTTCATCAGCGGCCGATTTGAGGATGCCGGTAGGGCGTTGCTGGTGCCGCGTCGTCACGGCACAGTTATAACAATCGGCCACGTCGACTTTAATACCGGTGTCGGCGCTATAATCATTGACGGCTTCAGAGAAGCACGATTGAATACCGTGGAAGAGAAAAGTAGTGTACACGACCGATGCGAAATTGACATACAATATTAAAGGGCCGCGACGGAAAGCGCTTCTGATGTGACTTGAGAACTCTTGGCCACCGTGACCGAATGGTTCTGTTGCGGCGTTAGAATTGCTGTCGTAACGTTAGAGTCGCTGTCACGATAGAAAACTGTTGTTCCGACTTCAGAACTCTTGTTGTCGCGACAGGACGTTTCTGTTGCGACTTCAGAATTTCTGTCGTACAACAGAAATTTCTGTAGTTGCGACCGGAATTCCTGTTGTCTTCTTAAACTGGGTATATATATATATATATATATATATATATATATATATATATATATATATATATATTGTACAGGAAGGAAGCAGACAGCATGGCCGTCTTCCAGAACGCCTGTTTACTTCTCTCCTGAACAATGGCGCAGTCGCGAAACACGGAGCCGCCGGGTCTCAATGCACGACCTTTTGAAGCGACCGAATCCTTCAGGGCTTGTATTCACTACCGTGCGGGGCCGTCGCCTTAGCCTCCATGGCGACTCCATGGCAGGAATTCTCCACCAAACTTGCCCCGCCATTGTCCATGATGAGAGAACAGCTGAACATCCCATTATCCTCTGGGTCGTCAGGGGATGACGTACACGCTCCCCTGGCCTTACTTCCGGCTACCGCGAGTACCGTGGCTACCACCATTCTTGGCTCAACGGATGCTGTTCACGCTTCCTTGGCCACTTTTTTTTCCACCGCGGTTCTCAGACCTTTTTTCCACCGCGGTTCTCAGTCTCTGCGTCATCATCTGACCGTACACGATCACTTTTAGAGACCGTGACCAGGTCATATCCACGGCAGTCAGCAATGCTGCCTACAAGCTCTTCGTCAATGGGACACATGAAAGCGCTGGCTCATCGGGTGACGCCGTCGACTTCAATACAGCCGGTTGAACTCGCCCGGCAAACCCCTGCTTCTGCGGTTAGCCACCGCCAGGCGGCCTCGGAGCTCACGCCTTCCGGAAGCTTCGGTTAGTGAGATCAAGCACAGCGAGACCTTCTGCTGCGCTTGGCCAATTCGACGAGTAATTCGTCGGCGAGGTATGGGATCCGAGCGCCACACTCAGTGCCACCCTCCAGAGAAGCTGCTTGCGCACATACCGGAGCTAATGATGACGAATCCTATTTAGATATCTTGTCGATTATGGATTTGCGTCAGCAGCGCGCCGCCACATACAAGTGAGCCATTCTACGGCAGCGTAGCCGAGAGTAATAAAGAGTGACTGAGTGACTGAATAATTTTATTGGTTGAAGTATTTACAGGGAGGTGGTGAAGCCGTCCTTAAAGGGCCGTTTCTTCCAAAGACTAGGTGGGCTCCTCATTAGAGGAGCCCATTTGCTGTAGCCGCGGCTCGGGCACAGCCGACCAGGGCCTTCGGGCTCGCCAGGTTGGAGTAGCCGAGCAGGGCCGCCTCACAGGCCTCCCGGGTATGGTTGGGCATAGGGGGAAGTTGCGGGGTTGATTTGCATGCCTACCGCATGTTCATGCAGGCTCGAAATGTTTTAGGACTAACGGGCGCAACAGTGTTTTAATATAGAGGCGAAGGAGTAAACGCTCCTCCGCCTTCGTGAGGCCCTTACAGGGCTTAGAAAAGATTGTATTGCCATATTGGTAATGCCGGGTGATTTCCCTAAAGGTAAATGCAGGATTGGGGTCGTAGTCCGCATCGACGAGAGGCGAGGGCGATTCCCGGAGAGTGAGCGCAGGTTCTGTGGGGTCGGCCGCTTTGTTGCCCTCGAGACCCTCGTGCGCAGGAGTTCGTATTATCGTGCGGGTGGCGGGGCCCCGAGATAATTGCTGCCTTTAAGAATGCGATACGCAGAGTAGGGAATAAAGCTCCTTTCGTTATTTCTGCAGGCCCCTCGCGAGTCGCTAATGATGACCCGCGAGTCCTGATCTGCGGCGGCGAGCGCGATGACCACCTCTTCCGCATGTGTTGTGTTTTGTGCTTTGAACGTGAGGCCGTTCACCGCGGTGTTTTGATGGACGACTGCAGCCGTATGTCAATCCTCATGGTGTGTGCCGGGGGCGCCTACGTAGACTACTCCGTTCTTGTTCCCATAGTGACGTGCCAATGCTTCCGCCCGCACGAGGCGATGGCCACTATGGTTGTCTCGTGTCATGTTGGCCCGAAGAGGGCGCACGTGCGAGGCGTAGGTCCAGATTTCCGGGATGCGCACGCGCTATTTACTCAGTGTTGGATGGTGGATGTGTAGTCGGGCAAGAAGGTGGCGACCCGACGCCATCTTTGAAAGTCTTGTGCAGTGGTTCATCAAGTGTGCTTCTCGGAGTTCCGCGAAGGTGTTGACCATTCCCAGGCCGAGGAGGTGCTGGTTCGATGTGTTGACCGGGAGGTCGAGAGCACACTTGTAAATTTTACGGAGAATCACCTTGAGGGCGTTCTCGTCAAACCTGCGAAGGGGGAGGTAAGTAGTCGAGTCGAGACAACACTCGACTCGTTACGAATGCGTGCGCCAGCCGCAAGGCGTCTTTGCACCGTAACCTACCGCGTTTATTCGAAACCCGGCGAACCATGCGGCCCACCTGGTCCCCCACCTTGCGCAGTTTGGCCAGGCTTGTGTCACTCGGCGGTGTTCATGAATGAAGAGACCGAGCACCATGATCCCACCGTGTTCTGTGATAGGTTAATTTGGCAGGGACAGTTCGATTTTGGTAGTGCAATTCGGCGAGGGGCGAATGTGCAAAATTGCGATTTGGACGGGGAGCATTGAAGGCCGCAGCGGCCGGCGTAGGCATCCACGATCTTCGCCACTTGCTGCAGGTTGGATTCAATGTCTCCTAGCAATCCGTGTTTAGCCCAGTTGGTGATGTCGTCGGCATACAGCGCCTGCTGTATGCCTTCCACCTTCCCCAGATGAGCCGGGAGTTTCTGCATTGTCACAGTGAATAGTAGGGTTGAGAGGACCGCACCCTGCGGGGTACCTCTGGTGCTGAATTGGTAGGGGCCGTGTTCTTCATCTTGTATCCCTATGTACGACTGCCGGCTGGAGAGAATTGCTGAAATCGCTGGAGAGACGTGTTGTGTCCACAGTTGATTTGGGAGAGGTGCGTCAGAATTATGTCCTGTGTGACATTGTCAAAAGGCCCCCTTCAAATCGAGGGCGAATACTGCCTTGTCATTAGGGGGTATTCGACTGGATTTAGAATTTCGCGATCTAGTTGAACCAGGACATCTTGTGCGGACCGGTGCGGGTGGAACCCGGACATGGTGCCTGCGAAAACGTTTGTTTTCCAGAAACTCGGACTGCCTACCTCGCACAATAGTCTCCATCAGCTTGCCCGCATAAGACGTGAGGGAGATGGGCGGAGGTTTTCCGTGGTTATGGCTTTGCCGGCTTTCGGAATGAAAGTGACCAGGGCGCCCTTACATTCGATTGGGAGGGTTGCCTCACCGAGACAGATTGAGTTTATGTATGCAAGGAGAGCCTCGTAGGCCTCGTCGGGAGCGTTGGCAAGTAATTTCGCTGTTATTTTGTCTCTTCCCGGCGCCGTTACTGGCTTCATTTCAGTGAGGGCTGCCTTCAGGTTGTGCAGCCGGAACGGTTGGTCCAGCACCGCGTTCTCGGAACCTGCATACGAGTACACTGGCTCTCGCGGGTCCTAGTTGTAATGAACAAAAAGAAACGCTTAGGCTCGCGCCCTCGGGTGTGGTAATGGGAGCACGGGGAAGAGGTAGGAATAAACGAGGCGTTCTAGCGGACGGCCGACTTTCTGCTCAACTCCCCATTTACACACACACGCATAAAGGTATATATATATATATATATATATATATATATATATATATATATAGAGAGAGAGAGAGAGAGAGATAGAGAGAGAGAGAGATAGCTCGTGGTAGACTTGTTCACTCATATTTTGTACAGCTCGATAACCCCTACCTGGGAAATAAATCTCACCTGCATCGGCTTGTACCCGTGATACTATAACAAGCAGGAGGAATGAGCTATGTCGAGTGTTCTTTTCCATTATTGCTGCTTAGTGCCTGCCCAAATCTAATTTAATTTTTATGTGGTCAGCAACCTTCAATTTGATATAGAAGCGACCACTTCTCTTTTATATTCCAACAGGAGGACATGTCGTTAACAATCATGTCAGATCAAATACTGTTGCTTTTGGGGACTAATCCAGCAGCCGTTACTCTAACAGAAAACAACACTACTTAGGGGCTCTTGATGAATGTGTCTAATATAGAGCATGTAGTATATTGTGAACAATGCCTCTGCGTGTCATATACTAAGATGTGAGTCTTCTACGTAAGCAAATTATGATTTGATGAAATAGTGATTTCATAATAGCGTGAGCAACATAAAATGTTTTGCTTTTAGCACGGGCAGCTTTCTTGTCTTTCATCTAAATTTGAAATGTAAAGTGCTTCTCAGTGGTGCGATTACAGCTAACAGAACGCACGCATTTCTGAAAAGGTCCGTTGTCCCAAGTAGTGCACTGTAGCGATTGCCAAGAAGTCGCGATGAGATGCGGCGCCGGCACGGATGCCGCATGAACCGAAAATTCCCTGGATATCTACGTATCATGACAAGATGAGTCGGACGGCTGCCGCAAATCCTGGTGCTGGCTGTGTTGGGCGTTAAATCCCACAGGATTTGCGCCGATGGTGGTCTGCACTTTCGCCGGTCCAATCACCTCGTCTGAGGTAGTCGCCTAAGCTGCAGGTGTTCAGGTGTTCGTCTGCAGGATATATTCAGAAGCGCACCTGTTCTGTAAAGTAGCGCTAGTCGAATGGCGTGGTCTGCAACCGCAATGCGAAGATATTTCGAATCACTGGCAGAAACCCACAGATCGCCTCGGTGAGGTAGCTAGCTTAGCTTACAGACTTTCCCCTCGCATAGACGACATAGAGAAAACAGAAATTGCAAATTTTAGCATGATATAATTATGGAAGCGTAAGGCCTGTTGCTGAAAATGTCACGAAACGTTGGCCAGCGTTTCTGAGGCACCTTGTCCCAGTTTACAAACTTTATGCCACAGTGTGCTATATCATCTGTCAGCCCCTTTCTTGATTTTGGACGTATGCCAAAAAGGGAGTGGTGGCATTTATACAGGTCAGCTGGCTCCTGATATACGCGTTTTCTGCGAACTGTCTATTGGGAGGGGCAGGTCGTCCGAGCCCTTATTTCCTCTTGTCATGGCCTTCTTGTTCTTCGTACTGCACCCAGTACTACAGGTGGCAGTAATCTCTCCATAAGTGATGCTCAATCTGAATCGTGAGCTCTGTCAGCAACGACTGAGCCGTAAATGAAGCGAGTCTCACCGATTGAATGAGCGGTGGTCAGTGGAGCCATCAGCGAACAGTATTTAGTTTAGAGTGCTTCGTTACAGTGAAGACACAGTTCTATTGGTAAGGTTCATGTGAAACGAAGCCTCGTCGTCCAGGCATGTTGGCTGGTAGTTCTTGTGGTGGACATGAAGACTTCGTAGCGAAGACAGTGAGAACCCGTGGATTTGAGAGGAATCTATGCGCTGCTTGCTCGTTTGCATGCCCATAAAATTTGTCCGTAAATGTTGTATACCATAAGGCAGAACCTTTATAACGGAATAGTAGCATGCGTCGGTGCACGGTAAATGCAACAGAATATTTATTGCATTGATAGACACTCTCAGCTGAGTCTTCCGCCGTTTTGATTGGGGTCCAATGGCATCCTACAGGCGCTGATGAGATACGTAGAATTATGAATAGATTGTGTAAATACCACAACCTTGGCGTTTTATTAAATAATCTGCATTTAGGCGGAGTGGGAATGGCCGTGCTGTCCATAGAAAGTAGCCAGATGAAATCAGAGGAGTCTGTTGACAGGATTCAAAATAGCCTACTGTACCCATTCCGTTGGGCGTACAGAGTGCAAGACACATGTCTAGAACACGCAAGCTTCAGTTAAGGAGTGCGCAGATGACACATTCTAAACTGGCTCGACATAAAGATGTGATCTTATTCTCGCAGATCTCGTGCGTAATCTCACTTTGCTAATATAGTTTTCAGACCATAATATTTGAAAAAAAATGCTCAATGCCTACTCAATAGTGTTATCTAGTGACGCTAATATTGTTTGGGCTTATGATCTAGCAGGAGCAGCGGACGACGGGAGCACAGGCTTGTCGCGTGTAATTGGTAGTAGTCTTGGTCACGTGGAAGAATGAGGAATATGCTGCTTGTGGAGACAATAGTGTCAAGGAGATGTGTACGCAAAGGAAAGTACGTCAAATACCTAAATGCACCTAAAGCTTTATACGCCTTGCGTCACAGCGGCGCATCCAATGTGGCGGATTCGGTATGAGTAAACACGTGCTCGGTAGCTCAAGTCCTTTGGCAAAGTTGTCTGCTCGGACAACTACACCGCGACCCAAATTATCTACTGGCCCGTCAGCAGCCACTCGCAAGTTCTCTCTTTGTTATTGCAATCGTGTTCTCGGGAACACAGTAGTCAGCACACATCCAGGGTACTATAACATAAAGCTATTCCAGGCTTCACGATTCGAATGGTGCAATAAGGTCTCCACGATTAATAAAAAAATTTCGGGCCACCCCCAACATCCCCTGTCTTTCACGCGTTGTGATGAAACAGCAATCGCTCCCTAACTGTTATGATGTGTAATGCATGAATACATCAAAACAAAAAAATTATTCCTGATTTGACGCTTTTTCGCAATTAGCCCTCTGCTATCGGTTGAAGGTTTTCGGGCTGCGCCGACTTCGCCTTTCTGTCACGCGACGTCACAAAACGGAGAAAGCTCGCCGCGTCAAAGTGACGTGTACGCGTCAACGAAGCATTATTATGCCGAACAAAACATATCTTATTGTTCTGAATAACTAGACTGCTCCGCTTCGAAAGGAATAGAAGATGGCTGCCTGCCGATCATTCAGGCACTCGCTACTCGCGCCTGCCGATGAGCATGGATTTATTTCTGTATACAAAGCTTTTTTCGCGTGCCAGTAAAACGTTCTCGAGCCACTCGGAACGTACACGACATCGCTCAGCCAACTCTCCCTCGCTCAGGATTCGTTTTAGCGGCATTGTTAGCCTTCCGTTGCACGCCGCCGCGATTTTGGACCAGCCATTGGAAGCAAAGTAAGGGGAAAAGGACCAACCTCTTCATTCCTTATCTAATTTCATTGGACTGCTCGGTCCTGTCGAAACCCTCTACACTTGAGCCTGCTTCTCGCCTCTTGTAAGCAAATTGGATAAGAAAAACTGCTCAGTGTAGGCAATATGTTACTTCTTTTGAAAGCGAACATAGGTGACTTCATATGAACGAGAACGTGTTTAATTTGGCTCCTCCGACAACGCTCTGGGTCACCGCCCGATGCTCGTGTTTGCGATTACGTAAATTTAATGCCAGAAGATAAGAATAAACACAGATTGGGATAGTTTTACGTTACGGGGCCCAGTGGATAAGGTTGTCTATATATATACTGACAAATATATCCTGCTGGTAAACACGAGCAGTGCCAAAGCCAAGGCAAGTGGCAAAGGAAGCTTCGCATTGGCAATACTTGAACACCTTCGATTTCAATGCGTTAGAAACATAATGCTGGCAAAAAAGAAGATAAGCTCATACAAAACTGTGTACTGCCAACTTCAGTATCGCTAAGCAGCCCGTATAGTAGTGTTCGTGAGAGTGAATTGATCTGTCAGAGCTTCGGGCGCTCAGAAATGCAAGCCGAGAGAGGCATACTGTGAGAGTGGTACTCTACAAAGTGCCTCGAGAAGCCAGCCGCGCTGCCATTTCGCGTAGATTTGTGGGCTTCTTTCACGCTCGAAAAAACGCTTTTATGTAGCGCATATTGAGCAACACAAAGCTGTATCGGGAGTTTTTCTTGTGGCTCTACAATTCACTCATTTACGCTTTTCCTCTTGCTATAATATTTGAGAAGTTGAATAAATTTTTAGGAGTAAAAACCAATTAGGCGGAATTAAAAAAAATAGCTTGAGTATTTACAAGCGATGACAAATACGGTTAGCTAAGCTCTGTACAGCTACGTTGTATTTGCATATTTTAAAACTGTGGCTAAACTTGGCCGAGATACCCTTTATATATGTTGCAGTGACAAATACGGGCACCACGAGAAGACAAAGAAGAAGACTGTGGTCGTTGCTGGTGCTCCCGCAAGGTCCGCGCGGCCATTCGCTGTTTTTGAACATTCATATGAAACGCAGAGCGCATCTGATCCTAAACGCATACTACAAGTTGATGGAGCGTGTTGGTTCCATTTTTCAACCTAGACCTCCGTACCTGGACTATAGCACAAGCCTCGGCAATGCCTGTCGGCGTGCTACAGCAAGGTGCTAGCGCACCATCGATGGTAGCCTGCTCCGGAGCGCTTACACCCTGTTATTTTCAACGGCACTGAATAGCCCCGCGCCGAGGACTGGCTCACTTTGTATGAGCGGATAAGCGCCCACAACTGTGTGGAATGAGGGCGAGGAACTGAGCAGTGTCAACTTTTACGTGGCGGGTGGGGCTCAGCTGTGGTTCTGCTACCACGAAGCTCATATTGCGAAGTGGTCATTGTGTAAAAGGAGCTGCATTTAAGTATTCGGCCTAACCGCTGTTCTCAAGCTCTGCGCTGAACATGGCCCTTACGCGTGCGCGCCCAGCAACCCGGCGAGAACTTTGCGTCCTACCTTGAGGATAAAGCCAACCTCTGCCGTCACATCAACCCCGCTTTGCCCCAAGCTCATAAAATCAGACATATCATGAAGGGGATCGAGGATGACGCCATCCAAATGTTCATTGCCAAAAACTCTCAAGCTGTCACGGACGTCGTTCAATACTGGCAGAGCTACGACGAGTTGCGCAAACAGCGCATTTCTACAGGCTTTCCTAGCTCTCAGATGCCCAAAATGTCAGCAATAAATGTAGGCGCCGTTCGTACTGACGTACTCAATGCAGCAAACACAGCAGTTTGTTCAAGGAGTGGCACGACAAGTGGCCCTTGTTCTCTACGGAAATAACGGTGAACATCAAAGGTGTTTCTTTTCAAGCTCTCATCAATACTGGAGCCGCTGTGTCGGTTCTTATTGAAGAACTGTGCCGCAAGTAAAAAAGATAATGGTTCCGCTTTCCGACGTCTCCCTGCATACCGCAACCGTGCACCACATTCAAGCTTCAGTACAGCTCGCCTTGTCATTCAGGACATTTTGTACGTAGTTGGATAAGTCGTTTTCCCACCAAGATCTTATGCCGCTATTTTGGCTTGGGAGTTTCTTGCAACTAACCATGCTGTTGTTCACTGTGCGCGTGCCGAACTTCAATTGTCGCCTATGTGTAACGCCTCGTCTTACAAGCCACCGTCTACTCGAGTGGTCATCGCCGCGGACACTGAAATACCTCCTTTGTCTTCTGTTTTTGTGGCACTTGGGTATGGCTATGCTCCCTCTTCCACCGCGTTGTTTACACCCTCCGAAGCATTCATCCGTCGCAAAAACTTCCTCCTCCGTTTTGCAGTTTTCGCAGTCGAAAACGCGTGCAGCAACATTTATGTCACAAATCGGGTTTCTTGACCAGCCACCTTATTCTGTGGTGAATGTGTAGGTCTGCTTGACGACATCGATTCCGCTTGCTCAACTCAACTGCCTCACGAGGCATCAAATTCTTCTTGTCGACAGCATTACTCCTGTTACCACTGCCGCTTTGTCGTTCTAAGAGGCCTTCTTTCCGTAAGTTGATACCAAACTCCTGCCTACCCAGCATACCCAAACTTGGAGCTCCTCGACCAGTTTCGGATGTCGTTAATCATAAGCAGTCTTCTTTAGGCCGCACTTACGCCATCATTCACCACATTGACGCCGGCATCCATGCACCTCTACGCCAGCATCCATACCAAGTTTCTCATGCTAAACGCCGCGCAATTCACGAACAAGTCAAGGACATGCTTCATCGAGGGGCTATTCGGCCCTCACACAGCCCTTGGGCCTCTGCAGTTGTTCCGGTGAAGAAAAAGCCCGGGAGCCTAATTTTTGCATTGATTATGGGCGCCTTAACATGATCCCGCGAAAAGATGTTTATCAACTCCCCAGAGTCGATGACGCTCTCGACTGCTTGGAAGGAGCAGAGTTCGTTTCCTTTTTGGCCCTTCGATCTGGGTAGTGGCCGGTCGTTGCCAATGAAACTCACCGTCCCAAGACTACGTTTGTAAACGCAGACGGTCTATATGAGCTTAACGTGATACCTTTTCGTCTTTGTAATGCGCCTGCCCCTTCCAATCTTTCATGGACAGCTTTCTTAGAGGCCGCAAATGGCACACGTGTCTTTGCAACCTGGACGACGTCGACATCTTTTCGAAGAGATTTGTCTCTTATCTCACCCACCTAACAAGCATCCTGACTTTCCTTTCGGACGCTGGACTGCCAGTTCGTTTGGCGCTTCGTCTTGAGGACTATGACATGCGCGTTTTCTAGCGGTCGTAAGCATTCGGTTGCCAACGATCTTTCGCGTTCACCGCTGTCCGATGAGTGTGGTGCTCTGCCTGTCTCCAGGCACGATTCTTCGTCTGTTACATTCGCCGACATGCCAGCAGAGCAACGTCAGATTCCTCGGATAGCCTCACTTCTAGAGCATTTATCTCATCCGTCACCATGCAGCACCGACCACTTGCTTCAGCGAACTGCTTGCCATTTTGCCAGCCGTGAAGGGCTCCTGTACGGCTACTACTACCAACATGATGGTCGTAAATGATTGCTAGGGATTCCTCGCCATCCACGTTCCGATATCTTTGCCGCTTTTCAGGTGGAACCGCAATGCGCCCATTCGGTCTTTCTTAATACTGGCGAGGAATGTACCATTTCATTCCACACTACGTCCACTCGTGCTCCACGTGCGAACGCAGCAAGAACCTACTTCATAACATAACGGGGCCGCTTTAACCATCGCCTTGCCCCTTCTGGCCTTTGGACAGTATGGGTATTGCTTTGCACGCCCCTCTACCCTACACTCGAGATGGCAACCGCTGCGTTCTCGTTGGTGTGGGCCACCTCAAGCGCTACTCCAAAACTTTAGCACTCCAGACGGCCACAGCACGTGAACTTAGCTCGCTCATCCCTCGCCAATTCGTTATTCGACACATTGCGCCTCGCGAGCTACTGAGTCAGCGTGGTCGTTCATTCATCTCTTAAGGTGTAGAAGCCCACCTTCGCGAATGAAGCATTGTCTATAGAACTACGAGTGCCTATCATCCACAAAACAATGGTATGACTGAACGATTTAATCGTACTCTCCGCGACATGATCGCCATGTACATTTCGGCTGACTACACTAATTGGGACGACATCCTTCCTATTGCTACGTACGTGTACAATAGCGCCACTCAGTAGTTTGTTGACGCGACGCTTTGCAATCTATGACTCTTTCCGAAGCTACCAGTTATGCCGCAGAATGCCCACAGAACGCACGCCACCTTACCGCACTCGAACAGGCCAGCAACAAACATGGCCGTGACGCGAGCTTGTCATTTGCATCATAATCACTTGGAACGCTGATATGGCTCCGGGTTCCCTCCTCTACTAAATGTGCACTGTCCATACATATATATATATATATATATATATATATATATATATATATATATATATCATTTCTTTTCTTCAACTAATAAGTGGAATTATTATCCTTACGCTAGCTGTTGTTGGCGTACTTGTTTTTTGGCGCATTATGAATATCGCTAGTAAAAGTTGGGCCACTGGGTTTCCCATCATCTCATTCATAACATACTGATGGTCTCGAATCTGGCAGCATTGATGGCTTCAGGTGGCATTTTTGGGTTCTTTTACCAGCTGCGCTCACCCAAGAAGTTCATGTTCACGTGATGGTTGCGTCGAAAGGACGTTCCATACCTGCCGCTAAGGCATGGTGAGTGGTGTCGCTGGCTAAGAATTCCGGGGAATTTCTTGTAGTGAAACAAATACAGCAAAAAATGGATTGGAAAACAATGCCACGGTAGCTCGATTGGTAAGAGCATCACACTCGTAATCCGAAGACATGGGTTCGTATCCCACCTGCGGCCAGTTGTTTCTTTATCAACTTCGGTTTTCATTTATATATATATATATATATGTATATATTGCCGCTAGGTGTAACGCGCCAGGGCTGAGAAAGAAGTGACTAGAACGCGCGCTCGGCAAGAGGTGGGCGCTGAAGAAATAGTAGAGGCTGAGGACGCCGGCTTGATTTTGTGTACGCCATCTTGTACAGCTGTCTGTCTCGCCGACGCCGGGTGCATCTGCATTTGTCTTTTCGTGACCAAACTGATGGAGGTGCGGGGTACGGTTCATCCGATGCCACAAACCCCTCCAGGTAGCAGGAGTATTAGCCCTATACTAGTGGACACCCCTGTTCAACGGGCCAGCAGGAGAATCCGAGGATTGCTTCCGGAGCTTGATCATCGCTCCGCAACAACGTCGACTCCCCCACGGACCAGTATGGAAGGAACATCGACTTCTCTTTCGACCATTATGCAAGGTACGGCCACAACGGCAACTCAGTACCTGTTGCAGAATCTCCGAGTGCCGAAATACTTCCACGGGGATATCTTCCAGGATGTAGAAGACTGGCTAGCCCAATTTGAGCGCGTTGCCGAGATAAACGAATGGAGTGACGCGGCGAAGTTAAGAAATGTCTACTTCAGCTTGGAGGACGGTGCTCGCACTTGGTACGAGAACCGAGAAGGGCTCCTCGAATCGTGGCTCGAGTTCTGCCGTGCCTTGCTGGAGACATACAGCAATGCTGATCGCCGCGAACGAGCCGAACGGGCTCTCCAATCCCGCATTCATCTGCCGAATGAAAGCGTAACGTCGTACACGTCGTACGTAGAGGATATGACGCGCCTCTTCCGTCGGGTGGATCCTACCATGTCAGAGGAAAAGAAGCTGCGCCATCTAATGCGGGGAATTAAAGAACAGCTATTTGCTGGCCTGGTTCGAAGCCCGCTGATGACCGTGGCAGAATTCTTAACCGAAGCCACGACGATGGAAAAGATGCTGCACCAGCGCTCAGCTTTCTATGAAAGGCAAATGGACGCTACTTCACCTTCGGACCAGCGCTCCGCTGCGTATGACAGGCACGCGAATGCTGCTTCACTGACGGACGCGGTTGCCTTTGGGAACCTGGACGTTGTCCGAGACGTTACCCGCTCGGTAGTGCGTGATGAGCTCCAACGGCTCAGCTGCCCACCTCAGCCCACGCTGGGTTCCATTTCTGCCCTCGTGAGAAGTGAAATGCAGCAAGCGATCCAAGGTCCCGTTCCAAGCAGCAATGCGCCACCTGTGACAACACAGTTGCAGCGGCCGTCGTATGCGGAAGTATTGGGGCGAGTCCCTGTCCGCGCTCCGACCCATTTCATCCCCGCCACGTCTTACGCTGCGTCATACGTCTCGCCGCTCCCATCAGCGCAACCGATGCAACGTATGGAGGATCGGCGCCCACTCGAAAGGAAATCTGACGTCTGGCATACCGCGGACAGAAAGCCTCTGTGTTATCACTGTGGAGAAGCCGGTCGCGTATAGCGCGAGTGCCCATACCACCGCCTCGTACTGCAAGGTTTTGCTGCGGATTCACCAAGGCCCAGATATGGCGAAAGACCTAAGGCGATTGAAGAGTGCCTGAACCAGCAGGGTATGCCACTGTTCCCGCGGCGGAAGTCGCGCTCGCTGTCCCCAAGGCGATCTTCCCCAGCTCCTAGAAGCTCTCCAATGGCAGCGCAGGGACGATCGCCAATCCTTCGCCGGGAAAACTAAGAACAGCGACCTTCGGGGGCGAGGCCGCTGATAATCGCCCTTCCGAAGACCTCCCATCGACGCGAGCATGGTCTATTCAGAACGATTCAACGACGACAGCAGCCGAACTCAGCGACAGACTCTCGCTAGACATACCTGTTGTGCTCGATGGTCACCACGTTAGTGCGTTATTGGACACGGGTGCCGACTACGCAATCTCGTGCGGAAAACTAGCGACGGAACTCAGAAAAGTTATCACGCCTTGGTATGGAACGCAAGTTCGTACTGCTGGCGGGCATACCGTAACACCGTTGGGCATGTGCACGGTCAGCGTACAAATTCGTGGGTGTATGTTTCCATCCAGCTGCCTTATACTCCGCGATTGTTCTCGGGACCTCATCTTGGGCGTCGACTTGCTGCGAGAGTATGGTGCCATTAGAGACCTCCGGGAGCGCACAGTGACTTTTTCGACAGAGAGAGCAGCGAACATCCGCGACAACTGCCGACGTAGCGCTCTTCGGGTTTACACCAACAGTGTAACTTTACCACCACGCGCAAGTGTCCTGGTAGCGGTCGTATGCGACGATCTGCGCGACGGCGAAGCTGTTGCAGATCGTAGGTATTTTGCGCTCGACTGTAGGTACTTCATTACCCTTGATTAGATCACTTAGTGACTATCAAGTCCACAATGCGTGATACCGTATAAGTAGGCGAATACATACTTCGTGCATACCGATGTAACATTCCCATCTAGTTCTGTGAAGAATAGTGCTATTCTTCTAGAGGAAATCACCTCGAAAATGTCCCCATAAGAATGACAGAACCCCTCCTCTCTCATACGTGTACTCCGGTAAAACACGCGCATCATCAGCTCTGTAGCGAGAGAATGACAGAACAACGTGCAAGGTCGTTTTCAGACTGCTGCCTACGGGTTCTTTTAGGGGAGCGACGCTTCAGATGCAATTGAATTATCACCTAACGCCACCTTCATTGATGAGAGAGTCGCAAGGCCAGAGTGCGCCACCTAAATAGCGGCGAGATGTCCTGATTTTGACGTCTCGCCCAATCTTCTTCAAATTTGAAGTCCGTGCAACCTCACACAGTTACGCGTTAGAAGGGTGCCAAACGGGTTTGTTGCCCAGTGAATATTCCAGATGCGTTCGCACTGAGCTATAAATAGTCACCAATTTCATAGCATGAGCGTGCCGCTGGCGCCTACGCCATAGTCCCCGTCGTTGTCTTCCTCATCTGTTATTTAACACGTTCCGCGGGGCCAGAGGAGGAACGTCTTAAAGGGTACTGTTTCTGCAAAGGGCGGGGCCAGCTCTAAGGTACTCGGTTTTCTGATTTTACATGCACGTGCGATTAGATATCTACAATTTATTCGGTTGCTCACCATACCAATTTTCGATGTTTTGGGTGCGTTATCTTCTTGACTAATCACGACGTCGCCTATGATTCTTCAAAGTTTTTTTATGGTTTCGTGAGTGACCGCTTTCAAGTGTGAGATGATTTTCCCAAAGCCATTGCTTAGACGATAGTTTCGCTATAAGCTGCCCCTGGACCTAAAAACTGAGACGCTCAGTATATTTCTGCTCTTCATGTAGAGCTTTAGTTGTAGACAGGAGACGACAAACTGACAAAAATAAGACGGTGTTAGAATGTCTGGCTTTTTAGAAGAAGAGTTAATGACAGGTTCGCTTGTTTTCTCCGCGCTCCCCTATCACTAAGATAAAGGCGCAGTTGCTGCAGGTCTATGTCTGCTTTCCAAATCATTACCCAAGTGAATAATGAGCTAAGCTTCAAAATCTTAAGAAGCCGCTACATAAAGCCACATAACAACTTCCAGGTGATGCCGTGGAGCGAGCAATGGATGAACAAAAGCAAAAAAGAGGTGAGGCGTGCAGACAGGACACAAGAGTAGAGAAGTGGACAGCACGAACGCCGGCGTTCGTGTTGTCCACTTCTCTACTCTTGTGTCCTGTCCGCACGCCTCACCTCTTTTTTTGCATCATGAATCCTTACCAACTAGCTCAGCTTTCTGTCGTTCTAAGGATGAACAAAGTTTTTTTAGCGCAAATAAGGAAGAAAGATTTTTGGCATTCAAAAGTAAACGTGGACAAAAAACACAAATGCACAAGAATTCAGACTGGCTTGCGATAAAGTGGCAGCGTTTAGTCGAGTAAGGAGAAAGAAATGTACAGCAACTTATTACTTAAAAATTCGGGTAACTGTAGAATAGCATGTTGTATTATAAACTCTTTTCTTAAGCCCCCTGAAAACTATTACACCATACCAGTTCATTAGACACCGTCGTTCTGACGTTTAACACCTCTTTTTGCACAGTAGATTCTCGGCCAATGGCTACGGCTCTCAACGAACAATACATTAAATATCCTCCTCGCAATCCTAATACATTTAAATTTAAACATATAACTGCTCGTGAATTTCTAAATCTAGATAGCGCTGTGTCAATGAAATGTTCAGTCGGTTGTGAGAACATACCGTTTTCGGGGAGATGGTCGTCATCCGCAACATTGAGGTGACCTTCGGAAAAAAATATAGAGTTATCGTTTTTTACATTTACGTATGCAGACCTTCTTAAATCATTAAAAAGAATGCAGATTCACAAGGCTCGTGACAGAAACTACAGATATCGTTATCGTAGGTACAATAAATATCGTATTCGAAAAGCTAATTGTGCAACAAATTATGTATTTGCTATAACACCAAAGTAATCTTACGCCCTCTCAGCGTCGGTATAGAAAGATCAGGATAACTGACACAGCCATCTTTTCTTTATCTGTACATGACTACCACTTCAAGGATGATGGAAGAGTTGATGGCGTATTTTTTCAGATAAATAAAATCCTTTGACATTTTCACCCACAGCATATTGTTCAATAAACTAGAATGCTATGGTCTTCCTGGAATATGCCTAGAATTCTTTCAAATTATATTGAAAACGGCAAAAAGACAGTGCAAATAGCTATCTCTCAATCCAAGTTTTTGGAAACAACAGTAGGTATACCTCAAGGCTCCGTTCTTTGACAAATATATTTCTCACAATATATTAAGGACCTGCCTTGCGTCGTAAAAAAAAAAAAAACTCTTGAATATTTATTTATGTTGACTAGGCAAGTCTCACAACAGACCAAGACTCTCCGAATGATACATTTATTTGTGCGAATTCAGAGCTTGATGATATCCACAAGTGGTCCTCTTCAAGCAAACTAAGGTTAAACAGACGGAAACAAAGTTGGTTGTTTTAAATTCACCGCGCAAAATTATGGGTGGACACTCGTGTACAATTAAAATGAATAAATTAGCACTAGAACGAGCGAATTTTACAAAATGGCTTCGTGTTCTACTTGACAAATCCTTGAACTGAAAATCTCATATTGACGAAATATGCTGGCAACTTAGTACAGCTTGTTTCCTCTTGCACAAATGCCGAGACATATTTGACATGCCAATATTGCGAGTAATTTATTCCAGTATACTTCATAGATATCTAAATTACTGTTAAGTTACGTTGTGTCGCACATACCGCGGCTATATATAAACAATTAAATTGCTCCATAAAAGAGCAATACGCTTTATGACAAATTCAGGCTCTACTGCACATACTCTAGCACTCTTCCGAAGCCTAAATAACATGCCGTTCACCACTCTGATTATGAAACTGCACTAATGGTCTATTCTACTATTAGCACCAGCTATCCAGTCTCCTCATACATTTTTTATGCTCTCGCTGCGAATGTTGTTTCAAAGCAAAAGATAACTGCCTCCTTCAGCAAAAAAAAAAAAAAAACCATTATGTGGTAAGAGAAAGGTTAACTTAATGCCATCGCCGTATGGAACAACCTTCCATTAGAACTAGAAAGCATACAAATTTCTCCTTAGCATTGAAAATACATTTCTTAGGTCATATAAAGCTACGCAATATATTCACTGCTAACAAATTTTTTTTTCAGAACAAGTAACCATTTTGTATTCGCTGCCATGTATAATAAAAAAAATAAATAAATAATGGGGTGTTACAACGACATGCGAAACCAACGATCGCATTATGAGGCACGCCGTAGTTCGGTACCGAAGATTATGGCCACCTCGGTTTTTTTTTAACATGCACAAAAACATCACAACGCGGTTGTTCTCGCATTTTGCCCGCATCGAAATGCGGCCACCATGGCCGGGATTCGAACCCGCGACCTCGTGTTTCGCAGCCAAACACCCTAGCCACTAAGCAACCACGCTGGCTACCATGCACAATCGTGTTGTACGTTATGCTGTGTACATACGTAAGTGTGTTGCTTGTACAAATGTAACAATAGGTGTGCTAATCTTGTGAAACTCACCTGTCTAAGTGCAGGAAACTGATGAAATCGTATCGAATCATAATAAGCCTGCTATAATTGCTTTTAAAATTTTACAATCTGAACAAAAATACTTTTGTTTCTATCATATATGTTGCTGTTATGTGAAATGCTGTTTGTTACATTTATAGAAAAATTAATCCCAACTAGCTGAGGCTAATGATGATGTATTATTGGAATTTCATTTTGGCAAGTTGTATTACGTCAATAAAATTTGATTCAATTGAACACTGGTGCGCTCCGTCGTTCTTTAGCTACTGACCCATGAAGCTCGCTCACGTGCACCTTTCCTAAATGTAGTAGCATTATGTGAGCATACGAATCCCGATGTTGCACGTCTTGCACACAGTCACCTAAAAGTTCTATTGGAAGGCTTTGGAAGTAATCTCAACCACAATTTCAATTACAAATACTCGAACTAGTGCGCACGTTAACATTACACCGTACACTTGAACACGACTGCATCGTTTTGCAAAAAACTGGTCAGGCAAAATCAACGCCCGTAATCTAGAAACGGTGGAAGTCGCCCGTACGGTACCTGGTCGCGTGGCCGCATCTTTGAGGCGGAACCATGTGCGAATCATGCATTTTCATTGCTTGTCCGTCGCCACTTGTCGTGCCCTTGAGATCGAGAGCATGCGGCAAAGTTGCGTTAAGCTGTAACCAGCATCTCCATGCTGAATCGCTCGATGCGCTAGCGAAATGCTGAGGCGCGAAAGCGGGTGGTCACATGTCAGTAATAGAGGTACTTCGAATATGCAGTCTGAATGATCCAGTACACTCACCTCCCAAGAAGGTAACTTTGAATACAGCACATATTGCAGCAGTACCCTGTGGACGTATCACATCATCTTTGACGACATCTTGAACAAGGATTTGCTCGTGTGTTCTCGTAGGTTCCCAATTTTTATACCATTTGTCTAATGGAAAAAATAATAAACATTAAAGAGTAGTCAAGAGACGAAAGAATAAACAAGGCAATGTCAGTTAATGCTTAACAGTAAAGGAAGCCGTGTGAACAGAGAGAGAGAGAGAAACAACTTTATTGAGCCGAGCTCGACATCTTCTTAGACGCCGTCCATAGAAGTGGTTCCCTCTTCACGGGACCCATATGCTTCCCTAGCCGCCTGGCCCCTGGATATCAGGATGAGCTGGTCTTCCAGGGCGGTGCTGGTTAGCAAGGTCCCCCATCGCTCGGTAAGGGTGGATGAGGGATGGGGTAGGGTAGTGGGGCGGGTAAGAGGGGGGGGGGGGATTGCCTTGATTAAATTGCATACTCCAATGACGTGTTGGAGCGTGCCTAACTGAGTTTTGCTGAAATTACAATCCTTCGCGTACCTTTCCGGGTACATATTGTTTTTAAGGTAAGGGTCCGGGAAGGATCCTGCCTTTATCTGCCTGTAGATCGCTTGCTGTTCTCTGCTAAGTGATTTGTGAGGATCGGCGTAACGGCGCCTCTCCATCTTGTAATGGTTCGTAATGTCTCTTTAACTAATTATGGACTGTGGCTCACCTTCCTCTACCCGGTGTTCCATCCCTCGGGCGAACTGGTGGGCAAGTTTGTTGCCCTCCAGCCCAGAGTGAGCCAGTCCATATCAACTCAACTTTCCTTTCAGGTACGTCGCGCTTACTCTTGAGAATATCTAGTGCCGCAGGAGACACCCACCCATTTCTGTAGCTGTTATACGCCTTTTGCGAGTCACTGACAATTCTTCCCACCTTGGGCAGCACGAGTGCTAGCGCTATCGCGGCCTCTTCTGCTACCTCCGGAAAAGATTTCTTGATGGAGCTGCAGGTTACAAGCACATCCCGTGTCGTAACTGCCAGCGTGGCTTTCGATGAAAACTTGGGTAACGAAGCGTCTGTGCAGAGAGTGACCCCCTCTTCCTCTTCTACGATTTGACCCAAAGTCTCCGTCAACGCCGCTTTACGAGCCGCTCTGCGGCCGTCGTTACGACCGGACCTCATGTTTCTAGGCAGTGTCTTACTGTCGATTTTATGCGGCCACAACCTGGGTAACGGCTCCGTTTTCTTCTGCTTTGCCTCTTGCCAGCCCAACTTGGCAAGAACGCGACGTCCCGCCGACGTTTGACTGAGTCGAACTCTTTGATTAGACAGATGAGCTTCTATTAACGCTTCAACGACATTGTGCTTGGTCATGCCGAGAAGCTTGACGGTCGAAGAATGCTTCAGAATGCCCAGCGCCATCTTCGTTGCCATGCGTACAATGACGTTCAACATGTCCCTGTCCTTCTTCAGTTACTTGAGGTACGGCACCGTGTACGCAATGCGCAACGTCACGAAGGCCTGGACGAGCGTCAGTGCATCGTCCTCCTTCAATCCCCTTTGTCTGTTTGTGACTTTTCTGATCGTGTTCGAAATTTGTTCCGTTGAAAGGTTGATTTTGTCCATCGACGCCCCCGGCTTGCCATTGTTCTGGAAGATAACACCCAGGATACGTGCTTGCGTGGTGGGCGTTATGGCCGTCCCGTCGATGGTGATGCGGACGTTCTCTTGGTCTCCTTTCTTTCTCCTTGGCTTGATGACGAGTAACTCTGACTTCTGTGGCGGGCAACTGAGGCCGCACGATTTAGCGAACTCGTGCACGGTCTTTGCCACTCTCTGAAAGGTCTCCTCTATCCAACTCTCCGACCCTGCCCTCGACGTCCACACAGTGATATCGTCTGCATAAAGAGCGTAATCTATGCCTTCTATGTCTTGAAGGAAAGCCGGGAGAGGGAGGAGTGCGAGGATGAAGTGAAGCGGCGAAAAAACCAATCCTTGCGGGATGCCTCTGTCTCCCAGGGCTATCGATTCCGACTTCTCTCCAATTTTGATCGTTGCCGTTCTTTTGCTTAAGAAATCCTGCACATATTTGAATGTTCGCTTTCCGCATCCCGTTTGGCGCAGGTTACGGAGAATACTTTCGTGTGTGACAATATCGAAGGCCCCCTTGAGATCGAGCGCCAGGATAGCTCTTGGCGTAGGGGTCTTCGCTTGCTTGATAACCAGCTCCTGTAGTTGCGCCAAGACGTCTTGCGTGCTCAGGTGCCTCCGGAATCCGTACATGGGCGGCGGCATCTGATCAGTGACGTCCAAATGTCTCTGTAGTCTATTCAACACCGTGCGCTTGACCACCTTCCCTACACACGGCGTGAGGGAGATGGGGCGCAGATTGTCGACGTGGGGTAGTATCCCCGGCTTGGGAATGAAATGCACCTCCACTTCTTTCCATTCTTTTGGTAACTAACCGTTCTCGCAGGACGCGTTGGCGAGGTTTAGCAGTACAGCTCGGATTTTGTCGCTCATATTTTTTAGCATCTTGTATGTAACGCCGTCAATTCCCGGTGCGCTGCCTTGATTACTTTCATCAATGGCCGCGACCAGCTCCAGTTCGGTGAAGGCTTCGTCCATCTCGACGTTGCTAGCCCCTTCATACTCGTGAGTCGGGTTACCGCTCTTCTCGGTCTTGAGGTATTCACTTTTGATTTCACGAATGAGCTTCTCCCCGTCCCCGTCGTAACTGTCGATTGTTCTTGTGAGGTCTCAAGCGCAAGCGCTCGGGGTTCTTAATGGATCTATGAGGTGCCGCAACAGCTTATAAGTCTTCTTCGTAGACAGCGTGCCTTCCAGGTCGTAGACAGCGTGCCTTCCAGTTTTCCCTGCATAGTTGCTCCGCATACTCGGTCACTTGCTTGTTGAGCGCGTGTATACGGCTGCGAAGCTTCTTGTTATGTCTTTGCCTCTTCCACCTTCGAGTAAGACCATGCCTGGCCGCCCATATGTGACTAAGCCTGCTGTCTACCAAGGGAATTTGCGTGGTCGTAATAATCTTCTGCGTAAATTTCTTTACAAATTCGCGTTGCTTTCTGGCCCACGCCTCATACGTCTTGGTGTCTTGGTCCTAGTCCTCGCCTTTACTCTCTTCGCTTCTATGTAACCGGTCCCAGTTTGTAATGTTGGCTTGACCCAGTTTCGCCTTGATGTCGGTCCCCTCGAGGGTTACACAAATTATATCGCCAAGTGTTCGTAAATTATTACGCCAAGTTACGTCGAGGTTCCCACGAACTAGCGTCAGATAAGGAGTGGTGTCTCTGACCGTGCTAGTGCATGTCCTGGTCGGTACGCCCGGTTCGTTAACCACCTCGATTTCGTGAAATATCCTAGCACTAAAATCGGTCTTGTTCTTGGTCTTGGTTTAATGCAGTCCAATATGGTGCCTTCAAAGTCAATGACCCTGCTGGACGGTCGGCAATAAGCATTCAGGACGAAAATGTTCTTGTGCCCCCCCCCACTCTTCTGTGAATTTCGATGAGCGTATGTTCGCAGCCTCGCTGAGCGGTCACGTGCTGTGTGGCCGCCATGTTGCTGCGGGCCAAGATCGCAGTACCCTTTTCGCTAGGGTCCGTATACGTAACATATCCAGCGAGCTTGGCCCGGCCATTGGTCTCTTGTAACACTATGATATCCGGTTTCTGGTCCAATTGACGTCAACGTTGACGTCAACGTATAGTTGTAACTCCCTTATCTTCTTTCTAATACTCCTACAGTTCCATTGAAATAACGTCGCAGTGTCTTTCTACTTTCCTTTAGCCTTCATCATTTTCTACTTTTTGAGCGGTAGATTTGCGCACGGAACCAACTTTCCGCAGCCTGACCCGTAGATTAGGTCGTGATGACTTCATCTAGGCAAAGGTGAGATGCGTATTTTTCGCATCCAACGTCATGACTCTAACAGAGAGTCGGCTGCATTTGGCCTACACATTATCCATTCTTACTGTCAGACTGTTCACTTGCGCAGACACTTGAGAAACTTGACTGGGGATTTGCGTAAGCGTGCTCATGACCTTACTCCATTGTCGGAGAAACGGCGGCCTCGGGCTTCTCTTCTTCCATGGCAACAACTGCCATTTCTGTCTGTGGAGCTTGCGTCACTGACTGCGTCAAGGCCGGTGACATAACGAGCGCCGGTGGCGTGATCAGCTTCGTCGCCGCTGGAGTAGAGCAGGTGGTGTCTCTCTTGGGTGCCTTCCTTTTAACTGCACTGACGTCATTATCACTTTTCTTTCTTCTACTGAGCGTCTCGATACGCTCCATCATTGCTTTTATCTGATTGTTTTGGCTCTTGATTTGATTGTTTTGCCTCTATCATCTCCTTGAATTCCAAACAGCGTCTACACTCGTCTTTGGAAGGCGGGGAGGACAGGAGGGGAGGGGAGGGAAATTGCTATTTTCAATAGCGAAGGGAGACCCCGCTTCCCAGCTCACCTGTTTCTCGGCGCCGTTGCTCCGCCGGGTCTTCAACTTGGACCTCGAACAAAATTCACGCCTTCGAGCACCAGCTGCCGATGGTGACCCGGTATCGCTCGTGCTTCTCCCTAGCCTTGTCTGGGAGCGGCTGCGACGCCCGCTTGGCGCCTGCCACGCTGTCTGTTGCCACGCTGGCCCCTCGGCTGCTGCCGCTGCTGCTGCACCTGTTCTCGTTGCTGACGTTCCCAACACCGTTTACGAACGACGTATGGCGCCTTGAATCTTGCTGTACACTCCTTGTTCGCGGTGAAGTGGTTGCCCCCGCAGAGGCTGCACTTGGGGATACTGCAATCGTGGCTTTCTTCGCGATTCTTCATGCCGCAACCACGGCATATCTTGCCTTCGGGGTTAGGACAAACGTCCATCCGGTGACCGAGGCGACCACACCGGTACCACATATCGATCTGTTTACGATACAGCGAACACTCGACCAGCAGGTTGCCGTATCCGATGTAGTTTGGGACCTTGTCCCCGTCGAATGCGATGACCACCGTCGTCGTTTGCCGATGCGGTTGGCTTGCATAGCAGTGGGAGTATACTCTTGAAAGACGTAGTCGTTGATATCGTGAATAGTCTCCGTCATCGGGACACCCCTGATCACGCCCTTGACGGTGACGTGGGGGGTGGTCTCTTAGGCGCTGACTTCGTGTGCCGTGCCGTTGATAGTGAGGCTTCTGACTGTCGAGTAGCGGTCTGCGTTCTCTTGTTTAGGCGTACTGATAACGACTATGTTATGCTGTTTGTTCGGGCAGACAACATCTTGCGTCACCTCCTCGTCACTCACGTTCGAAGATGCGACGATGGCTCGGCTGATTTTGAATCTAGAAACTTCCCCAAGGTTCAGACCTCCGCTGGGACGCGTGACGACCTTGATATCTTGCCTCGGCAACACAGGCATCCTCGCTGCCTTGAGTAGCTTGCTCTTGAAATTTTTCCGCTGTGGGCGACGATGCCCGGCAGCCGCCGGGCCCCCGTTGATCGGCGTCCGACTTAGCTTGCTCTCTTGCTCTTGGGTCTTCTCCCCGGTGATGCCCAGCCAAATTTCTCAGAAACTTCCTCCGGCATTATTTCTTCACCCTCCACTTCTACACGCATAGCGGACGCCATTTTCTTGAAAAACTTCGCCTCTAGGTCCCCGGCAAGGTCGACGGCCCCGCCGGAGCATGCCTAAGCACGGCCGCTAGGTCCTGCTTTCTTCAGGCTTAGCTGGTAGCGACTCTGTGCTCGTAGAAAAAATCCTCCTAAATCGGAGAAAAATGGTTTCCCACCTGAAATTTTGGTATCCACACGGTCCTTGTAACTTCACGGAGGCCATTGTGTGAGAACTTGCATGAGCTGGGTTGAATTACCGGGTCTTTTGCCGAAAAATGGGGGAGCACATGTGAGACACGTCAGCACATAACATGGCTCACACCCGTTCGCAACGTGTGGACAAGAAGCGTCATTGTCACTGTGTAGATAAAGCTAACAAAATTTGACGGGGATGTTGATTTATTTGTTTGCACTGGTGGCTACAATAATCTGGAGTCACCCGCTACGGTGTGCTTTGTGGTCCGAGCTCATGAAACGACGGAACTATTTTTAAATATACCCATATTTATTACCACATAACCACCGCACCACAACAAATACCAATGGGATGTGTTCGCACAAATATAGAGCAGTAAAACGCAGTGGGTATATAACGAAGAGAGAAATAGGCACCATTAAATACGTAGATTCCTGAAACTGCATATCACTTCCCAACATATAACACCAACTGGTACTACAAAAACAAGCATTCTGCACTTTTGAAGAAAAATGACACCCGACTGTTACGAGCGTAGACACCATTAGATGCACAGAAACCAGCCAAAATATCCATACCTGATAGAAATCCCAACTGGACCTGCAGAGTTGAACATTTCGCAACTTTCAAAAAGAATGAATGCAAACAAGAACGCAGAGAAATGTTCACAATGAAGTGGGATTCCTCGCCAGCACGTTCAGAATAAGAAACAGCTAGCAACGGCTTCTATCAGATTTCGTGTTGAACGAGGCGTTGTTTGCAGCCCCGTTCACGAATAACGTATTTCGCATTTATTCGTTATTTAGTGGCAATATATTATCGCACACGTACCTAAGTAGGCAGCTGAACGTTCATTCCATCTGAAGTGTCAAAATTTTGTATGCAATGTAATTTTTCTCCCAGACTACAGATTCTGAGAAACCGCAGAATAGGAAAAATATCGACTACAGTGTAGGTCAGAAATTCCATTTCAGGATAATTTAGAAAGAAATACATGGATTGTCATTAATTTGCAAGTGCCGCATGATTTTATGTTCGTGATTGATACGTGCCGATTGGTAAAAGAACCAAAACATGTAGTTGTCGCCGTTGATAGCACTTAGTGAGTTGTAAAGGCAGTAAATGCCATTAATCAAAGCATCGTTATGCGCAGCTCCAATGTTCCGAAATGTAACCTTATTCTGGCCCTTCTTGAGCTGAACTTGAGGTTATATTTAGGATTACTTAGAACTTATCGTACTGCCATCTACTTTAGGTTTTCAATTTTATCTTTATTGAACCTGGAGAAGGGGTCCCATACCGGCAAGGCATCAAGTAAATTAGAACTAACAGGTGACTTTATAGCAGGTTTTTTGCAACTTGAAGTAACGCACGCGTATTACGTGTTACGAAACGTAATGTTTTAGAAACTTTAGCTACTATTGGCACAACGTACCAATGAAACGATAAGAAGGGGACCAGGAACAACGCCTAGATGTGTTTATTCAATGACGTTCTTGATAATAGTACTGCTAAATTTATACGCAAACATACGCAGCCCTTTTTTTAACCTTATCCTACAAACAGCTCTTCGGTTAAGATTATTTCGCCATTTTAAACACCATGTACCTATTATAGGGAAATGTCTCTGCCATTCACTACAAAAAAAAAAGAAAGAGTTTGGCTTGGATAAGCCTGTTGTCTGGTAAGTTTCTCATGCATGATTGAAAGTGTTCCTTCATGTGATTCGTATTTAGCACGAAAGGTAATGCTCCAAACAAACATCGCTTTGGAACTCCTCACGCACAATCCGAAGCTCCGAATTGCTGTTCGTCCAGCTGTATGTATTGTTTGTGGCCACGTAGGTGATCATCAGTCCATGTTAACAAACCTTCGAAAATTGTGCAAAAGGCTGCGCGGAAACTGAATCGAATTTCTTATACATACACAGGGAAAGGAAATAGGTGGAATTACGATTATCAAGAGCATCAGTGAATTCAGGCAAACACTAAGTTCAATACGTTACACAAGACAACCGGTTTCTGAGTCCACGCTGAAAACAGAGTAAACATGAAGTTATGTATATGTGCACCAACTTATTTGTATTATATATGTTCCACAATTCTGCAAGCTTCCGTAATTGGAAACATTGGACGATAAATTACGAGAGTTTTTCGTTGGCATGATTTAAGAACTGGAACAACATATAGTATCTTGCAATGAGTTGGAAGTACTTTGATATTTCGCATATTGGAAGATAATTTTGGAAGATAATGTTGTGCGACACGTTAAACGAGAATTACTTAAGCAAGACCTCTCGCAAAAAATCGAGTACTGAAATCCTCAGCAAAACTTATACGCTACATTCATCAATTAACATGTCATTCATGAATACCGATCCATACATTCCCAATTCAAAGTCCCTTAAAGCGTCAATGGGCAAAGAAAAGGAATAGTAAAAAATGTTATGCAGGTCCCACGTACTGTGGGAGTCGACGTAAACGAAGCTTTCTGTGTTGGATGCTGTGATTAAGGATAATTAGGGGCGATGTTCACGGCTAAAGCTTAATTTCTTCAGCGTTTAGCCTAACACTAGAGTGGTGATTTGATGTCAAAAACTTACCATGCGTACACCACTGCTGTTTGTCTGCGTAGTACACAGAACACACAGGGAGAGCTGTTTGCTCGAGGCGCTGTTGTGTGCTATATTTTACAACCTCTTAAAGGGTTGAGCGTTGTCATTCCCTCACATGGCACATCGCAGTGTGGCAGAAGTGTTAAACTTGAATTATGGGCTGTGCGTGTCACAACGAGGCTCGGATCATGAGGGAAGCCGCAGTGGTGGACCCCGGAATAATTTTGACAGCGTGATCTCCTTTATTGTGTCCCAAAACATAAGTGCACGTGCGTTTTCTATTTCGCCTCCATTGAAATGAGCCTGCCACGATTGTAATCAAATACAAGACCTCCGGCAATGCCATAGCCGCAAAGCTGGCGCGGCGGGCACAGAAGTGTTGATTTGATGGTCGACCGCTTCCGTAGTATCTTCGGGACCCTGTGGTATGCTTTAATTAATGCGGCTCTGCTTCTACATAAGTTGCCCGCTTGACATATTTTCATGGCATGCATTTTTTAGAAATAGCAGCAACGACTGTACCGTACCTTGAGCTTAGGCTTGTCTAGTGTCTCCGCAACCACAGTCGTATAGTAATGGGGTTTCCTTCCCCTCTCAAGTCACCTCCCCCCACTCTTGCATGGCAAGTGCCTATTCTTCTCCCTCGCCTTCTTCTCCTCTTCACTTCTCCTCCTCTCAGTTTTATCAGTGTCCCTTCTGGTCCAATGCCACCTAGAGTAAACTATTCCATGCCAGTGTGCTCCTGTCACCACGTGATCATACGTCATCCGCATGGGGCCTTGGTCCCTGGCGCGGCAGCGGCGGCAGCAGGTGCATGCTTGAACGTGCGTCAAACGAACGTGGTCGCTGCAAAACTTGGCTGTTCGCTTGAATCTATATTTATGTGCGTGAATCCGCAATGGCGACTGACATCGGCGTCTATCGCGTGTTATGTGGGCCGATTCCAGCCGACTGGAAATTGCAAGACCGACCCCAAGGTGCACGTCTTCTCGTTCCCTAAAACCGACGAAGCAAGAAAAGCGTGGATACGTGCCGTCCCACGGGAAAACCTGGTCGTGTCAGTTAACACCAGGGTAAGCAATTTTGAATGTATATTATTTTCTGAGCAGGTTGCTTGTACCGTTCGCTTGCAAGCTTTGCTTACAACTTCTTTGTGGCGCGTAAAGGTATAAATGCGTCACACATGGCCCGCGATGTCGAGTAAGTGCACTTATGCTAGGATATATTTATTTGTTTGGTTGTGCGGGCATCATATTAAAGCCGAAGACATAAAGCGAGAAACAAACTATATTGATACCGGCTGCAGAGTCCCAGCGTCGCTCTCAGGTTTACGGCTTCGACCTGATGCCATACCGACAGTACTTCCCGTTTGGCCCAAGCTATATTTACAGAGAACGGACTAGACGAGAGTACCCAGAGAGCAAGCGAGTGCGCTTAGACTCTAATGCCCATGAGAAAGTGCTTGCGGGGTGAATTATCACTGCCCAGCATAAGGACGAAGCAGGCAAGCTTTGCGATTTCAAAGAATTAACAAACTTCATTCGAAGCAAGCAGCTGACATTTTGGCATATGATTGAATGCTGTGAACACGTCATTTCAACTGACATTTGTAACGATGAGGCTCCTTGGATTAAATATTTCGTTGTTATAAAAGCAGGCGTAGCTCTAAAAGTAAATGTCGCAAGAGCACCAGTGAAGTGGCTCGGCTCCAAATTGCTTCTTCTGTTGGCGGTCGACAGCAAACGATGGCTGCTGGAGTTGCTTGAGGAAGTCGAGGGGTTCGACAGTGCCGTGAGTTGAAGTTCGGGAAACGCAGATATGGGCATCTGCGAGACGGTTGTTTCTACTCTGAGGAAAATATGTACAACCCAAGGAGACGATAACTTCCCGACCATTCAAGTGCTCACTGATAAAATGCAGCTGATGTCAAAAAAAAAAAGAAGAAAGAAACACGCTGCTACTCTGTTGACATCATGGTGTACTGCTGTATACTTTTTTACAATATCGCCCCATGCATACAAGTACATGCGCTGTCACGGGAGCATCATCATGTCCCTCCCAAGGACCCTTCGCTCAATATTCTCATCATTAGGGATGAACACGCATTTAGAGCATCAATACGGTACATTCCTCCGCGAAATGACCAAGAAGATATCCGAGTTGAATGAGCAGCAAATCTGCGGCACTCTGATGGTGGATGAAATTCACCTAAAACCCTTTTTTGATAACAAGGGAGGCAACATTGCTGGTATCACATTGAACAACGCAGAAGCGGCGAACACTGCATTTGTATTTATGGCGCACTGCCTCATGTGCAAGTTTAAGGAGGTACCACACATTGTGCCTATGCATAAGGCTAATGGGGAATTTCAGCACAATGTTTTCGGAGACGTCATTCGCGGCTTAGAAAAAATTGGATACAAAGTCGTGTGCGTTGTGACTGACGACAACGCTGTAAATCGAAGCGCGATGATGCTTTTTAAGTATTCTTTGACCAAGACCCCCCAAGCCGCACCGACAGGTTACTGGCTGATGGTTTCGCGTTTCCGCACCCATCAGATCTGGATTGGTTATTGTTTTTTGATTGATAGAGTGCACGTACTTAAATATATGTGCAACAACTGGTTAAAGGAAAATGACCAGTGTTTCTGATCCGTTGAGTGTGAGCGAAGCACTTGCGCTTTGTAAGAGAATCAAAGACGCACATAAATTAGAGACCTAGCAGTTACTGCAGTACCACTATACTTTGTCGAGAAAGGCTGTTTCTCCAACAGATGTTCAGAAACAAAAAGTTAAACCTGCTTTGCAGATGCTCAGTGAGTCCGGACCGAATTCACTTCGAGTTATTGGAGCCGAGCACAACTTAAAACATCAAGAAGAAACCGCCAGTTTCATAGAATTAATGGTAAGGTGGTGGAATTTTGTCAATGTAGAGACCCCTTTGAAAGGACTCAGACAAGGAATGCCTTTCAAAAGCCCGTCTACCCTTCTCCATTCGACTAAAGGGTTTTCTTTTTGAAGGATTTCTTGGACTGGTTGGAAGCATGGAAGGAAAGGAGGGCGGATGCCTGTAAGTTGTCTGATGAGACACATGGCGATCTGATCCAGACGACTCCAGCATTCATTGTAATTGCCAGATACTGCTTTGAAGAGGTCAAGATTAACTTTGTGCTTCTTGGGGAGTTCATGACCAACCATCAGCAACACCGCTTTGGATGCTACCGGCGACTGGTTGACTCGCAATACCATTCGTCTGTATGACAAATCTATGAGTGTGTTTCAGGTCTGTTAAAAGGAACAGACGAGTGAGGTGGTGCGGAAATATGTGCTGTGGTGCAGCACAAACATTCTCCTCAAAAATTTCTGCCGACGATTGAATGACAAGGTGTCTGACCCGGACAACAAGGCTAAAAAAGGTAAGCTGCAAACTCTAACGAATAAATGAATAGAACGCCGGTGCGTGTAGAAGACATCTGTCTGTCTATATTATATTTCTGCCCAATTTTATTGAGAGTGCTACACGCCTAGCCGAAAAAAAAGTCAGCCAAACGCACAACTATTGTGCGGCATCGTGCTGAAGCGTTCCTATGCTTCCGCCGGAGCCCGCCCGGTCCGGCTTACGTCATGCAGCCTGTCTCCCGGCCTTGAGCTAGAATATGCGGCGTTGTCTGGCCTCGCAAGTTAGTAGAAAGGGAAGCACTGCAGTTTCTGCAATGCTTCTGAGGGTAGTCAATGATAATTATAGCTGACAAGCGGCTAATGTGGCGATGGCCACGGAACTCCAGAGGGTATTGTGCACATTCGACGCGGTGGGGTGAAAACGAGTTTCTCCCGTCACATTTCGTCTCTTACTCGCGCCTGTCATCTATACAAACGCACCCCCCGACGATCTGTGCGCGGCAGCAGCAGCCATAGCAGCCCACAACCGCAGTAGCGGGAAAGTCGAACAAAGAGGCAAAGAAAGCTTCGCTTTAATGCGAGTTTAAATGCTCTGCTTTAAGTGGATGTGGAAACGGAGCCGCGACAGCTCAATTGGCAGAGCATCGCAGGCGAAATGCGAAGTTTCTGAGATCGTTCCCCACCTGCAGAAAGATTTTTTAATCTACTTTCATTTGCATTAATTTATCGTTCCTTTATTTCATTTATTAGGCACAAGTAAGTTCACCTATGTTGTCCTTGGTGTCAGTGTTTGTGGCCTTCTTATCGTATGACTAATAAAAACTAGGTACCTCAGCTAGCCCCCTTTGTTCTCGTTAATTACATAACGAGGGTCTCGAAGCTGGTGACATTGATGCCTTAAGTAGCATGTGTGTGTTTAATGACCGGTTGCCTTCACCCAAGGAGATCACGTTGTCGAAACGCCGGCGGCCCAAAGGATGTTCCACATCCGCCGCCAAGGTCTGTGAGTGGTGGCGCTGGCTAACACTCTCTGGGCTCTAGTAGAAAACATAAATACCCAAGAAACTCAATGATTAGCTCAATTTGTAGAGCATCGCACTTGAAATGCGAAGGTTGTGGCATCGTTACCCACCTGCGGAATCTTGTCTTTTCATGCACATTCATTTACAGAAATTAACCGTTTCTTCATTTCTTGTAATCAGCCCAAGTAATTTTGCGTATTTTGTTCTTGGCTTCGGTCTTTGTTGCCTTCTTGTAATTTGACTAATAAAAATCGGCCTATTGGTGAAACCCCTTTCTTCGGCTTTAGGTCGAGCCTCACCACAATTTCCCCTCCACGTTTGAGAGCAGGGATAACATGTAGTCATTCCTCTTGCGTTTAATGCAACACGAGCATTTTGCTGGGTATTTAATTATAGGACTGTGCATTCCATTTAAAGAGCATGAGTTCGCTTATAGTATTGATCTGTTCTCGTCATTTGTTATCAAGTCATTCAGTCTCCTGCAGACGGAATATGCCGGAGCGATTTATATAAATTTTAGGCGTTTAGTTAACTAGGGTTTAGTGTTCTCATTCCATTTATTTATAACGGAGGTTGGCACAGAGCAGTCACGCAATTGTATAATCTTGATGTTGAATTAAGGTTTGTGGCAACATACGTTTCGACAAGGCTCACGAAAACAACACAGCAAGCCGGCAAAGCTGCATTCATAGCGGTTATATTACATTTTCTGTATTGAACGCGTGTCTGCTGTTAAGACAAAACTTTGCCGATTTCACGTCCATCGCACACAGCCCAGTACTGTTGTCAGATATTGCAGAAAGGCGTTGCTTCACATTTGACCAGTTTTAGTGTATGCCTAAAGAAAGTATCTACGGCAAGATCCGTGAGAATATAAATAGAAGCAGCATTTGTCCAGGCAAAGAAGTTCGTAAACCTGATGTTTCCTGCCGCAACTCCGCGTACTGCATCAGAAGTAAGGGGGTGGCGCTTACACTGAAAGTTAGGAAGCTTAAAGGCACCACCAACAGTAACGTCACCATCGTCATTATCAGCAGCTTATTTTTTTACCCTCTGTGGGACAATGGTCTCTTAGAGAACTCTTAGAATGAAGCAAATGCTGCGTAAATGCCTGAGGCTCGCTCGCCTATTATGTAGAGTAGTGCGTCTATTTGATGCTTCTCCAGCTTTACACATAACGTCCAAACCACTGTTTTTCACTTCGGCAAAAAAAAAATGACGATGAAGTTTCGTGCGGCGACGAAGAGTTGAACTCGTGCGCCACTTGAAGAATGACGGATGCCGTGTCTTCGAACATTAGGGGTCGCGCTGCTTGACCAGCAAGATGTCTATATAAGGAGCAGGTTATCGGCGTTTCCTTGCTGACGTGGTTCTTCCCATGGTTGTTCTCTAGTAGCTGATATCCGATGACGGCATGCGTTTTTTTGACAACATGTCGTAGCAAGCAGGAAATAGCTAGACTGCCACACAAGGATTCACAGAACTCCACATTTCAATGCTGTCCTTCCCGTCTGCTCTACCTGAAGACGAAAGTCACGTGTTGCCATTTCAACGACCAGGCGCCGTCTCGGGCAGCTATCTCGTCCCGCTTTCACTAGATGGCAGCGTCAACAACGCGTGGCTCCTATGAATGGACAACACAGCCAAGAAAACTATTTCCTAAACCAAGCCACAGTTGTGATTTACATTATTTGGCTTAACATAGCGTCTATACTGCCTACAGTTGAAATGTTACTTGCAAGAGTTTATGTCTATTGGGACAACGTAAATTTGCAAGGAAAATATTTGCTGGCGTTCCCACAAATGAAAGTAGATGTAAGCATAAATGGTCACCGCAATGCAGATTGCTTGGATATGATACCAGCCCCAATATATTAAAATGGGTGAAGTACGTGTTTGCAATGGCGCACCCTACCACAGTACACCGCACCACGTCATACTGTGCACTGGTCCGTGATAGTCGATCTAGGAGAACAGATTCGGCTGAAGGCCACACGTCAAACAGCAAAGGATGCCAGGGATACAGAGCGCACTGCCCCGCTCGAAGAATAATGAATTGACTTCTGCGTTTTACGTGCCAAACCGACGATTTGAACATAGGGCACACCTTAATTGGTGACTCCAAATAAATTTTGATCGTCAGCGGATCCTTATTGTGCCCTGAACGAACGGGACACGGCCGTTTTACATTACGCGTCCATCGAAATTTGACCCCGTGACCGCATGCTCTGCAGTGCAACAAAATAACCGTTAAGCTGCCGCAGGACACAGGAGTTCCTAAAGGAGGCGCCACGTAGCGTGTCGCCATCTCTCGAGGCGACGCGTAACGCGCGCCGCGGAACTGACGGACTGGTGGCCTTCAGCTCGCAGCACCAAAAGGTGACAATATAGTGTATAGGTGCCCTGTATCTGCCTTTTGAACGGAGCCATCAGAAATGACAAGTGCAGCTTCAGTGAACTTAAAGAGACAGCTTCCGTGGTATTGTGAACATACATTAGGAAGAACTAGGAAGCAATATTTCTTTTAACTTGTGTGGGCAACAACTAGAGTGTCGAATGCGGGCCTATACAAAGGGTCGGAGGCCACAGACCGCATCTTCTTAAGTTTTGACTGGTAGCCCGAATGTTCGCATATGAGTGCCTCGATAGTGGCCTGGGCTCTTGGCTCGAGGTCACTTGAAGGTCACCGAAAATGGGAGTTAAAACCTTTTCATGCTTAAAGATGTTGCAGTGAAGAGGAGGAAAATCGACAATTTCTGCTTGGCACGCGAGTGGTCTCGCTGCAGTCTTACCAGAATTTGCGTACAATTATAAATAAAATTAACCTGAAATGTTTCCCACTCACGCATATTATTATGTCTCAGGTGATAAATAACACGAAATCTTAGCCAGTAACTGTTATTATTTTGTTTGACACGACAGATAATTGATTGTGTGCCGTAAAAGGCTCCGACACCGCGCGCACAGCCACAAAAAGGACTTTCTTATCATATTCGACTTCCATTCCCTAACAAGGTTCAAGAGAATATATGGTGTAGGAATCTTCACTGTATTGGTTGTAAACTTTTGCAAGAAATGATTTCGTCCTTTAATTTCTCATACTTTTAGTACAAGTCAACTTCCCGTGGCTGTTAGTATCTGTGAAGCCCTTCGACTAACCTCGCTGATTTCTCAATGCCTGCACAGTCTCGTTACACAACTAAGAAATACAACATATAGAATAAACTTTTGCGGGAACCGCTTAGTCACTAGATCGCGCAAATCAGGAAGTTTAGATGGAGAATTTTCTTGACAAGTCCGAACGTTTCGCCCAGAGCTTGCTACGGCCTGAAGGCTGTATATATAAGCTGCATTATATCTTGTGTATATTTTTCCAATTATCCCACAAGTGTACGTCTTTCTTACATAAGCACAAGGAGATATAGTTATTTCTATGAGGATTGTGCAAAAGAACAACTTCTCGTATTTTGGCAGGCCTTCCACGAATGGACAGTTCTCTTACTTCTGGCACATGTAGTTCTCGTACATGAACTACGAAAATAAAACTAGTAAGATATTTTTACATAGCTCATAATGATTTTGATGTGCGGAAAATGGATCCGTATACCTTGTGGAATATGAAGAACAACATTTTTAATGACAATACTTGAGAAAACAGGCTTCTGTATCGCGGTATATAGCGCGAGGAAGTTTTTACGACAACGCGATCAATTTCAGGAGCGTAGCCTGAAAAAGAAGTACCAAAAAGTGTTCCCCAGGAGGATCTAAAAGACGACCACTGTTCGCGTTTGCATCATCTGAATTAATACATGTTTCAGACGGCAAGTGATCTAGTGGGAGCAGCAGGAGAAAGTTTTTGACCTTTTGTTTTGAGCCAAAACTATGTTAGGCCAATTTATTGCTTATAATGAATTTTCTTCCGCACCAATTTTCACATGACATAACTGTCTTGATTTCAAAGCCAACGCAATTGTTCTTTAATCAAGTGTTTCCATTTTATAGCGAATCTGTGTAAGGCTAGGTTCTGGAAAGAAATTGCAGGCTTGTATCGAGCCGTGTGGGCCGATCTCGAAGACAGTGCAAAAAAGGTCCCACCCACGACGGAGGTGAAGCAGGCTTTAAGCACTGCGCCAACATGCAAAAATAAGTTTAATACCTTATGTCCAAGCACAACCCGTATCACATAGAGGCTGATAACAACAGATAGTACACTATGACCCGTATCGGCCGTGTCTACGTTCCCACCGCGCTCTCGTTGCGTATCTGGTCGCCTTTTCTTCCGTTCTCCCGTGGTGGCGGTGCCGTAAGCGGGCTGCCTGCCAATATCGAGAAACGAAAGCAAATGCGAAACGTCCATGTGGCGCCAATCCCGCAAACAGGCAAAGTTTCGCCGAAGCAATGGCCATGATTCAGAGAGAGTTTGGGGGGAACCGGTTTAGTGTGGCCCGTGTTGTGTGGGAACGATTGTAGTTTTCGAGTGTCCTTATAACCATTATTCCACCACCGCATGTCGACCAACGCACGATCACCTCTGGACACACTGGTGAAGCAATGTGTGCCCTCGGAGTGCGGTAACGTCCGTGCCTGTTCCACGTGCCGAGATTCCTTAGAAAAAGGTGGCGTGCCGCGTTTTTCAACAATGCATGACAAAGTTGACACCCCAGTGCATCATCATCTTCCGAGTCTCAACATCATGGACGAGCGACGACACCCGCCTTGGCTTACATTCACGTGAATAAGGCGGTTGAGGCATGGCAATGGATAGTTTGCCATTGAGGGGCCCACATAATAAGCTTTGCTGGTCATCCACCTTAACAGAGTGAAATGCACTGACTTCTTTAGTTTCAAAATGCCAATTTTATTACCCCCTACCAGATAGCGAAAATCACGCGAAGCTGGAGATAACCTGCACATGAAAACTTAATAACAAAGCGCGGAATTACGTATATTTTGTGAATAACTTTCACAGGATTCATTAAAATCTCATTTGGAACATACTGCTATTGCAAATCCATTATCTTGCATTGAGTCAAGATGTCGGTTTCTTCCGCTGGACCTTGTCTCTCTTCGAAACTACTACTCAAGTACGAAGGTCCCTACCATGTCGTCGAATGCACTTGCACCGCCAAGAACGTGACCGAACACGTTGAATCGTCTTGGGACATGCGCCTTCGAGGACGACACATTGTCATCGTCGAGTGCCTCAAGCCGTACTTTGATCCATTCATAGTAAGGAGCTGTTAAGTCGCCGAACGGCTCCTTTTTCTTTCCCCAAGGTAATTGTAGTGAAGAGGGATGCTATAGTGGGCCATTCTCTACAGCAGTATCTAGTGGGTTAAGCTCTCCAGCGCTCTTGCTCTCGGAATGGCATTCCTGCTGGGAGTCCGTGCCCTGCTCTAATGGTCGGTCCCAAACGACGGTGACTAAACAACGCCTTTACATGTGATATATCACGTGATCTGCACGTTGCGTTTGCGAGGGAGTACAACACTGGGCGCCTTCTCACCATCGTGAAGAGAATACAAATCTTGCAGGGGCTCAAGAAGGCTGTGGTTTGAAGACTGCTCTGGACCATTTTTGTTGTGGATTCTCTGGCGGACGGTAAAGACTCATTCAGTCAAGGCTCATTGCCTTACAGAGCTTTCAATGTAATTTTCATAGTTGGTGTGCATCACTGTGCTCACTTCTACAGGCACTTTTGCTGTACAAAGCGGGTGGTGCATTTGTAAAAAGTGCGACTGTGCCGACTTCACGAAAGAAAATCCACCGGCGGATGGCGCCTCACGGACAGCATTTCCATATGAATGGTGCATATATTGTGATATCTCACTTGACATTTGTGGACGATTGAAACAAATAGATATGACCATCACTCATGGTTGCCTCCTATTTATTGGCGGCTAACTGTTTATGTGCTTTGAAATGCGTTGTCTGCTTGTATGACACGTAAAGCAAAGTTTGCCTTAATTGTGCATTTTAATGGAAAGCGAGAACCTTCATTGCAGGCAACAGCTTTGATCCCAGTGAAGAGTAGTAAGCCTCGTGCTTTTCCAATAAGGTTTAGCACTGGACTGTTGAATTCCTCTGGATTGTTCAGTTTATTTTCGTAAAGTATACCAAAGTCCCACGATTAAAACGCGACGTTATTTACAAATTTATAAAGTCGCCGCGCGCTTAGCGTACATTCAGGTTCACGACACAAATATTATGTGTTTCTGGCTTCTTATATTTTTTAATTGCATATTCATCCACCGCCCCTGTTCTCTGTGTCCGCTGCGGCTTCGCCTTGGGCGAGGGGGAGGAGCTCAGAGTTGCCACTATGCCTTTTGTACCGTGTTTTTTCTTAAGATTTGGAACGCTGTTAGTGGCACATCCATGTGATTACGGTGTACTAATTGCAGCCTTGAGCAAAATTACCTGTGTTGTGCAAGTGCGTAAAGCGAGAGATCTTCGAGGTGACGCGATGCACCGCCATACGTGCTGTGAAAGGCTTTGCCGTGTTTCGTTGTATCGAGGGCACTTCTTAATCACGTTGGTCCGATAAGCTTGGTGTGGGTCGAAGAAGATGACGCCTTTCTCGTCGACAACTGACAAATGCGACAGCTCTCGTCCGTTCACTTCAGTTTGCGACAGCAGTTCGCAGTAACGAAGACTAAAGCACTGCGGGCATCCGCATTTAAGCGTCCTTTGCTGTTTGTCTGTGAACGAGGTTCGTGTGAAAATCATAGTATATTGTTTTCTCTTTCTGGTAGGCCAATAGTCCCCCATCGCGTTACATGTCGTGTCTCGTTATTTACGTGCAAATCCATTAAACGCGCCTAAAAAGAAAAACAAATTTTCATAGGTTTTATAGACAGTGATAGGGACATAAATTATTTCACATCTTAGTCAGAAACGCTCTTTTTTGTTTCTTTTTCTTTTTTACAAACCACAGAAAGAGAAGCTGCTTCGGGAGTGGACATATCAATATGCTGATGAAGGCACCTTTATTACTCCGACGTCAAGACGCACTGTACACAATGTCCATGTATTTACTAGAGATATAACTGGTAAGGAGTGCATTTATATTGTTTGAGCACCCCAAAACCCATTTGGTGATAGCCTTCATACCTAGTGGCAGCAAAGCAAGGATCCAGGTGTATTGGACAATACCCGTTTGAGATCAAAATATAATTGTTAAGAACTCATGTTCGGAATTAATATACATATCTTTTGGTTCCACAACCTGCAGTAAACGTTTCTCAGGCTTACAGTTACTTTCGCAAGATGTACATTAGAAGAAATAAACACAATCGCTTTTTCGTTTTTGAGGCTGTACAGACAAGTTCGCAATGAATGTCATTCTTGACAAAATTTGCATCTCGATTGTCCTGGAAATTAGGCGTGACTATGTATTTTTAGCACACTCTTGCTTGGACAGTAAAAAGGTTTCTTCGAATGCTGTGCCAGTTTATTTCGAGCTTTTAAACCTCATTTTCGTCGAGAGCATGATGGACATAAAAAAGGTGCAGCTGCGTGTCTGACCTAAATGCGTTTGGCACACCGTTCCATTGTTTTCAAGGTCGCATTTGAATGCGAGCTCAGGTTTAAAGTAAATCTTATCGGATTGATGAAAATAAATAAAAATTGAAAAAGCGTATCCTGAACGTCTCAAAAATACTGCAATATTCTGCGCTTTCTGTACGTAGCTTTAAAAGCAAACCTCTGACGCAGGCTTTGGAAGCATGTTCTCATTATTGTTTACCCTCTTTCCTATATTGCCTACTTCTTAAAAACTTCCAAAGTGCAACATTTAAGAGAGGGCACTTGCAGACACGTCGGAAGTACGTCCGCTACACTAGCAATCGCTCCCTGCGTCTCGAAACAACATCGCACACGTTTTACAGTTTACACGATCAGCTTAGCTTCACGCGCATCTACGGTAAAACAAGCATTTAACGCGTCTGCGTTAAGTTAACGTGCCATTCGACTCTGGAACGCCCCCCCCCCCCCCCCCCCCCCCCTCCATAGGACCATGCACTGTCTGCGGCACAGAAGGATGCTCATCTTCGGCTATGAGCAGGAAAGTATTGCAATCAGCGAAGACACATCCCCAGAAAAGGCACTAGGGATGCGTCTATTCCATTATTGTAAAAAAATATGCAGTATATCCGAAGGAAAACGACCAACTGCATGGCTTTGGGCAATTAATTATAAAAGCCAGAGCAAGCACTGAAATATCATGGCGCAAACAATATTGCAGAACTTTTTACTGCATTGTGCATTTAAATCAAGCTCATAGAAATTCCTAGGTGCTTTCTAAGCGAGCTGAAAATCTTTTAGATCAGTTAATTTTGTTTTTAAACATGAACGTTTCGTTGTTTGCTACTTTCCGGGAATAGATAGTATGAATAATATATTTACCCCTGCAAGAAATTTTTGTCACATTTGTACTCTACTTAGAATATTCGCCTTTCTTAGAAAAACAGGCCAGTGAAAAATAGTTCAATCGGGTATTATCGACCAAAATCAGAATAAGAGTGCAAGAGCATGACGGATTTAATGGTGGCTAATGCTGTCCAGATGTCCTTGTGCTGCACACGACTCGCTGTCTTCGAACGCTTGGCGACGCAGAGAACGGTTAAGAGGGCATTCGTGCTTTTGTGCAAGGAGATACTGAGGAGCTTGTTTGCGTTTTGCATTACTTGCTTTCGTTGAAATTTTCCAGGGCTTAGCAACATGCTGGAACTAGTTTCAGTGCGGCAGGTTGGAGCGTCTTGCGCAATCTCTCTGCAGCATATTCGGCTTTTACTTTACCGGCCTGCTGCCACTGCCATAGCGCGTTGGTTCACCACAGTCTGCACCGGCGAAGGCGAAGTTAAAGAACAGGACTGAGAAGAGCTTGGCGAGCAAGGCTCGCTTCGGAGACGGAACTCAAGGCGACTAGTGCTGGTGCTTCTTTGTTGCCTTCCGCGCATGTAGTGGAACTGTCATGGGGTATTATGCCCACCCAATCCCCCTTCCCCCCTAACGGCGCTGTTGCCTAGGCGCCTTCCCTAAGCGGGGATATTGATGACGCCACAATAATCTTGTGATCAGGACTCTCTATCACTTCTGCTAAGCGTGAAGTGGGGTTGGTCATTACTCCTAGCAAGCGTGATGGGTCAGCATGGAGAAATATCACGCTTAGACTAAGCGTTTAACAAACTGCAAACGCAAGCATAGATAAGCGTGAGTTTGTATACATTGTGCGTAATACATAAAGACAATTATGAGACTATATAGACTACCTAGAGATCGGACTAAACATATTCTTTAGGGCCATATCATAAAAACCGTAAATACCTAAGTTGAAAGTTATCGCAGCGGTTGCTTGTTTTTAGCAATAGCGCGTACAAATGTACATGCTCCTAATTTATTGGAATTAGTTGTACGTCACCGTCTTCCTAAACTGCAATTGGCATAGAATAGCTCGGGCATATCTTTCAATGCCGCAAATATAAAAATGATGTGTTCTGACTACAATGCTATCAAAACACGCAGTGTGCAATACAGGTTTCTCATAGTGTCTACATAAAGTGTAACTCGTAACCTTATTTTACAACGTTTGTGACAGCTTGTGTATTTTCTTCTTAAGCTGGTTATGCGTATAACACATTTGTTTTCTCTCGTTTTGTTATACAGCGTGCGTTCCCATGCAGTAAAAATATTTGCACCAGCCATTTACTTACCTGTGCAGCTGACATTCATTGCGTTGAATTTTTCGCTGCCTCCATCACGGGTAAACTTTGCAAAGCAGTTCTGCGCATTACGGCTGAAAGGAAAAGAAAAACTGGTTTGTTCATAAAGAAAGCGCAATATAACGATCTGTAAAATCCTTACCCTCTCGAAAACTCACAACCATCTGCTGTGCAACTTTGCACCTCATCATGATAACACCGTTCCGTCTCATATACCTGATCATATATAATATGCCTAAACGTTGCGGTAGAGGTAGTTGCGTAAGTGATTATTGCTTCACCCGTCTTGTACATCTGTGAAGAAATAAACGCATCGAAAATATGTTGTTTCAAACGAATCCATAAAAGTCTCTGCCAGTTTAGCCCTCTTTATCTGTTCGATATATGCGTCAAAGTGTGCATACCGGAAATCTTTTTTCGCTATATTCAACGCTAAATTTGTCCGCCCAATTTGTTTCTTGATAATTTTATGCATCTTCGCATTTTAGTGAGTGCGTTTTCGAAAAATATACCTTATTTATTTGATGCTAGAATTGTATGTTTGGCCTAACGCCGAGCGTCATACTACACATGACGTGGATAGTATACAAAAAGACGCACATACTATAAGATATTGCAGCGTTTATACTGCGGCAAAGACGACAACGATAAGAATAAATATCGTCCCCTATAAGAAAACATACAGATCAAGCATAAGACGCAGCAGTATTTCGCGTGCGGCCTTAAACCTGTCCGCTCTTGTTACGGCTCCTGCTTACAAGTTCGTTTGTCCCCCGAGTTTTGTGACGTCACGAGAATATGCACACGCGTTAAGAAGTAAATAAAGTGCGGGCTCAAGGTGCGTGCCTCTGACAATGGCCAAGAGTGCTTACTTTGCTTGCGTTATGATAGCTATTTACTGAATACAATAGGGTTGGCAATATCGTAGTGGCGCAAAAATTTTGAAATCATACTAGAATGGAGGAGTAGGAGTAGTGGCTGTGCGGCTGTGCAGAGCGATCAACGACTATTCCTGTGAGTCCAAAGTGATGCCCAGCCGTGTGCTTGCCATATGTTTTTCCACACGGCACCACGCAGCCCAAAGCGAGAGGCTTGAGGTGTCCTCGCAATTCAAGGAATACTATAGCCACCAGATAAGAAACGCGACTTAATGACCTCTTACTTGTAATCAAGAAAAAGAAATGGGCATGGGCATGGGCATGTAATGAGGAAGGAAGATAACAGATGGTCATTAATGGTTACGGACTGCGCTCAAAGAGAAGGGAAGCGTATCAGGGAACGGGAGAAAGTCAGGTGGGCGGATGAGACTTCGAAGTTTGAAGGGGCAACATGGCCACAGTTAGCACGTGACCGCGGTAGTTGGAGAAGTATGGGAGAGGCATTTGCCCTGCAGTGGGCGTAGCCAGGCTGATGATGATGATGATGAAGATGATGATGATGGCAATCTAGTCGTTTATTGTCGTTTCTCCCCGAGTCCTCTTAAACTGTTGCAACATTCGCACCGGTTCGAAAGATGTAATTTACTTACCAAAACAGTTCATGCTGATTCCAGCCTGCCGAATCTAGGTATATTTTCCTAGCGTATATCCTCGCATGCTGGCTGTGTGGGTATTGAGAGAAGGTGTAGGTATCCCCCAAAGACTCCAGCCAATTGCCAGTGTAGAAAAGAGGATATGGCTTGACATCCTAAGCCTGCAATTTCCTTTTCCCTTGAGCGTACAGGAATCTTTGGCATATTTTAGTCAGACTTCACCTTTTCCCTTTTCACTCCGGCATTTCCACGCCATCGAACTGGGACATTAGCAAGGCCACACTCGCTGTGTATTTAACGTATCCGCTGTATCATCACCCGATGCGGTAGCCTAGCGGCTACGGCATTGGGCTGCTATGCTCGAGGTCGCGGGTGCAATCTCGATTGGGGCGGCCGCATTTCTACGGGGCTTAAATGCGAAAACGCTCGCGTATACTTAAATTTAGGAGTGCGTTAACGAACAGGTGGTAAAAAGCCATCGGGAATCCTCCATTAGGCGTGCCTGATTTTCATTTCATGGTTATCGCACGTAAATTCCCAGAATTTTATTTTTATTTGAAAACATTGCATATCCTAACAGCCCTCCGGGGCAGGAACAAGATGTCGTGGCTCTGCCACCAAAATATTACGCAGCTCTCGAAATGAAGCACGATCGCAAGACTCGTTCAAAAATTTCGCCTCGGCGAAGTGGCATTGTAGTTGATAACAAATTTTAAGTTTCCCTCACAATTCTATCATAAGAAGCCAAGCAACAAAGACGCCAAGGACAACGCAGGTGAAATTACTTGTGCTTAATAAATGAAATAAAGAAATTCCAAGTTAATCGAAATGAAATTGGATGTAACAACAACTTGCCGCAGGTGGAGAACGATCCCACATCTTTCGCCTTACGCGTCATGCGAACACGTGAGATCGTTTTCCTCCTGCGGAAAATTGTTTTTTTATCCAATTACATTTCAATGAATTTATCATTTCTTTATCTCAGTTATTAAGCACAAGTAATTAGGCACAAGTAATTTCCCCTGTGTTGTCCTTGGTGCCTCTGTTTGTTGGCTTCTTATGATATTATCAAAATTGGACCACAAAGTTAACCCCTTTTTTATTGATCACAATTCTAGTCACGTGGTGATGCATCTACGCGCAAAGCTTTTTCCTGCCAGAAAAATCAATTTCTTTTTAAGCAACAAGCGGTTTCTCTCGAACATAATTTGCACCACGCTCGGTGATACTTCGCAATCGTCATGCATGCTTTACACCATTTTCTTGCAACTAAATCTCATTACCGCGTTATTATGCAAAAATACTTTTTATTTGGGTTAGCATTCTGCTATTCCTGCTCAACGCACTTTTGGACTACCAGAGACTACTTGAAGAGATCCCTTCATCAACATAAAAATAAAAATATGCTTATAAAAAAGAAAATGCAGGAACGCCTGTGAACATCTTACTGCGCGTTTGAACGCCCCTCCCCCCCCCCCCCCCCCCCGCCGCCCTACAATTCTATATCCAACATGGTAACATCTTTCAAACATCAGAATAGGTATAGGTTTCTACAATTGTAGATAACCGTATGTGAACCTTTCTGAGTACCCGGTAAACTTTTCGATTAACAAATTATTCGATAAACAACCCTACACCAAGAGCAATTATTCAATTAAAGACTGCGACGATGAATGATTATTCGTTAATCCAATAAAAAATACTAACCGACCATTCCCAGAATACAAGCGATTGCTATCATACATTTTATTTCTACGCTTTATGTGTTCAGTGATGCTCCCATAAAGGAAATATGTATTCAGTATACAGCGCAGGTTGTAAAGTGTCTCTCTGACAGCAAAAAACACTTAAGGGACGTTGTTAAATAATGTTAGGCTGAAAGTCGCCCTTACTGCTTACGTCCTAGAACCCCGAAGGGAAGTTTTGAGCGTGGAGTCAAAATGAGGAAGCAGCGAAAAATTGCAAAAGCGGGCCATAGCAGATGACTGTAAAAGTGGGAAATCAAAAACACTGCGTATTGTGCGAAATCACACAAAAGAAGCTTGCGAGTACGGTTACCAGTAATTGGCGTTTTTACTTTGAAATATTTAGAAATCCGCAGTGAACAGAAAACCTATAAAAAATGTGTGAACAAGAGGTGGAGGAAGCACACGTCAAGCCCTGCAGTTGGCGCTTGCTCGCCGCTATATAAAAAACGAAAGCTTCTAATGACTTTTAGACATTACGCCTAACGTCGTTGCCTTTTTAGAGGCGTGTAAGGGATGATGCACTATGGTTGAACTAGCGGATCTTTTATTTATTATTTATTCTTAGCAAATTAATTCTAGGAAGCATGTTGCAATTTATATTACTAGAACACTTTGACTGTGGTTCACATTTAAGCTTTTGTTAAAGGTTACGGCTATGTTAAAAAATGGTAGGTCAGTGTCATGAATAGACGACTACTTTAACTGCCGTCAATAGTGTCTATCAATAGAGGATGTCTGCTCGGCACCTGTAAATGTAGGGTCGGGCGTTCCACAAGGGTCCGTCCAGGGACTGCAATTTTCTTGGGGTTTGTAAAGGACATTGTTAACCAAGTATCTCTCAAAATTAAGCTATCTGCAGATGACTGCATAATTTACCATAGGATCGTTAACCGTCACGGTCAGGTCTGATTCCATCAGGCTCTGCATCACATAGAAGAATGATACGAGGCCTGGCAAATGAACATTAACCCAGGAAAAACAGTTCTCATGAGAATCATTAGAAAGTGCTTACCATTATAATTTAACTAATGTTTAAAAGGAAATACATTATCTGAAGGAAAACTTTATAAGCATTCAGGCGTCAAACGTATCTCGGATGTTCGGTGGAATGGGCATATTTCTTTCATCAAGAAAAAACAATAAGCTAACTTGGGTACCTAAGACGAACACTTCGACAGGCGCCACAAGCCATTAAACGGATGACATATAAAACGTTTATCCGACCAGTCATAGAATATGCCTCCTTAGTGTGTGGCCAGTACACGCAATAAAATTTTGTCCAGTTAGAAATTATTCAAAGAAAATTGCTCAGATTTGTTTATAATACCTATAGCTGGCACGACTCCGCATGTCGTATGATGAAAAAAGCTGAACTCGATTCATTACAGACTCGGCGCCATGCTGATCGGTTACAGTACCTGTATCTATTCAATCCCAATAGAATATAAGTGACAAAGGACGATTTTATTCAGTCTGTCACCAAGCGAACCACACGCTCTGACCACTCTAAGAAAGTGTTAGAATTTCAATGTCGAACCGATATATTCATTCTTTCCGAGAAAGGTGCCAGAAAGGAACATGCTTCCAGCTCACGTTGTAGAACGCTCGTTTTCGGCTACTTTCGTTTCAGCCCTAAAGGTTCACCAGCCGGCAATTTATTAGACAGAAGACACAAGTTCCTTTCTTTCTTGTCAGTATGTAAACATTTGCTGCCATGTAAACGTGTGTTTCCTGATGTGACTTAAACCCCGTATTTGTAAACGAAATCAGTCGTGGAATGTATGTATATATATATATATATATATATATATATATATATATATATATATATATATATATATATATATATATATAATAATATAATGGGCAAGCGACGTTATGCAAAAGATGTATTGTCGGTATCATGTATTTCTCAATCTTGTACCCCACTTCTGCTCACAGCCTTTCCAGGCTAGCAGTATTGCTGAAATAAATGAATTAACAAAAAATAAACAATTAACTAACTAATAATCTGCGTTGTAATATGGTTCCTAATATTTCTAGCATCACATGCCAAATTCATTCATGCCGCATTTACCCCGTGTTAGGAAAGCAAGCCTAAAAATTATGAATTCCATAAACTGAGAAACGAGGCTTTTTAGCACCGCGATATTACTTTCATCATGGCTGCAGGTAAGGTCGTGAAGAACGTGCGCACACCAGCAAAATGGCTCACTAACTTGAAACTAACTGAAATTTTTATCAACATATGAGGACTGCTTTGGTGATCGACAGTTGTAAAATATTCATCAAAAGACACTTTCAAGGAATTAAAACGGTACATTCAGCTGCAGTTCTATGGTAAAAAATGTTTACTTCACCATAAAAATCCTCGGCTGGAGCGAAGGAATGTTAACATTAGTTTGCAAACATCATATATGTTGTTATGGCAGCACATAATCGCATTTCACATTTGCTCTTTATCAACGAGCTTCCAAATGACTGACGACAACGTAACTTACAATGTGCGCATGGCAGGCTGTATTAGGAAATAACGCCAAGAAAACGCAGTATTCGACCGATTAAGGAAACTAAATTATATCTATGGCATTATTGGCAGTTTATACATTATATACTGCATGGTATAAATGGTCATTCTGGTTGTTCGCCTTCGGGCTATTATGGAGCACATATACCAAGACATTGCCTACATTATGTAAATAAATATGGACTGATACCACTAAATGTTCAGCTTGATTTGACTTACCTGCGTGATATCAGGGTCCATTTTATTCTCTTTTGCCTGGAAAGATATGAAAAATGACAAGACTTGACAAACGAAAGCTTCACCTACCAATTTTTAATAGCACATTTAGTGTCTGTATTTCCGAAAAACGTTCTGTTGGCACGCAATTTCACTTTACATGACACAACTTGAAGTATATTCTTTAAAGTACATATACCCGCAAGTGGGCTTAACAGGCGTTATTAGGAATGAACGCAAAAAAAGATTATATTTGACCGATTAGGCCAATTATATAGATTGTACGGCATTATGGTAGTTTATACATTATTGCCTTGTCTGTATTGTCATTCTGGTTGTCTATTATTGGGATAATAGGGAGCAAATTTACCAATACATTACTCTTCTATTTTCATGGTATGCAGCATAAGTTACCATCGCTTACGCTCATGTCTGTGTCCCCTGCAAGCCTGCACGTGAGCCAAGTCTCATATGTACCACCATGCCGCACTTCGTTTAGAATGCTTTAGCTGATAAAGTTATTTTCGAAATAAAACCGAACTCCAGCGCTTTTTTGTTCCAGGCGGTAAGGGGGGGGGGGGTATTTTAACCTATTCCATACGACATCAGCAGTCTACCGCGGTGAAGACCAGAGCGTAATATTGTGGGACGGCTTTCTTTTCTGCATGTACTTGCGCTCGCCCACTATGATGCAATGGCCAAAGGCTGACGGGTGTAGTCTTGTTGGATAGTATGCTTTTGACCGTACAATGATACAGTAAAGTAATAATGTCAAGGAACTTCGTACACTAATTATGGTACTGACACTGTTATCATACCTTTTGTTATATTGAAAAACAAATTTCTTTTCTATATACTTAGATTGCCTTGCTTTTTTTTTCAAATAAGTGTAATTACAGTTACAGGTTGGTACACTCAGGTCATCATCCTCATTGCCATGTCAATGAGTTTCTTTTGCGGAACACGCAGTGCATGTGCTTACAGACTTTACAAATCTCATGCTGTCCACGTGCAGCTTTGACTAACTGTACACCTTTGCCGTACCTTAAATTTGCTTATTTATTTTTTGTGTCAACAGTTCACGAATCATCTAGGCAAGCTTTCAATCATATCAGTCCATCATGTATACTTTTGTTTCGTTATTGTGTTATTTTGATGATGTTGCCCTGAATTCGGTGCACTAATATTCTGAAACTTCTCTGCAATAGCGATAATTTGTTTCCACTGTGTGGAAACAAACACAACATACGTACTTCACGTGTTGGCAGCGGGGCACTTGAGAATACCTTCAAATACAAAATTATCTTACATCATTTTAGTGCGCAGTGATTAGATAAGAATTACTTAAGCCACCGTTAATTAGGCCGCAGCACTATTGCAGACCTCTTATCAGATTTCACGAGCTGTTTGGCAGGCCGCGCTTGGAGATGAAATAAATCTCAGACCAATGAATGCTAGCGCTATATCGGCTATAGCTGCCTGCGCATTCTTTTAGCTTTTATGTGAAAAAATACCTTATCTTGATGCTTGCGACCTTGTTATTGGAATGGACGCTGATGAGGATGTTGATATTTTCTTACACCAAGCACCTCACTTTTGGAGTATCCTCTATTGTTGAGCCTAGTCATAATCATTCTCATGTGTGCTTCTATTGTAGCACCAATACTCACTTCAGGACCATGACAAGAAAGAATCACACGCCAAAATACATCCATCGTGTGAAATGCAATTCTTAAGTTATGCTCCTCATGTCACCCTCGCCCGCTACCTTATTTGCCTTTTCTGGTTTCTGTTATACGTGGAAGAAAGCCACCGCTCTTATATTCTATGGAGCCGATATCCTTGCAGTAGGTGTCCAGTGTTGTCTTACATTGCTTCATTATAGACCTTCAAGTACTGCATATTTTGGTCATTCTCCAACGATGAAAGAGTAAAATTAGAGATGTCACGCCATGCTCATTACATTTATATCATGTAGAAACAGTTGCTTTCCTCTCTATAACGAGCTGGTTGTAGTGTGTGCGTCTAGCAGTCTCTGGAAGTCGAGAGACTTTGATCACCGTGCCGAAAGTCCCTGCCCCCCCCCCCCCCGTTTGAACTCTATTTGTGGAAAAACGGTTTATGCAGGAAGTTTGGCCTCACTGGATGCACCTGTTGGGCGCATATATCGTTGATAGCGGTTGACACTTTGTGACCAGATACTCTATGAATCATATTTTAAGATTTGCTTTCTATGCTATGACATTGGTTTGTGTGCCAGTACTGGTCATCATGGATGGAGTTTTACTTGTGCTATGCCAATGATAAACCTGCGCACGACAAAATAATGACGTCATTGAGGACAACGCTCCTAGTCACCGGTAAGAGAATAGATGAAGGGACCGCCAAGGAGAACCAAGTTTCCAGGAAGTAACACGATGGAGTTGCAATTATTTCTAGGATTGACACTACAGGAGGCACATTAGAAGTCTTCGTGAGAAACACCTCCTTCATTTGCTTCAAAGTCAGAAAACTATCGTTGTCGTAGTGCCTTGGTCATTAAATGGAAGTCATTCCTTGCTCGTTATTCCATTGCTGCCACAGTGATGTCGTCATACAGTTGTCAACATGTCACATGGCCGTGACCACCCCTTGCCAGCTGATGTTATAGCAAAGTGGGCTGATTGCGGGGACAGTATAAATCGCGTATAGCCAAAACGATAACGATCTCAGAATCACTAAGTGGCTAATACAACTGCCTACGTGACCGACACACGCTATTTATTACCGGCTCAAGTGTACCTCGCATAGCTCGTCAACGCTTCGTTCAAGAATCATACCAGTGATGCTGTGGACTGAGGGCCTCCACTGATTGCATCACTGATTTCAAAAGGTGTGTTTATGTCTCTATCTTGCTCTCATTCCCAATGACCGCTACAGATTTTATTCAAGTAAAACTCTTGCTTGCGCTAGTTTGTTCATGCTTGAATGTATAAAGAGCAGGGCGCAAAGATTAGGACTTAAGAAGAACACATACGCCCGTCCATTCGTATGTGTTCTTCTTCTGTCCTTATCTTTGCGCCCTGCTCCTTAAACAAATTTAACGTATAGGTGCCTTCTGCAATACAGCGTCGCAGCAATTTTGGAATGCGTATTTATTTACCACGATAGCTGACGGTTCGGCAAGTGTTTTTTTTATTTGGTGCGAGTGCCAGCAGATTACAATTAGAATGTTGATCTTACTTCTTTATTTTAGCTGACTCTGTCTCTAATAAAATAGAAGCACCTGGGATATTTTAAATGTTTGCTTAGTTGATTGTACTGTCACATGATGAGCTTGTCCCTTTCTACCAAAGATGCTGAATCCTCTATTGGAAAAGCAGCCGAATATGGGATTGCAACAACGCACTAAAGTTGTTTCTGACTTGGGTTTTTTAATTTATGGAATAGTATCTGTTTTCAAGAGATGATTGTATCATGCGAGAACTATACCCCCATAAAATGTTAACTCTTGCATCTCGTCACCCCTTCCGTTGGTGTAAGGTATATTAAACGCTGTTAAAGCAAGGACGTCTTGACAGAAAAGTGCGTCGCCTCGTCACAATGTTGACTGTAATTCCAGACTCGCGTTATGGCTATGCTTAAGTGCGCAGCATCCTTTTCCCCAATTTTGTTTACTTTTTTAGCGCAATGTCATCATGTGAATGTAGTCATTTGTAGAACATTGTACACAATGTCTGCGCAAAATAATTATTGCGATTTCTGACGACATTCATAAAGGTGCTAGAATGTTCCGCAGGGTTCTCGCAGCACCACTTGCTATGATACATGTATTTTTCTCCTGCTTGCCTATGCTTGGTGCCAATATTAACTTATGTCATAAGCAACGTGTGCGGGAACCACTTTGGAACAGAAAGGAACCCGACAATACCATTGCAAAAAAAAACTGAAATTTGGTGATTATGTTATACTCGGAAGTTGGTTGAAAATCCAAATTTCTTTGTTATTGCTGCGTGTGAAACTACGGTAGAAAAGCTTCTAACATTAACAGTTTTCTTAACAGTGCGTCATAATGGGTGCCTGATGTAGCTATTCGCGCTTGATAATAGAATAATCATCACGCGTCTTCGCGGCACACGCAGCAGAGCCACGGCGTAAGCTGTAGGAGCGGCTTCATAGGAGGTCCACTTACGGCACCACGCACTCGAGGGTCTTCGCGGCGAAGTCTCTTGGCGTCGTATTCAAGAGAACAATCTGAACTGTCCGCCCGACGTCGATGGAAAGCTGCGGCTCGTGCTGAGGCTTACGCTGTTTTGTGGACAGCGGTCCGCTGAGCTCGATGTTGCCTGGCTACAGAAGCTTGCGTAACTCTACGATTCATTTCTTCCGGAGCGCTTCGTAGCATGCGGGAAAGCGCTTTACCTTTTACGGAAGGCTAAGCAAAGTTATACAGACCACGTGGCCTAGATGTCACTTTCCTCGTCGCGTGGCACGGTACGTTGCTGTTGAATATTATGATGGTACTGATAGTTTGTTGGCATCTCCTTCGAAAGGGATTGGTGACAAACAGTTTCCTGGCCTGCTGCAGGTAAACAGGTCCAGTTAAATGGAGCCTGTCACTGCTGTACGCAACTGCTACGTGTCGTGACATCTGGTGGATTATAACGGAACTCCAATGCAATGCTTGTAATCATCGACGCTACGCGGCGGGTTTTTAACGACATTCCCTTTGAAACGGGTTGGTGACAAAGAGTCACCTAGCCTGCTTAAATTATATGGCATGCCTTACACATTTTAGGGAGGTAGCGTTTGGGGGCCAGTGTCCCAGATCTGGTGTCGGTGTCGGCCTCGACGAGTTTGTCCTTGAGCGAGAATTTCCCCATGTGTTTAGCTATATGTATGTGGAAGGCATTGGTATCTGACTTTCAGGCTATATTGCCCCACCATTCTATTATTATAGTTGGTCATACCTTGTTTTATATTGTTGGCAAAGTTCTTCACCGGGACTTCGAGAATGAGAGCCCACAAGAAACGTCAAGAAAAAGAAAACACTGACAGCACGCACCTCATATGTTGAATCTTCTCGGAGTTAAATATTACAATTTCGAGACAATAACTGGAACAATAAAGTGATGTAACTATTTTGGCGCGGCTATGTGCAACCTACCAGTTCAGCCATACAAGAGGCCGCGTTTCTAAGACAAAGCTCACCTTCGTGCATAGCCTTCGCCCCAGCGTTTCCCTATAAACATTATGGTTACATAAACTGCAGTTACAGGGAAGTGTAACAAACAGTCAAATGAATGCTATCGCGTTCCACTCTTAAAGGCAACGCTTAAGCATCCTGTAAATTCTTTTATTACGTCAATATTGATAGATCTCTACAATCTTCTTTTTTTCCTCAGGACATCTCCATCTGTATTGTACCGCTACCTATGTAATAGCTACATGGCCTTCTACCAGGTTTAATAACATGCAACTGCAATACAATGAGCGCACGTATTACGCAGCGCGCATCTCACATCACAGGGCAAGTGGCACGATACGATGCTAATGTTGCTCATCTACTATGATTTACTGACATCGCCTGCGAAACGCGACGGTGACAGATTCACCCAGCGAGCTTGATTTCACCAGGTACACATTATATTTGTTTCAGTATTTTTGTATACATCTCGGTAAAAAAAATTTCTTTATTCCTTAACTGTCTTTTGCTGCCACCTGTGCATCTGGTGCATGGCATTCTCGCATTCCTCGTTATACAAGTGACGATCGATGTGTGGTGCAGCCCGTGCTGCTGCTTCGCCCACTGATGAGCGCGTTATCTGTTTTTTCTGTCCGTCGAATGTTGTTGATGTTATCTGGTGACGTCAAGACCAATCCTGGTGCCAATAAGTTACAATAAGCGCTATCGCGATTGCTCTCAGGGCAGGAAAATATTCGTTCTGAAATATCTTCTTGGACAGCCAAGTTTGCTTGCACTAAAGAAAGGCTAAATAGGCTTGAGACGCCAGTACTACCAGTCACGGAAGTGATTCGTCGCCTTCAGGAACTTGAAAAACTGTCGCTCATCTTACAAACGTGGTATTGAAGTTGGAAAGTCGGTGTGACGATCTTCAAAACAGGTCCCGCAGAAATAACCTTGTTGTCTATGGATTACCTGAACCCCATTCTGAGCCCTCCGGACAACTACTTGATGCGTTCACAAACTTAATATCTGGTAAACTTGGTGTTCAGTGTGCAGACATTGAACGTTGGCACAGGCTTGGGGTGCGTAGAGGTGATAAACCACGCCCTGAAATCTTCAAATTTTTGGACTACAGGTCAAAGCTTGCATTATTAAACAATGCCCGAAAGCCTAAAGTTAGTTAATTTGGGTTTAAGGGCGCAAAAGCGACTAAGGCCATGCTGCCCCAGCCACAACATAATAAGACATGAAATGTTAAAGCCTCGAAAGCTACGTTATTTATAGTGTGTTAAAAAACCCAGTTTCTTCTAAAAAGCTCAACAAGTCAGTGCCGAAAGCTTTAAGGTACAGAAATATATATAAATGAGGACTTCTCTGAACGGGTGCGAAAGACACGCAAAGCCCTTTGGAGACTTTTGTAAATCAAAGAAAAATGCATATTAGGTTCGTCTGCAATATGATTCCTTGCTGATAGACAATGTACGTTATGTGCTGAATGAATCAGGTGATTCATTGATTAAAACCAAAAAGAAAACCTCTGCAGTACATGAAAGTTGACTGCATTCTGATAGTAATTTCTCGCTGGTAAACTTTAATGCCCGCAGTCGTCTTAACAAAATTCAAGACTTTCATCACTTCGTTGCATTTTGTCAACCTTCTGTGATTTGCGTGACTGAAACGTGGCTTGGTGAACGCATCTTAGATTCTTAAATTTTACCACCAGGTTACAGCGTCCTCAGGAAAGATAGAAGCAGCCCGCACGGTGGCGGTGTGGCACTCTTTGTAAACCAAGACATTGAGTTTACAGTATTGCCTGGTGTTCGTAACTGCGAATCTGTGTGATTGATTGTCTTAGGTTTTCCTTTTTTCCGCATACAACTGCAAGTTGGAATGGTCTTGAGGGGTCCTTGCGCGAGTTATCAAGTGATTTATTCGCGAACCTATTACCTCAGCATGTTCATTATTCAACTAGCTCTTCCTAATATTGTTTTTTCTATTGTTTGTTTTCTTCTTGCCACTCAAATGCATTCTTCAATTGATTGACATATGTATGCACTCACTCCTGCAATATCTTGCTATGCAAGATGGCAGTATATGTAAATAAATAGCTATTGAATTTTAAAATAACAAACAGACGTTTTGAAGACATCCACTGCACGATTCAGCAGCTGTACAAATGTAAGCCTCCATACGAACTTCACATAAGTAACAATATTTTCTTATTAACTATTTGGCTACTCGCGCAGTAATCAAAATGCGGCGTCATATAGTCTTTTTAAAGTATTACAAATGATTGGTAGCTAGACTAATTTTGTACGTTTATTTCGCGTGGGTTGTACCTAGGAGTGATTGGTTCGCATAAAAAGAAACATTGCTTTACGCGTTACAATCTTCTTCGCACCCTTACTATTTCCTCGTTTATCCTCACCGAATACGTTATGCTACGGTTGTGCACCTCTGGAGCAGGAATCCTACTTAGGTGTATAATAATTCCTGGGAAAACTATCTCCGTTCATTAAGACGTAAAATAGGAGTATTGTTTTCCCGTGTACATGTCGCTTTCTTGTACGTGATCACATCGACCCGCTTACACACTGAATCACCGAAACTAAGTATCGCACTCGAGGGTTGTTACAATAAAGCGCGATTATTTAATTTGCACCGATATAACCGTGAATTTCTTAAGACATATCACCACTATTTAGTCATCCCGTAAGTTTGTTTCCATTTATACATCATTGCCTTCATTCTTAAGAGCCATAGATTACGTATAAGTTGTGAAGAATGTAATTCAGGCTTTTCTGGTAGAATAGTGAAATAGTGATCGGAATGCTGAAATGAGCATTTTCTGTACCTCCCGAAGTCATGAAAGTAATTGTGTGATAATTATTGCCGAAACCAATCAGCATCTAGTGTACAATGTAGATAAACCTATTCGATATCTAACATGCGTGGTTAAAAAAAGCCGAAAATATTAGTCATATCTTGACAAACTAAATAGGAGCTACGTGGTAACCTGTCTTTGTCAATCCAGTAGTAACTATCGTGGCTACCAAAGTATGCACAATGGCCTTTAGTATATTAAAATATGCAACGATTTAAAGTTTGTTGCTGATCCCTCGCAAGAAATGGAGAGCCCTTAAGATCATGATGGACTTACCGCTGTCCTAGCTTCCGGCTCCGGATGACTACCGCCTCCCACGAACATGATATTGTGAGCCATGACTGAACTCTACAGCCTTGCTGTGTGGTTTTCCCTAGCTTTGCAGAGCGTATTTATAGTCCTGTTCCTGAGTCACTGCAAGCGCATAAATATTCATAATTCGAAGAAACATTTTACGAACGCCATGGAGCCCATCTGCGTCATCATTTCTCGCTGTATTTGTAGTTCATTTTTGCTTTCACCAACAATTGAAATAGTTTCAATAAACATTCCAGGAACTTTAACAATGCCATTTTTTTTCACTAGTCTAAATCACTGAACTCCACTACGTGCTCGAAGTCCGTCAGCCAGTCTTCCACGTCTTCGAGAAGGGCGCCATGGATGGGATTAAGCACGCGCAGTTTTTGCAGCGTGTTTTTTTTTTTTTCAGGGTTTGTTGTGGTACTCGGCCAGATTCAAGCAGTACACATTATCGTACTGCTTGAATCTGGCCACACAGACAACTTTCGTCCCATGTGAACGCATATCACTTTCCGTCACTTTAGTGACGACATCCTTCACGTCACTAAAAGCAATGAGTAAAATGATGGTCCAGTTTAAGGGGCGAGAAGCGTGCGGTACAATCCCTTTTTAGGAACAGGAGTCCATAGCCAAACATATTCACTGGGAGTAAAGCTGACGGAGATATGCCGGCATCTTGTATTCTTGACTTTAGGATGAAAGAACTTAGCAACGGTGACCAGCTTCTCAGGCTCCTGCCAAAGGCCCTGAGCGTTGATAACGTGTCCATGAAATTTGAGTTTCTGGAAGATGAAGTGACGCTTCAAGTTTCATGGTGACATTCACCTTATAGATAGCTTGTAGGACGCTCTGCGACTATTCCAGATATTGATCAACGAGCTTTAAAACGCTACAACGTCCTTCAAAGAGATCAGTCACGTTTTCCACTTCAGTTCTGCCTGAAAAATATCTATCGTTCGCTGAAATGTGGAGGGAGCTGAACAGATGCGGAACGAGAGCTATTTCCATTCGTATATTCCGCCTGTAGTCACGACTGTAGCTTTGTCACGGTCGCGCAGATCGGTTTCGATATCCTAATGGTGTCGTTCGTTCTCGCCCGCCTGACTTCAGCGCTATGGTTCCTGTAACTGACACTGTATTATAATCTTAAAATCGCTGTCACCGCCAAGCCTATGTGGACATATTGATATCAAATATAATAAACAATATGGGTAGCAAATGATGTTGTTCAGATTTTGCTTCAGGTGGCAGATCAACGGGGATCCTGATTTGTTTCCATTCCCATGCCCTTAAACGTGATCATCAATGAAACTGGAGCAATATTTTTTTTATATCTGACCAATCTCTGTAAAGGATACTGGCTGGTACCAGTTCAAGAATACTACAAGCAGCGTGATACTTTTGTAACACGTTTCAAAGGGTACTGGTACCACCGCTCCCAATTTCGTTCGAGGAATTCTGCTGCTTCGTGTAAGAAAACACTAAACGGCATTGTCGCTGAGTACCCAGGAAAGTTTTCTAACGTATACATTGACGCCATAATCATATACCGACGTACGTGAGAAGAAAGTGAAAAACACCTGTCGGGCGTGTTAGAAGCCTTTTCGAGTCGAACACAGGAATTGAAGAAAAGAATACGCAATCTTTTCAGAAGAATGGTCTTTCCGGATAAGATTGCTTTAACATAAAACTAAAGCAACAAAAGAATCTGTACAAAGGATGAAGACGCTCGCTTATTCATGGGACCTACGCTCACTCCGCGTTTTCTTTTGTCTCGTCGGTCATTTCCGGGCGTTCATTAAGGATTACGCTGTAAGGACACGACGCCTCACTAAGCTAACGCAAAAGAATGTGCCCTTTGGGTCCCGCGAAGTGTTCGAGAAAGCGCATGAGTACCTCGTTGAAGCTCTATCGTTGGGTGATGCTGGCTGCGCCACATATAACGTACGGGTTAAAATACACCCATTTGTTACAGGGATCTATCTTAAGCGCTTCCTTCTCCTTCTACTCTTCCGGTTCTTCTTGCTTTTTCAGTCCTCTTCTTCCCCGCGACTTCACAACGCTTACTGCTAGAATACAAATGCAATAATTTTAAACTATTCGTGTATGATCCAAATGGCCATTTTTTACAGGTTGGACCAAAGTCAATATTTTCCGATATCTACACAATAATAAACGACATCACACAAGATGAAATCGTAAAGTGGCTACACTACCTGGAACTGAGAGAAAAAACAGAAGTAGCAGAAGTGAGAGAAGTCGTACCCTATCACCTCAGGGGGGGATGGAAACGCAAGTCCGCGAAGATGTAATGTAAAGGCGAAGAAGAAGAGGGCCAAAAAGACCAGGCGAAAAAGAAGAGAAAGAGAAGGAAGCGATTAAAATGGATCTGTGTAAATAAGTCAATGCATTTGAATTCGGACTTTATAGGCATCACTGCATGCAGACTTGGGCGTCTCATAGACTTGTATGGTACTTCAGATAACACATTGCATTACTGTGCTGGCTTCATTCCTTTCAGATGTGCATGGTTAGCTGCTGACATCACAATCCACATGGAACCACATATGTGAGGAACCACATATATCGCTGCCAGGTTTTTTGTTCGTATCATCAAGGGAACCTTCTGAAGAACTAGCTGTCCGGCTGTGCATTCAATTATTAATACCTATCACCAATTGTTTGCTTACGTATTCCATTTCCGTGGGTTTGATGAGCACGAAAAAATAACAAATGCATAAAGAGTTCTTGCGCATTATGATTTCACAGGGGGTGTAGTGAACGATGACAAGAAAATTTGCCTACATGAATAGACTTCAAAGCATCATACGAATCAGACTAAATGAAACGGCCGATTTCAGCTTTTCTTCTCGATCAGAAATAATCGACTGCGTTACGAGGATTATATAATTGTGGTCGTCACCATTTAGTTTTCTTGTTTGTACTTCAAATATTTGCTGACAAATATAGTCCAACTACGAAGAAAGCAATCGTGAAGAGGTGAGTCAAACATGAGGGGATCTATGAAGAGCTACACGATCGCAGCAAGTAAATATGCTGAAATACAACATTGCTTTCAGTATCATGAAAGTCTATAATTTTTTTAACGCAGCTATTCAGCTTTTGCTAAAATTTCGTGCTCCGTAATGTTTTGTGGACGGGTGTGTGTTGTGTTTGTTCGATAAAAACGCCGGAACGTCACACATTCCAGTGCTCGTGTACTTTATCCAAGAATTATCCGCATCTCGCCAAGGCGGAGTTCAAAGCACCAATAATTTATTTCTTATATCTTTTACCATACGACATTTTTCATGATACATTTTCGCTAGGTGAAATTACAGGTGGATATTGCTTTTCAAGGTTATCTGCTGCGGGTTTTTAAGGGCAACTAACTACATTTATCTACTATTCGGCCTTTCAACAAGATGCATTAGACAGCAAGAATGTGTGCTTGACGTCAACGAACTTCTCTGCACCTGGACGATATCAGCAGTGATAAAATTCCCATGCGTGTTTGTACATCGCCTCCTACTGCAAAGAATTCAGCGCCAGCATTTTCAAGAGCTTAGTGCATAAGCATCCTTTGACAAGCTCCCATTCCCTAGCACGCGAAACCTGTACGTGCTTGTATCTAGACAATAAGCCTCGCTGTTTCGCGCCAAAGGCGAATAACCGATTGCGACAGCAAATTATTAGATAGCTATACGAAGTAAGGATAGTAGTTTTATCGGACATATACATTAATAAACATTTGCTTACTAACTAAGAATTATATTATGCGTGAGTGCGACTGAACAAAGACGTAGATACAGGCAGACGCACAGAGACTGCGATGTCTCTGTGTCGGTTTCTATGTCCTCGGTCAGGGCAGCACACGTATTAAAAATGATTTGAAACCAACTAGCCTGTCAACGTGTTTTAATGAGCTCAGTGTCGTGCACGCCCAGGTAAGAAACACACATCTCTCCCGATAAGCGTCGAGACTCGTTTTCAAAATGCTGGAGTGAGGCATCGCGGCAGCAGTAGCAATCGAATTCACCTTTCTGCATCTCTCGCTTCGACGCGAACGAAATGTCAAAAGCACTACTCATACGAAACTCACCGTGGCACGCTTTCACTCCCACATACAGCATGCATCGCGCGATGAGGATTTAATCGCCCTTGGACTTTATACGGAACCTCACGGAGATGGGAACGCTGCGGTGGAAATGAGCTTGGATTGTCCATATAATTTCTATCGCCATAAAACGTTATGATAGTGTAGACGTACATGACTGGAAGGTTTTAAGACACAAGGAACAATCAAAAGCAAGAAATAAAACAAAGAGAATACCCATACACACACATAAGGCTCCTTATCAAATTCATTGCGAAGCTCATAATAGGAGTGGGCCAATTTGACATGTCGGGGGCGCAAACCTAAATACGGGGATGGGTGAAGTTGAAATCGTGTAGAGGACCAGTTTAATTTGTGAGTGAACGAGTTTAAATGCGGAGATGGAAAAACTTCAATGTGGGAGTCGGCCAACATTGAATTTGGGGTGAACACACATAAATTTGGAGGTGGGCCAACTAGAAATTTAGGTGCGGGCCAAGTTTAGATTTCGGGGCGGCCCAATGTTTAATATTACGTTGCTGATTGCCCTTCGCATTGTGAACACCTCGCGGGAAAGCGAGCCCGTTGACACACCTGACGCGGTCACATTGGGCATTATCAAGGCACAGTGCGAACGCATTCTAGAGCTTGTGTGGATAAGGAACACGCACATAGCACAGGCTTACGAGCGCAAAAAGGGGATGACGTGTCACAGCGGTAATGTGCTCTCCCCTCATGCAACACCTCATGCGTTGCAGGGCAGCTGGTGTTTCCTTTCTACCGCTCTGCTCCACCGTCGCGCGCTCGCAATCGACGTTCAAGCTCAATTGGTATGTTTGCATTGAAGTGGTTGTATGCAGCGGGAAACTCTGACGATTCCCGAGTAAACTTTAACTATTCTTTGCCGTGTGAAAGACCATGGGTCTCAGCAAATAAGCGAGGAAAAGTAAGTAAGCAAAAGTAAGCAAAAACAAAGTCAGAGTCGAGCCAAAGAATACTGACACCTTAGCAGAAAATTCTCAGAATTTCTGTAGTTTTTCTTTGTCGTGGAAAGGTCTTCTTATCCATCACAGCTTTCTAACTCTTTGACATTTCGGGCCAGTCGAATTAGCACAGCCATGCAGCAATCGAGATACAGACGCGTACTTAAATGAACCGAGGTGCGCAAACGAAAGCCGTATTTTAAAATAATCTTTTTGCAACTGAGCTATAATGACATGAAAATGAAAATTCCTCAATATACAAGCACAAAGCTATATTAGTCAGTTAAGAATAAAACGACAAATATTCTACAAAGCTAATGAAGTTAGGGTAATTTATTCGGATACCTCTAGAAAGCACAAGATACATGGACAAAATGACCTGATGGTGGTGGCCTGCGATTGTATGTATTACGCGGTGAAAAGTAAAGCCTAGGTAAACACTTCGACCAACAGCGATAACGTTGTGCTGTCGCTCCTTGCAGGCCAGCTCAGGCTAGCTCAAATCCTGCGCATACAAAGCCCATTCATTGTGTCACAAGAGGGATGGCGTCGGAGTGTTGTGGACTGAGCTGACCACAACTCAGTCGGAAAGCGCAAACATCACTCTCCTTTGCCCCTCACGCTCGAAGAGCCGTAATAATGCCCAGAAAGCTACCCGAATTGTAGGATTATGTGTATGCACAGGGGTTTTGCCGCAGCTTAGGAAGATACCATGGTCTGCACGCTCCCGTATTAGATGAATACTGAAGTGTGGGTCATTCTAGCTTCCCTCATGACGGACACCGAGGCCCGCTACTGCTTTGAAGCAGTCAAAGAGGCGCTTACGGGCCACTTCATACATGCTGTAAACGAAGTGTACAAGTCTAGCTGCTCCGAGCTCCATACGTAGGTGGCCGCTGCAACGCTCCTAAGCTTCCGCAAATCTCTATAAAATATAGCGAAAAAGTGCAAATAATGGTCAGTAGCAGTCGTTCCACATCTCATACGTGACCAAATGATTACGGGTTCGCTGGACGCTGGCTCGTCGGACCAGCTTTGTCGCAACCCAAAACTGACGCTCCTGGTGGCGATGACGTAAGAAATGCAGAATAGAAACTCGCAGCCGGGCTTCCTCAATGTCGACGCCATGGCGTATAAAACCGCAATGATAGCGGCCTTGCTGGTTCAGGTAGCTTGCGGATACAGAGATAACAAGCACCGCGAGCAGACTTGAAAGGGACTGCAAGGTTCGTGCGGTTGCTACTGTTACGAACATAACTCACGCTGCGTGTGTTCCTATTGAAGGGCGACCTCTAACCTATGTGTAAAGCGGTAACATCACGCATCATCGACCACCTTCTTGGTAGTTGTCGTCAACTCCAGTGGCATCGCATCTGACACTGTCAAGGTTACTGCTATCGCAAATATTGAACCTCCAGGAGATCTTACAGGTGTGAGACATTTCTTGCGGAAGCTTAACTATGCTGGACGGTTTTCGCCAAATTTTTCCTCCACCACGGTGCATCTATGATTCTTTTGAACGGGGATACCGTTTGGACATGGGATACGGCTCGAGCCAGGGTTATCTCTCAGAATAAAGTGGTTGTTTCAAGCTCATGCTTGGCCTGGTACAACTGAGAATTCCGACCATCAGTGTCCGCCAATGTCAGCTCCAATGGGCGGGGTTTTGTTCTTTAGCTGAACCAACCGACTAGGGAACGAGGAGTGGTAGCATTCAGCCCGCTATCATTGACTTATGCCAAATCGTAGAAGAGGCACTGGTCGCTTAATGGGCTGTCCAGAGGTTTGGTAAAATGAAGGTTTAGCCCAACTTCCTGCCATTAGCCAAGCTGCTTGCCTCGACTGGCGTAGACCTCATGCCTCCTCGAGTGGAAAAATATCGCGTCGGGCTCTGGCGCTATCAGTTCCCGGGTAAATGTACCCCGCACAAACTCCTAGCCAAGGCCAAAACTCTGTCAAGAGATCCCGAGCGTTCCACCTGTCGAGCCTGTGTGGACAGTGCTGAGCATTTTTTGTCGCAAGGAATGAAGTCTCATTATTCATCTTTGGCAGTATACCATCAAGCCTTCCGCGCTCACGCGAAATTTCATCGGGAATGCTCAGGGATAAGAAACTGCTACAAAAGTTTGCCTAGACGTGACTGGTTGTGGCTAAACGTAACTCGCTATTGCGAACACGGAGGCAACTTCTCCATCTTCTAGTGCTACCTCTACTGCGCCACGTATACCGGACTCAATGTTGTCTTTGTCGAACCTTAACTTCCCGCGTGCCGACAGGTTTTAAAGCAAATTATTTATATAGACATCATCAACGTGTTCCGAAGCAACTGCTAACGTCCAAATCTATGCTACCTTTCAGGCTCTGTCTCGTAGTAAACAAGCGTCCAAGGCTCTGACATAGGAAATATAAAAAAGTACTGTTTCAACGTAATTTATGTGCAGTTTCTTTCGAAAACGACGTTACACAACCTGGATAAAAGTAATCTCTTCGCAAAGAGGAAAACAACAATTTCCTGTCTTGGCACAAAAGATATCATCTTACAAACAGGAAACAGTCAAACTATACTCCTGCCTTAAGTGATCATCGGCATATTTGATTCAAGGCAAAGTGCAACATAATACTAATTAGCACCGCGGCTCTGAAGGTTAATAGTTTTGAAAGTTAAAAGATTGTTACTACGCTACTCTACAGTTGTCTAGAAGGGAAACGAAAGATAAGAAATATGGTGAGATGAACTTAACCGGAATAAAGGGCTTTTAAAAATAAAACTTGGGTTGCGCACAAGTATGCTGTGATTGAGTTATTTTCAACTCTAAATTTCTTTATAACACGTATCGTATGGTTACGAGTGTTCGCTTCTCAGACGACGAATACTACTTAGGCATTATATGCTCGAAATTCGGATTCACCAATTAGGCACAACGCTGTATACAAAGACTTCTGCCTATCTGTCACCTTCTAAATAATTTTCTAATGCTCCGTGTGAGGTCGAATCTTTCGTGGTTTTATTCCTATAAGCAGATGGATTCTAATCGATAAAGTAAACATGGACGCCAGAATTTCTAATGATGACTCCAGTTTGAAAAATATATCTTATAGCAGTAGCGAGTACAGAGCAATCATAAGGTGAAAGGGCCGCAATAAGTTCCGAGAAAAATGCCCAGCAAAATATTGAGTACTTTTCATAAAAAGACCGGTAAGTTAAACATAACATACTTCATGAGACCTCGAATATTATTACACAAATACTTGGTAGGACAGTAGCTCCACGTCAGTAAACTAACAGGCGCAACCCCAAAAAATCTCAACGAAAGCTCACCAGTTCAATTATTTATTTAAACTGGACTGCCCCACACCTTCCAGACGATACGTGAAACAAATGAATGGATAATAGTATTTATATCTTAAAAGGCGGCACAGAGCAAGATTCACCACGCGCAAGAAATAGATTGAAAACAAAAGTGATGAAACATTTAGCCAGTACCGACAGGTACCCTTACACCTCAACTCAATTTATTTGTGCCCAACGCCATAGATCGCATTGTTTCAGATTGCTCTTCATTTGAAACGTATAATTTTGTTGATATATAAGCACCAGTGATACAAAATAATTCTTAGTCATCACATCAAAATTCAGTCTTGACTGGGCTCTAAGGTAGCGCTGCTCATATTGTGAATGGCGGAGTTACAGCTCTTCGTAAGCCCACAGAGGCACCGTGGTTCTGAAAAAAAGAAGTACGCACGATAAGCGTCAATTATTCTGCGAATGCATCAGCATAGTTCCTCAGGCCAAACCTAATAGGCAGAAACCGAAGTTAAAAAAAATAAATAAAGAGACAACTCATATTGCAAAGGCGTCAGGACCCGCGTGGTGGGTAATTCAGCTATACTATGAATATCTTCACCTATTAAACTCTCGCAATTGCCTCTTTATTTTCTTCCGTCTCCCATCCATGCGCTCATCGCTTCCGTTACACAAACTATGATAGATTTATCGTTATCATAGATTTCTACAAATATCCTGGCCTCGTACTGTCGCCCGGTTATCTTTTGTTGAATCCTCGCTGTAGTACAATAAAAATTCAAAATTTAGGACACATCAGTGTTTCAGCAAAGTGGATTACAGTTACGAATTTCGTGCCGCCAGCAGCGCCAGTAACCATCTCTCTTTAATGAGCAATCAACAGATAAATTGTTACAGAGGAACCGTTTATTCATGGGCTTGCGTTTCTAAAGCCCCACGCACATTGAAATAGCAGAGCTTACGACATTCAACTGTATTTGTGGAATAGAAGCTCAAGCGTTTCCAGGTTCCAGCCGTCAAACGTAAATAGCTGTGGGAACTAGTGGTCCCGAGACCGGTGTTAGATCCGCATGGGAGCCTCGCCTAATTGTCACGTCAATTATTCACACGTCTTACAAGGGCTTGGCGATACATGGTGAATATGATCAACAATATTTACGCCTGTGTTGTGCAAGGCAAGTACGTTTTACTCTTTTCTCTGCCACTTTTAGCCAACGAACATTCAAGCGTCACTGAATAACCGTGCACACTTTGAGCCGACGTGCTGGGGCTGGCAGCGTGAAAGGGGGTTGTTCGTTGCCAGTGAGTGATTGGGCGTGGTGGCTGATTTACGTGGTGACTTTTAGTTGACGGTTCAGCAGGAGTCTCGGCATCCATGACCCAGCGCTTACCAGAGGGTGATAGTTAATATAACGGAAATAATCAGAAGAATAAGAATGGGCTGGGCTGCGTTTGGCAGGCATTCTCAGATCATGAACAGCAGGTTGCCATTATCCCTCAAGAGAAAAGTGTATAATAGCTGTGTCTTACCAGTACTCACCTACGGGGCAGAAACCTGGAGGCTTACGAAAAGGGTTCTACTCAAATTGAGGACGACGGAACGAGCTATGGAAAGAAGAATGATGGGTGTAACGTTAAGGGATAAGAAAAGAGCAGATTGGATGAGGGAACAAACGCGAGTTAATGACATCTTAGTTGAAATCAAGAAAAAGAAATGGGCATGGGCAGGACATGTAATGAGGAGGGAAGATAACCGATGGTCATTTAGGGTTACGGACTGGATTCCAAGGGAAGGGAAGCGTAGCAGGGGGCGGCAGAAAGTTAGGTGGGCGGATGAGATTAAGAAGTTTGCAGGAACAACATGGCCACAATTAGTACATGACGGGGGCTGTTGGAGAAGTATGGGAGAGGCCTTTGCCCTGCAGTGGGCGTAACTAGGCTGACGATGATGATGGTGAATATAATGAAGAGCCAATGCACTCTGTTAAAGCTCCTGACCAGGGAAACTGTTACGGTGGTATATATTTTCTTCGTATTCAGATATACATATATTTACGTATATGTCACTCATGCGGAATACATAGAAACACACAATAATTTGTGGCCTTGTCTCTTTATTTTTGTCTCCTTATATAGTCACGGAAATGATGATATCTTAGTGGTTGCTGTGATACTCCGCCAACGGCTGTGTGACGACGCAGGTGAGGATCTTGGCGCGCGTCATATCTTTGCATGACCGTTGACGTGTCGTCGCGGGTACTTTGGGGTCCCTGTAACACTGTAGACCGAACTTTTCGAGCACAAAGGACGCCAACCTAAAGATGCTCTAACGATACTATAAAGACGCAGGTGTTGGCGACGCAGCTGCGAAGGAGTGCTGTTTGGACGCATGTGGCCGTTAAACCAATCCACGACACGAGCGACGATATGCATTACCTGGGGCGCAGTTCAAAACAATGCATGAAATAAAACACGCTTGTTTGTAAGTTTTGATTGAACATACTGCCCAGTTAATTGGCTGGACGAAACTTCGAGGGACTAGAGTTTTATTTCTAGCGGGCAAACATAGGCTGGTGGTCTTCCCTCCCGTAAAAGTCCACGTATTCAAAATATACGTGAATGCCACAATATATAGAACTTCATTGTAGGCTACATACTTATGGAAATGAAAAAAAAAACTCGGTGGGACCTTAGAGTCGTCTTAACGGCTAATTCTCATATAATTTGTTTAGAGATACTTACGATAAAACAAGAGTCACAGCCATATTCTGTAACCGTACTCCCTCCGTAGATGCCCATGTATTATTAGGAGACGGGAATTGTTTAACGTTTACAAGTTCAATGTGACCTAATTAGGACAAGTAAAAGAAACTAGGTGTAATAATAGAGCCGCCTTATCGGCCAACTAATGTATATTTTTTTTCAATATACAAACATTATATTGATCTCTACATAGCATTAGCTAGAAAGTTGGCTTTGCCGTAAGCCATATTCTGTCCACTGGCTTGACCTTACCGGAGCATTGCCATAGACAGCATCGCTGCAAAAATCTAAAACGACTAAAAAGAAAACACTAGAAACAAAAATCTGCTTTAACGGTAACAGCTTGGTAAAATTTGGAAACCAATCGTGCTAAAATAAAAAAAAGAAATAAGAACAAACCAAGCAAGTCGGGAAATAAACCTCTGCATATAGGGAAAATTGAAGATTGACATGCTCATTTCGTACCAATTCTTCTGTTAAGAAACACTTTTTTTTACTTACTGCCCTAAACGCGCTCTTCTCTCGACTACAGTTTTACAGAAATACCGCAGCTGATTAGAAAAAAAAAAAAGGGTGAATGATCAAAATTTTCGCTTGTTGCAGCCATACTGCGCTTTTGTGTGCGATCATTATTAGAACAACCCGACTGACCTATGTATGCTCCTATTCAGGTTAAAGGAATACGGCAGACCAGCCCCGAGTGACGCCCTGTGATAAGGTTAGCCTGCTCATTTGCACATTCTCTCCAGTTTTGCTTGCTTATTAGGTGATAACTTTATCCCAAATTCCATCTCTTCCAGCGCAGGCATCTCTTAAAGGCCAAGTAGAAATTTCAAGTCGACGCAGAACTCGCACCTTGTGAAACGCTTCGCGGGAGACAAAAATAAAATATTTCTCACTAAATATGGCAGTAATAATCTATTTGTGTGAAGCATACGGAAGACGCTTACATTATAAGACTGATTCACAAGATTGAAAGCAAACATTCAGATAGCGGCAATTTTTAATGACATTCGTGCTACGAAATTGTTCATCGAAATAAAAAGATAAACATCGTTCAAATTTGCATGCAAGTGTTTCTTTAGAAAAATGAGTATGGTTTGGCAAACGTCAGCTAATGGAAGCCTAGCCAAATACTTACAAAAGAAAGTCAATACTTATGCAGTAAGAAGTTGCAATATCTTTTATTATGTTAAACGTTCCAACTTTCCTAAACACTTAACTACTTTCAATGCTGCTGTATGCTGGTTCAGTTCTTCAAGCCTTGTAGCACTCTATTTTGTCGAATGCTAATTGGAGCAACTTATAGTATCTCGGAAAATTAGCAGCACGCTCGTGGTCAATAGCAGTGTGCTTTACTTTAATGTTTACTTTGAGGATCAAATCTTTAAGAAGATCCTGCATATCGCATTGCCATTGTATGTTTCAAAAAATGGTTCTTAATTTGGAGACAGCCTAAACAGTTTCGTGTTCGCAGCCGCAAAACGGAAACACTCTAGTACCTCAGGGCATCATTGTGCAAATGTAGTTGAGAAGAAATCAAGGTTTTGTAACTATTTGAGGTATAGCCCTAGCCAACACAAAAGTGCGATACTGCACTGACAATATGTCCACTCACATTACTGATTATTAGACTGCGTCTGCTCATTCAAGGTAACGATTGTGGTTCTGGTTGTCACAAATATTTCTCAGGAATCTATGCAACTTTATGAAAATGAACAATATTATGAACACGCACACCCACAGTCTCACACGTTTACCAAATATGTTCTTTGGTGATCATCTTGATGACACGCGTCATTATAATTATCAAGCGTGTCAAAAGCATGTCGAAAATAAGCAAAGTTTTGACACCCACGGTAATAGTCTACAAAGTGACCATTTTTGGAACAGGTAACGCTCAACATGACTTTAACTTTCTCCAGCGGTAATATTTGTCCTAGCGCAAAGAAAAAAAGTCATACATCAAAGTTTCATTACTCCGACAATTTTCGCTTCGGTTGCATTTTGGTTTTGTTTATTATTTGTCGTTACTGCTACGTGACAATAATGTCACTAGAAAGTCCTTCTTCGAGCTTATTATACATTTGTGCATTTTTATAAAGCTGATGACACAGGGCACCAAAATAGCAGACACAGGTAAGAATGCGTACGTGTGCGAATACGTAGGCGTTTCAGTCCCTTTGTTGAAACGGTTTTTCCGTGTTCTATTCCTGCGAACGCTGTGGCATTTGTACTGACAAAGCCTCGGTAAGGTCAAATCAAAATGCACGAAGCGTCTCAACGCGCTCGCTTGCCCGCGCGCGACGTGACGTGTGCGATGACGCACGGACTAGGTACTAGGAATTGAACTCTTTGGAATGTCACGTCAAATCAAGCAGCTTGCAACGTGTTTTTACTCCTTTTTTCTTCGATCATTTTTGCTACCAATTTGCGAACACGCCGATGGACCATCGTGTAAAGGGTCACATAATAGTTTCGCATTAAAACGGACAGACGCACGCGAACTAAGGCACTTGTGTTCTTCGCATCTACAGCTCTTCTAGGAGTCCTTATGCATTCCTTTATTTAGGTTCGTGGCTATTTTCGCGAAGTCTGAGCATATCAATTGTGCGAGATTTGAGTTCTATTTTCCAAGTTCCCTGCTTCATATCAATAAATTTTATTGGTTATTCCTGGCGAATAAAATATGAATGCACGCAAGAAATGGATAGATTTGAAAGTACATCCGAAAGTATTGTGGCACAGCACTGCTTGATGTTTCTATTGTGTTTTTTATATACATACCTATATATATATATATATATATATATATATATATATATATATATATATATATATATATATATATATATATATACTTAGTAATTTACGTATGCGTGTTCTGTCTTCCCAATTATATGCCCCATTGTGAAAAAATTAAACTACCATTACTCCTAGTACTCTTCTGGGAATGTGCCAATCTCATTTTTTAATGACTCTCAGAAATGTAATTTACAAACCAGGGGCGCTATATCTTCAAGCTATTCCAAATTATCTTGTGTCATTTCTGCAATCAGCCTCCGCGATTTGTCAGAAGCCGGCACGTAATCTCTAAGTGAGTTGACGTCACTAAAAGCAGGAAGACTCCATACCTGAGATGCCGCGTGCACACAGATCACGCACGATCGAAATAATCAAAATAAAAGTAATATGATAAGATTCCACAATTTTGTCGGCGAAAGCCTTCCGCTATACGTGAATTGTTTTCGTGCTTTGCGCACTTCGCCTTTCTATTATGCTACGTCACCAAATCGCTAAATACTGACAAGTAAACTTGACGTGTATGCAATAAAAATGCACTAATACGGCGAAAAAAGCTCCCTTTTTTGTACAATAGGAGCAAGCCCCATTCTGAAAGGGAAGAAAAACGTCGTCCTGCTGATCGCTCTGGTACTTGCAGTTACCGGGGATAATCTGTTTTATGTGCGTATAGTAAACATTTTTGCTGGGAAGTATATCGTTGTCGAGCGCTATGGCCACGTAAACGATTTCACTCTTCCAAGTGTCCTTCAGTGAGAATCCGTTTAGGCGGCGCTATTTAGAGCACAGCTCTTTGGCGCCCACTCCTGTGTTGAGCGTGGGCGTAAGCAGCTTCGGTTGCGTAACTGAGCGAACGAGCACAGCGACACGTGAAAGAGCAAACGCGTAGCGGGATATGAAAGATGCGAGCCTCGAACGGCGCAGACCAATGAGAACAGCCCCCTTCAATGACGTCCGCGCGAGAACCTGGTGTAATGCGCAACCGCCCGACAGCTCGATACGTGCTCGTATCTGGACACATCCAGACTGCTCGTTTCGTACTATCATCTGCTCGCGTCAGCTGTCACTCGCGCTTGATTGGTTTAAGCGATGTGACGTCGTTCACGCATTTTTTTCGATTGTCATGGTTTGCAGTTGTTTTATAATGTGATTCTGTGCGTGACGCAAACTGTATCGTACATCCTGGAAGCCACGCAGCGCTACTGATAAACCGACGCGCTTCACCCACAGATCAAATTTTCGGCGATCGCCGGCTCTGCTACATGTCTCTCTAATATTCATTGCCTGAGTGCATCACAAAATGAAAACACGTATAGAGCTGGGCTCAAAATTCGCTTAAGGGAATATCAATCGTAAGCGAAACAATTGCTTCCATTGTATTCCAGTGCAATTTATGACCAGCCAGCACGAGCTAGGCAAGAGGAAGCGGACAAATCCCAGATGCCGGCACCACAAATATCATCCGGTTATCTGCTTTCATTGCGCTAGCTCCGCCTCATGAAAACCATCTGCCTTTCCGCATGTTGCTCGCCTCCTGCCAACGAAATAATCAAAACCTGCCAAAGCAGGCAATGCAATTCGATTTGAATTCAAACAAAAGTGAGCTCCTTAATACTAGAAGACCTTTTGAGTCGGCGGTTCCAAGAAGGTTGCGGGTCACCGCCCGGTGCATACGTCGGCGCTCAGGTAAAGTTGACGTCAGCAGATAAAAATAACAAGATACTGCAATAGGTTTTCCTTATAGAGCCGTTGTCAAGGGCATTTCTTTTATTCTTTTCGTTGGAAGCTCCGATACCTAGGGTGAAAGGAACACAAATATGCAGCGTCCTTTACATGATTTATTACCCTTTGTCTCCGGGGCATTATGGAGAGGGATAGACAAAGACGAGTAGACAGGAGTAGGATGCATGGTATAGTATTTTCATAATATTCAAGATCTCAAGAGGAGTGTTAGGACCGACTTTATCTTTATATGAGAGGCACCCAATATTTTTCTTGGCTCTTTTCTCGGAACCTTCCACTGCTATTTCACCTTGGGATTGTCCTGTATTTGATGGCGGCTCGCAGCTGTCGCTGTATGCGCGTATACTGTTATGCTAAGACATCTATTGCACTACATGTAACCAACGGTGTTACATGGGCCACAGACTGGACAATTGCGGCAGTCTTGAGTACCAATACTTTGATCTTCAGTAAAAGTGTTTTAGTTCAAGCACTATTTTCTTGTAGAGCTCAGAAAAAAGATCCAGCCTCTGAAATAAATTTTACCAAAGACGCATTTTCCACACCAAGCTGTTGCAGGAACTTGGCTGATCGTTACTTTCGAATAACTGAGAGAAAAATGATCTGAAATGTGTGGTACTCGACTGCGCGAGCAATTGAAAAAGTAGCCTTTCTCACTTTACACGCCTTGTGTGAGACAGACCATTTACTACGTGCATTTACCAATTATTTGGATAAATATTGTGGTATTCGCTTGCAACAGTAATATAGCAGTGTTAAACACATTGTTCTGGCGGCATAATATTGGTGTACCTCGTGTATGTTAGTGTACCAATGTACACGAGTCAGCCGCTGTGCAGTTTTTCCGGGGGATGTTGCCAATTCTTATACTGTCAGCGCCTACACGCAAGCTAGGTTATGTAAAGCAGTAGGGAAAAACGGCGACTTGTAAGGAAGGCAAGAGATATTGGTGGTTACTGTGAAACTTTATGAACGCAATGTGAATTTACACCTTTCATAGTAGTTTTATTATTTTCATTGCGTGCCTAGTGTAACCGCTGCTGTGATGGCTACTAAGACGAAGTCTGTTCGGCAAGCGGAAGATGACATACCCGATGCGTGCTACAGAAGAGTATGACTACACGGTCATGCATCAAATTCTTCCTTCAGCCGTCCTCAGTGCACGCATTTCGATAACCATGGCGTGTCTCCCCACCCATTAAAACATCATGATTTCTATCTCCTCATAACTAATTACCACGGACATCAGCATCAGCGCCAAAGTAAGGACTGACGCAGCCGTGACAGCCATCAAGTACCAATTATATAGCCATCGACAAGCCAGCCGAATACGAAGGGCAGAGTCTTCAATTTGAGAACCCTTAGCATTTTCGACTGCGGTATAACCATGCGCGCACCCTTGTCGCGTGGTTTGCGCAAGTATAAGCCCTGCTGCATATGAATGCATGTCGTTTCACCTTTGGCGGTACGTTCTCTTCAACTGCAAAAAAAAAAAAAATTGCCCCACATTTTGTGTGCAACTTTTGCTGCCAGATAGGAACGCAATATATCGCGCCTAGAGCACCCACTTCAGGTTATAAGTGCGCAATTTTTGGAGATACGAAGTGACCATTCATGGATCATTTATGCCTAATTCTTGTCGAATTGCCGATTCACATCGGAGTTAAAGACACTGATGGGGTAATGAGAAACGTTCCTGAATCTTTTTTTTCCATTGGGGAAGTACCCTCCACTAGAAGATGTACCTGAGCTGCTCTCTAAGCTTCATGACTTCACAGCCCCGCGTATAGAGGCGTACAGTCTTTGTCAAGAGAAAAATATATGGCTACAGGTCAGACTCCAACAAATGCAAAATGGCGGTACTATAAGGCCTTCAACATCCAAATTTGAGTCTGCAATCACCATGCCTTTAGAGCACCTTTTAATGTTTAGGAGTACAACCACTTGCCATTCGGTTCGAAGAATGTTGGAGATTGGCGTCAGCAAATTATGAATTTCATACTCGGTGAGTTCATGCGAAAGTTTTGTATTGTATGCATTGACGAGATCATCATATACTGACGTACAAGAGAAGATTGAAGAAAGCCTTGCGTGCGTGTTAGAAGCCCTGACCATGCCAAATTTAAACATTAACAAAAATAAGAATAATTTTTTTCCAGGCAAATGTTGTCTTCCTGGGAATAGTTATAGCAATCAAACAAGAATCTGTATAAAGGATGAAGACGCTCGTCATGTCATATGACTTACATCCACTACGTGATATCCTTGGACTCGTCTGTAATTTTCGAGCGTTCATTAGGAATTACGCTGCAAAGACACGATGTCTCCCTAAGCTGACGCTAAAGGATGGGCCCTTTGGACCGAGTGAAGGGTGCTGGGAGCACGTACGAGTGCCTTGTTTAAGCTATACCATTAGAGCTTCTCGGCTGCGTCATATATTATGTATGAGTTATCGCATACTTGTGTTTTTACAGGCATCTAGCTTGACTGCTTCCTTCTTTTCCGCTCTTCCTCTTGCTCTTGTCTCTTCAGCTCTCCTTTTCTCGGGAACATCACAATGCCTACTCCTGTAATCGAAATACAAGAATCTTGAAGCAGTCTCGTATGATTCAAACTGCCATTTTTTACTGGATGGACCAAAGTGAACTTTTTTCTGGTTTGTGCACAGTGATAAAGACCATTAAACCGCAAGAAATTGTAAAACCACTACAGTATCTGGAACAGTAAGGGAAAAACTGAAATGAAATCAGTAGAACACGAAGTCCCTATCATCCCATGAGCTATGAAAACAGTTATCCGCGATTATGTAACGTTCAGGCAATGAAGAGGGCCAAAGATACAAGACCAACAAAAAGAGTAGGAAGAGAAGAGAGTGGTCAAGATGAATCCCTGCAAACGAACTAGTTTATTTGAAGTCATACTTTATCAGCATTATTACACGCCGATGTGGGCATCTGAACGACTTGTATAGTACTTAATAGCACACATTACTGTGTTGTGCCGCCGTCGCTCTGTGACACGTGCGTCGTGGTCGCTTACGTCACAATCCGCAGGGAACCACACGTGTGAGGAACCACATATCTCGCTGCGAGTTTTCCGTTTGTGCATTCAAGACAGCCTTCTGAACAATTTGATGTCCTGTTGTTTATTGTATTATTAGCACCTATGCCTAATTGCTTGCTTACGCATTCAATTTCACTCCGTTTGATGAGAGTGAGAAAAATAATGGCTGTATAAAGCGTTTTTTGCCCATGATGTTTTCACAGGGCGTGTCGTCCTTACATGAACGAGAATGACGACAATTCAAGGCTTGAGCTGCAAAGAAAGAATTATTGTGAACAAATACATCTTCTAGTATAAAAAAAAAAAAACATTACAAGATTAGGCTTGAAAGCATCATAATAATAAAGAGAAGATGCGGCCGACTTCGGCTATTCTGTTGGATCAGAATTATTCGACTGCGTTATCAACTATATTTAATTGCGGCCGTCACCTTGTTTGCTTGTGTGTACATCGAAAAGTTGGTGACAAATATAATCCAACTGCGAAGAAGACAACGGTGATCAACTGGTTGAAAGATGAGAGGATGTATGAAGTGCTACATGATCGCTGTAAGTAAAAATACTAAAAATAAACATTCCATTCAGAAGGCAAAAGTCTACCTTTTTCACAGCAATATTATTTTTTTATGATATGCGCCCTGTCACACTGTATAGCGCTCACCACGTTCGCATTCGTATGATAGAATATTTTGGACTAACTAAACGTGACATTATGAGATAGGTTGATACTTATGACTATGAGAGAACAGATAATTGTGCATGCAACATGAACGAGTTTACAGCCTTGCTGAGCTGGTACGAAGAACTGGATTGTTTATGCAATGCGGGTAGCCCGGCTTCTAAGACGTAGCTGAGCAATGTAGTTATACATATCAACTGAATTTCCTGTAAAGAAATAGTTTGTTGTGTGTATTTACAGTGCTGAAAAAAAAAGGAAACTTGACCACTATGAATCATGCAAGCTACAGAGTGAAAAACGTATTTGTAGTGCCTTCGTGACTTACTTTCTGACAATGGTTCATTTAGTGCGTCTGACGTACTTTTCCGCCAGTAACTTCATCCATGGCATTTCCTACATCCGTTTATGCTTTACTTTAGAAGCTCAACTTAACTATTGGGAAGTATGCCTGTTTTGCTTCACCTTCGCTGGCAATATCACAACCAGGGCGATAAGTTAAATTTTCAAATATACATTCGTTATAAATGCATCAATTTGCAGTGATTACGTACATGTGGCGTTTATTATTGTCTGCTGCAGTTACGAAATTTGGAATGGTTCGAAATGTAAGTCAATATTCAGTTGAAAATCTCAACATAAAAAAGTGTTCAGTAGTTGTGTCATGTTCCTTTTTGGTTGTGTTGTATAGCTCGATTAAACTGTTCGTTCTTTCCCATACAGGGAACGTTGATTCCTCATAGACCCTTTGGCACGTTATATCTTCAACACGGTCTATATTTGACGCAGCTCTTCTACTGTTGACCAACCAGCAGACTACGCTTTCCCAATGTACAGTGTCTGCGTTAGCTGACTTTGAGCAGACCGATGCTTCCCAGCCGATGCTTTTGTGTTCTGACTATTCAAATCGAACGTTTATATAGTCAGCACGGTAAATAGAGCCCCCTCTTCGAAGCTTTGCGAACGACGACACACTTCTAAACATAGCGATAGCGTTCGGACAATATGTTGGCGTATCTTATTACATGTTGCAGATACAGTTATCGTTTTTCTTCAGTTCACTTTTACGCCTATGCACATTCAACTAGTCGTGAAACAGATGTTAGCAACCGACCGGCCTGTGGCCGAGCTACGAATTTTATTTTTTCCTCACGCTATGAAAGTCATGGTTTTCGCAATGCTGATTATGCTGTTTCTATCATGTCGTAGTGGTTCTTACATCGTGGCCATGCTGTCGTAACCTATCAGTCTGTATATCTATCTACTCATGCGTCTACCTAGACTCTTGCGCAGACCCAGTGCCCAAAGTTCTGGACTAGATGAGGCTACTAGGTTCGTGTTCCTGATGCCTTCGGGGTCATTCTTTCGTGATCATTCGAGTTTAGTCATGATTCTCATTACGTAATAGTGGACAAGCCATTCTCCTAATAAAGCCGTCGCTACCGTGATGCCGTCATTCTAGTTCCAGTGCCGTCACTCCAGCTTCGGCATGCCACTGTCGTCAGGGCGTCGTCGTCACGCCATGGTCGTTATACTCCCACTGCATTGAGCCTTCAACACACACTGGACTTGCAAGCATTGTACTGAAACCGATGAACTCTCATCGTCGTTACAATGTCGTTATGCATCTGTTGCCATACCGTCAACGTCATTAATTGTAGTCTCTTTATTGGTGTCTCATTAACCTGCAGTTATATCGACAAGAATTTATCAGCTTGAAATTCACCTGCTAATATAGACCGAAATCTCTAACGCTGCCTGGAGTCCAACTCTGTGCTTCTGTTCGTTGTTGTACATACTGAGAACTCGTTAAAATTTGCACAACGTGTTGCCTTTGAAAAAAGTTTGACTTCGCCGTAGCCTTCCATTATTGTGAAAGATAGCTCATTGATTTCGCTTTTCTCCATTTTGTTCACTAGCATAGGCGTAGCCGCTCACAGGTTGATAGTTAGGAACACATATTACGCGACAAGTGGCACGGCAACTGCCATATTATGGATGTCAAAGCTAACGTTAGGAAATTGTATGTAAGAAACAACGTATTCTTTTAAAGGTATGGCAGAACACATGTCGTGACTACTGTGGACGTTAATGCAATTAGCCTTCGATTATTGTAGTAGTGGACCATCTTCCTGACCTCACTTCTATTCAACTAATGATAGTCATAAAATTTTCTATAATTTAGCTAGCTAAATTATACAGTTAGGTTCCGTGTCCAACACGTAGCTCTCTTGACTGTACACCTTTCTTACTGATATTGCCAAAAATAGACATGATAGTCTGTCAATATACGGAGTCTCAAAAATTTAAGGGGCACCTTGATTGGAATGTTCGTAAAATGTTATTTCTGGTGTGCAGGGGAGTTGTAACGTAAAACTATTCCAAACTTTTCTATTCCAATTCTGCAATCAGCCCTCAGTGATCGGTCGAAAACATTTTGGGACCACTCCCAATTCGCCTGTCTGTCACGCGATGTCACGAAAACCGCGATAGCTCCCCATCTGATGTGACGCGCACACAATGATTATGCATGATTTGACCGAACAAAAAAATAGTTATTTCTGATTTGACGCCTTGTCAAAATTAGCCCTCGGCTTTTTGTCAAGAGTTTTCGTGCTGCGCCCACTTCATCTGCCTGTCACACGACGTCCCAAGACAGCGAAAGCTCACCGCGTCAAAGTGACAAGTACCTGTTAAAGATGCATTAATGTGCCGAACAAAACTGAATATTCTTCTGAATAGCCGCAGGCAGCCCCGTTCGGAAAGGAATAAAAGATGGCTGCCGCCAATCCAGGCACGTACCCAGGGGGGGGGGCCCGGGGGGGCCCGCCCCCCCCCCGAAATCAAGTGGCATACCCCCCCTTCCTCCTCCCTCCCCACCCACGCCACTACTTCTCACACATTCCTAAAGCGCCGCCAGATCAATGTTGAGACTTGGCAGCTGTTCATCGGTCAGCATTATGCTGCCTTTTTCACTCCTTTTACATGGCGGTAGTTATCGGCGTCTCTTGTAATGTGAAGGACAGTTTTCTCATAGATTCCGCACCCGCGCGATTAACTCGAGATGCGTTCAGTTGTCACCATCTATTCAACCGTCAAGCGCATAGCTGTTGTTTTTGTTAGTTCAATTTTCTTTGTTTAGGCTGATCTGGGACTAGGAGAGGGATGCGGCTGTTACTAAGCTGGTCTGTACTCTCATGGAACGAGTTGCGTCCGGAGAAAACGCCAATTGCGTTTAACTTTTCCCTTTGCTTCATTATTTCTTTGAGTTACGGCTCGACGCGACGCTGGCAGATGCCCGGAACCATATACGCGTGATATGGGTTAGATAAGGTGGGAAATAAGATAATGTGAAAGAGCCTCCATCATGAAACCCTGCAATAACCCTTAAACCCATAAGCAAGATGACTGCCGCCCGTTACCTCGTCTGTTTTTCCCTAATTGTGTAGCACTTTTCGTGCAAAATTGGCAACTGGAAACAAAAATCGCAGGGAGTTGAGAAATTAAGCGATCTACTAAGGGAGAGAGCCAAGGCAACAACCAAACTGCAAGCAAAAGCGAATAATAAAAAAGTTAACCGTTGTTTATGAGAATATTTATGGATCAACATCTTTTTATTTAGAAAGGAAGTAGAGAAAACGCCGCCGGAAGTGGAGAACAATTACTTGTTTTGAATGACGCTTCTACAGTTATCGGTCGAACCGCCTCACCTACCACTTCTCTGCTGTGCTTATGTATGTGTTTTTCTAACCTTTCGCGGTGAGCGCAGTACGTCTAGAATCGCAGAGTCCTGCGCTCTACGCGGTTGTATGGCACTGGCGGCCGCACAACGTTACGCAATTCGCGGAAGTGTCAAAACTGATCAACAAGGCGAAAATAACTGATATTCGAGACTATAACATGAGAAAGGTTGAACAAGCCGTAAAAAATGAATGCAGCCTGAAATCAGTAAAAAAGAAACCTGGCAAAGGACAAACCATGATGTATGCACTAAAAGATAAGAAGGATAATATCATCAGAAATCTCGAAGATATAGTAAAAGCAGCAGAAAAATTCTAAGCTGACCTGTATACAGTACCCAGAGGAGTCACGATACCTCACTTAGAAACAGTAATGAACAGGATACAGAAACTCTCCTATAACTAGCCATGAGGTCAGAAGGGCCCTGCAAGACATGAAACGATGAAGAGCAGGAGGAGAAGGTGGAACAACAGTCGATTTAATCAAAGATGGAGGAGACATATTGCTTGGAAAACTGGCGGCTCTTTATACGAAGTGTCTATCGACTGCAAGGGTCCCAGAAAACTGGAAAAATGCAAACATTATACTAATCCACAAGAAAGGAGACGTTAAAGAATTGAAAAATTATAGGACCATTAGCTTGCTCCCAGTATTATAAAAAATATTTACCAAAATAATACTCAATAGAATAAGGGCAACACTGGATTTTGTCAACCAAGGGAGCAGGCTGGCTTCAGGAAGAGGTACTTTACAATGGATCACATCCGTGTCATCAATCAGGTTATCGCGAAATCTGCAGAGTACAATAAGCCCCTCTATGTGGCTTATATAGATTACGATAATGTATTTGATTCAGTAGAGATACCAGCAGTCATAGAGGCACTACGTAATCAAGGAGTACAGAACGCTTACGTAAAAAGCTTGGAAAGTATTGCTACATGCGTCTGGTATTTGTTTGTTTGAACGAGGTGCGTGGGCGCCATCACTCCAGAAAAGAGGAGGAAGAACGAACTGGGCTCGCGCTAAGAATCTAACCGGTGAGCGCTGCAACCGTTGTTGTAAATATAATCTGTAAATAGTTTCTCGTCTTACTGACTCGTCCTTCACGTAAGAATATCTACAGAGGTTCTACAGCTACCTTAATTCTACACAAGAAAAGTAGGGAGATACCTATAGAGAAAGGGGTCAGACAGGGAGACACAATTTCTCCAATGCTATTCACTGCGTGCTTAGAAGTCAAGCTATTAAACTGGGAAGGCTTAGGAGTAAAGATCGACGGCAAAAATCTCAGCAACCTTCGGTTTGCCGATGACATTGTTCTATTCAACAACAATGCAGACGAGTTACAACAAATGATTGGAGACCTTAACAGAGAGAGTGTAAGAGTGGGGTTGAATAATAATATGCAGAAGATGAAGATAATGATAAATACCCGGGCAAAGGAACAAGAGATCAGGATCGCCAGTCGGCCACTAGAGACTGTGAAGGAGTACGTTTACCTAGGTCAATTATTCACAGGGAACCCTGATCATGAGAAGGAAATTCACAGAAGGATAAAAATAGGTTGGATCGCATACGGCAGACATTGCCAGCTCCTGACCGGAAGCTTGCCATTATTATTGAAAAGTAAGGTGTGCAATCAGTGCATTTTGCCAGTGCTGACATATGGGGCAGAGACTTGAGAGCAAGTTAAGGACAGCGCAAAGAGCGATCGAACGAAGATTGCTAGGCAAAACGTTAAGAGAGAGAAAGATAGCGGTTTGGATCAGAGAACGAACGGGTATAGACGATATTCTAATTGACATCAAGAGGAAAAAATGTAGCTGGGCAGGTCATGTAATGCGCCGGTTAGATAACCGTTGGACCATTAGGGTTACAAAATGGGTACCAAGAGAAGGAAAACGCAATCGAGGACGAAAAAACACCAGGTGGAGCGGTGAAATTAGGAAATTCGCGGGCGCTAGTTGGAATCGGTTGGCGCAGGACAGGGGTAATTGGAGATCGCAGGGAGAGGCCTTCGTCCTGCAGTGCACATAAAAAAGGCTGATGATGATGATGATGATGGTGGTGGTGGTGGTGGTGGTGCCCCCCCCCCCCCCCCCCCCGGAAAAAAATCGTGGGTACGTGCCTGCGCCAATCCCTTAGCCACTGGCTACTCGCACCTGCCGAAGAGAATGGGTTTGTATGCGTGTAATAAAGCTTTTTGCGTGGCCGTGTAACGTTTTCGAGCAATTTCGGCACGTTTACGACCTCGTTCTACCAACGCGTCTTTATTGAGGATCCGTTGTAGTGTCATTCCTAAGCTTCCGTTAATCTCGCCGCGATTTTCTACCAGCCACCGCAAACTAAGTGAGGGAAAGCGCACCAATCGCAGGCGCCAGCACCACCCTCTTCATCCGGTTATCGATTTTCTGTACAGTGATTCGGCCCCATCGAATCCCTTTCCACTTTGGTGAGCTCCTCGCCTTTTGTCAGCCAATTAGATACGGCAAACCGCTAAACGTAGGCAATGTTATTCGTTTTTCAAGAGAACAAAAATGACCTCCTATGATCCAGGAGAGCGTTTGTTTGGTCTCTTCAGACAACACTGTCGGTCACCGCCCGATGCTTGCGTCGGTGGTTACGGAAGTTTGGCGTCAGGAGATTGGAATAAAAACATATTGGAATAGTTTTACGTTATAGCACCCCACAACAAGATTGAGATGATATGTAACTTTTGATTTGACTTTCTTTCTAATGCACAATCGTCAGCATTATCGACATAAAGGAGAAACGTCGATTTTTCATTACTGCAAAAAAATGACCGTCTTTATTTTGTGTGCGGATATCCTGCATAAAGGGGCTCACAATGAAGATTTCGCATTATCGATATGCGATAATGACCGTGGTTCCAGGCTAGTGTATGGTACTCGAGCACACTCAAATTCACGTTTCTGCATCGTTATTCGCTAAGATAAAATTTCTAGTTCTACTTATACACGCACCACAACGCTTTGTCGTTACCACTGTAAGCCCTCTCAAGATGGTCTGAACCAGCGGAATGCATATATTATCGTCATGGGTCGCATGATGTGCACGGGCGCATCTACCGCGCGAGAAATGCATATACGTGATTGTTACGTGATTTATTAGCGCTGAGGCAGTGCACTTAGTGGGCACACAATCGAGAGCTATAGCTGAGCAGATTTTCGCCCAGTGGGCGCAGAGGGCGAGCGGACACGCCTCTGCACATGTGCTATAAGCAGGGGTGGCGAGTGTTTTACGTTTCGGACCACTGCTCGCCGTTGCTGGCTTGTCTCCTTTCCGCAGTGGAGTGCGCGCAGAGGACCAGTGTTTTTGAGAAACAAACATTGCGGCCACCCTCAAGACAAGCAGCTGCATGTCTTAAAACGTGGCGCTGGCTCACCTCCGCGATTTGTCACAAGCCGGCACTAAATATTTAGTCAGGGGACGTCACTAAAATCAGGAAGAGTTCCCACCTAAAATGCCGCGTGCACACTGATTACGCACGATCGAATAATCAAAAGAAAAGTAATATTATAAGATTCCACAATATTTTCGGCGAAAGCCTTCCGTTATTCGTTAATGGTTTTCGGGGTTTGCGCACTTCGCCTTTCTATTATGCTACGTCACCGAATTGCTAAATATTACCAAATCAACTTCACCTGCATGCAATAAAATGCATTATTATGGCGAAAAATGCTTATTTCTTCGTACAATCGGAGCGAACCCCATTCTGAAAGGGGAGGAAATCGGCTGCCTGCTGTTCGTTCTGGCACTTGGAGTTTCCGGGGAGAATCTGTTTTATCTGCGTACAGTAAACATTTTTGTGTGGAAGTATACTGTTGTCGGAATCAGGGTGTAGACGAGCCGTATGTAAAAATACTGAAAGATATCTATAGCGGCTCCACAGCCACCGTAGTCCTCCATAAAGAAAGCTACAATATCCCAATAAAGAAAGGCGTCAGGCAGGGAGATACGATCTCTCCGATGCTATTCACAGCGTGTTTACAGGACGTATTCAGAGACCTGGATTGGGAAGAATTGGGGATAAGAGTTAATGGAGAATGCCTTAGTAACTTGCGATTCGCTGATGATATTGCCTTTCTTAGTATCTCAGGGGACAAACTGCAATGCATGCTCACTGACCTGGAGAGGCAAAGCCGAAGCGTGGGTCTAAAAATGAATCTGCAGAAAACTAATGTAATGTTTAACAGTCTCGGAAGGGAACAGCAGTTTACAATAGGTAGTGAGACACTGGAAGTGGTAAGGGAATACATTTACTTAGGAAAGGTAGTGACTGCGGATCCGGATCATGAGACTGAAATAATCAGAAGAATAAGAATGGGCTGGGGTGCATTTGGCAGGCATTCTCAGATCATGAACAGCAGGTTGCCATTATCCCTCAAGAGAAAAAGTTTATAACAGCTGTATCTTACCAGTACTCACGTACGGGACAGAAACCTGGAGGCTTACGAAAAGGGTTCTACTTAAATTGAGGACGACGCAACGAGCTATGGAAAGAAGAATGATAGGTGTAACATTAAGGGATAAGAAAAGAGCAGATTGGGTGAGGGAACAAACGCGAGGTAATGATATCTTAGTTGAAATCAAGAAAAAGAAATGGGCATGGGCAGGACATCTAATGAGGAGGCAAGATAACCGATGGTCATTAAGAGTTACGGAATGGATTCCAAAAGAAGGAAAGCGTAGCAGAGGGCGGCAGAAAGTTAGGTGGGCGGATGAGATTAAGAAGTTTTCAGGGACAACATGGCCACGATTAGTACATGACCGGGGTAGTCGGAGAAGTATGGGAGAGGCCTTTGCCCTGCAGTGGGCATAACCAGGCTGATGATGATGATGATGATAATGATGATGATAATGATGATGATGATACTGTTGTCGAGCACTTTCGGCACGTATACGATTTCACTCTTCCAAGTCTACTTCAGCGAGAATCCGTTTAGGCGGCGCTATTTAGAGCACAGCTCTTTGGCGCCCGCTCCTGTGTTGAGCGTGGACGTCGGCAGCATCTGTTCCGTAACCGAGCGAACGAACACAGCGACACGTGAAAGAGCAAACGCGGAGGGGGAGATGAAAGATGCGAGCCGCGAACGGCGCAGACCAATGAAAACAGCCCATTCAGTGACGTCCGCGACGGAAACTGCGGTCATGCGGATCCGGCCGAACGCTCAATACTAACTCGAATGAGCTCACAGCCGGACTGCTCGTTTCGTACTATCACCTGTTCCCGTCAGCTGTGACTCGCGCTTGATTGGTTTGCTTGATTTGATGTTGTTCACGCCTTTTTTTCGACTGTCATGGTTTCCGATCGTTTTGTAATTTTATTCTGTGCGTGGGGTAAATTGTGTAGCGCTTCCTGCAAGCCACGTGGCACTAGCGATATGCCGACGCGCTTCATCCACAGATCAAATTTTCGACGATCGGCGGCTCTGATACATTTCTTTCTAAAGTTCATTGCCTCAGTGCATCGCAAAATGAAAACACGTATAGAGCTGGGCTCAAATATTGAATAAAGGAATATCGTAATCGTAAGGGAGATATTTCCTTCCATTGTATTCCAGCGCAATTTATGACCAGGTAGCACGAGCTAGGCAAGAGGAAGCGGACAAATCCCAGACACCAGCACCACAAACATCATCCGGTTATCTACTTACATTGCGCTAGCTCCACCTCATGAAAACGCTCTCCATTTGCTCGTGTTTCTTGCCTAAATGCACGTATGTGATTGTGACGTGATTTATCAGCGCTGAGGCAATGCACTTAGTGGGTGCACATTCGAGAGTTATAGCTGAGCATACTTTGGCCCAGTGGGCGCAGAGGATGTGCATGTGCTATAATCAGGTGCGGCGAGCGTTTTACGTTTCGGACCGTTGCTCGCCGTTGCCTGCTTGTCTCCTTTCCGCAGCGGAGTGCGCGCAGAGGATAGGATAGGATAGGAATAAACTTTATTTGTCCAACGGTTGTAGCTGTTGGTGCCCGGGGCTAGGCTGCCAGGGGTCCATCGCCCGAGGAAAATCTTTCGAGATCCTCGGCAACGGCCCTGGCCCGCTGGACGGCCCACTCCTGGTCTTCGGGTGCCTCGCTGAGGAGGGCGGCTTGCCATCTCTCAGCGAGGCGCCCCGCTTCAGAGGGTTCTGCTGTTGTATTCCCCCTTCCTCTTCGTCCATTTTCCACGTGGCGTCGGCATTCCCAAAGCACATGGGCCATATCGGCCCGTTCGTGCTCGCACCACGGGCAGCCGGGCGACGGGTGCAGTGCGGGCCACAGGCGGTGCAGGTGGTAGGGGTTGGTGAAAGTGCCCGTCTGCAACCGTCTCAGGTCGACCGCCTGGGACCTGTCTAGGCATGTCTAGGCAGATGCATGTCTTAAAGCGTGGCGCCGGTTAACCTTTATGCGAAACAACACAGACGGTGTTTCACGCCTGAAATGGAGAGAGAGAGAAGTGGTTCTTGGGGGAAGGAGGAGAGGCTAGCACTATTTTCTGCAGCTCATATGGGAGCACGGCTCAGCGCCAGCATGCTGGAGGAGATGGGATTAAAAGAGCGAGAGGGTAGGAGGGAGAAAGGTAGAGGGTCGTAGAGGTAGAAGCGAAGTTGTGGTGGATCAGGAAGCTATGTATCCTGTGAGAGGTTTCGGCAACGGGGCCGTTTTGCTACGAATTGAAATAGATGACCACGATCTAGGACCTGAAGAGAGTTCTTGGTAGCGAGTTGACGCTGCCTAACAGTATATCGAACCTTGTTCAACAGGTTGTGCAGCAAAGCGCTCCGCTCGACCGAGCGAGGGATCGCTGTGCTAACAATTGCTCTCGTGCGATGCTTCGCTGCTGTCCCTGCTCTCCCGCTAGTGCAGTTGGTTCGTAAATCCGTTCAACTGTAACGATGTAGCGACACTTTTTGTCATCACACAGGCGCCTGTTCAAATCTGTAATGTAAGGGTTTCTTTTGCGATGCGACATATAGCGTGTATCTACGGTTCACGATCGTGGGCATTGTATTCTTGTGAGGAGCTGTATGGCTTGGAGAAAGGTTTGAAATGATCGCGCCGCGTTCCACTCGTCTAATATAAAAAAGCACGTTATTTCGCCCTATCAACTAGCCCGACGACAAAGCTTCAGCCTGCAAGAGGTTGTAATAAGATGTGTTTTAGCAATAAAGGTGGCGTGTACTATATATGCGTAGAGAATTCACGACACTATGCAGGTAATAGTTTACAAGAACACCGAACACGAGGAAGGCGATCTCTACAGTTACTCCGAATGCCACTTCAAAATATAAAAGACTGAGTACACGAAAACATTCTGCGCTAAAATGCTATGCCAGAGCAGCAAGGATCTACCTGAGAAAGAGGGCATGCACCTCTACTGAGTAATTCAGCGGCATTTGTCATAGAGCCACACGCTCCAAAAGAAGATGCCTCACACTGGGTTTAAAAACAGCGGCAGGGAATCCTTGTCCTTCAACATATTCCTAGTAGAAGAAAATAGGGGTCCCTGAACGGAGCTGCGTTCAGGGACCCCTATTGACCCCGGGTTCTTGGTATTTCATAATGGAAAAGAGGCTAAAAGCGTGCCTGTTATACATATTGTTTTTTTTTTAAGTTTCGATTCAAAGAGGAATGAAATGTTTAAGTTGAATCCCAACATCGGCCAGCAAGAAAGAATTAAATGGATTCTTGCAGCCAACGAAGCTTCAGAATACGATATTTGTGCCTACCCTGCTGTGTGAATTTTCAGCATAAACGATATTGGACAAAATATGCAGCGCCGAGAACTAGCGACATGCCAATATTATGAATGAAGGTTCCGCTGCTTTTATTGCACGATCTAAAGCCGAAATAACAACAAATTCGAGTTTTAGTTCAAATGCAGAATGTATCTAACATGATCGGTTTAGGTCAGAATAATACACTGTCCCTGTTACTCTTTGGAGGGTGGGCTTAAGGGTTCCTTTTAATATGTGGCAGGTAGCATAAGCGGGCATTCTAGGTTTATTTGAGCTATTTACTGCTTATGCAGGAATGTGGCATTCGATATCTGATTCCACAGAAAGCACAAATAAAGATTGTCATAAACAAGCAGTGAACAAAGAGAGCGAATGAAGGCGGGTGCGGTTCCGTCAAAAACAGTTCGGGCCCATGGTCGTATAAGTGAAGAACGCCGAGACGTCGCCGGCGGAAGGTACCGGTCGCTCCTTGAGTGAACCCCAGGTTTTCACAAGGTGGTACCTTGTACTGGCTGAGGAGGTCTGCCGGTAGGAGTCAAGAAACTCAGGCCCAGGGGCCCGACAGCTCACTCTCCCTCCCGAAGCGAGTTGATTTCTCCGGTTCTCTTTTGCGTCCGAGCACAACCACGCAGTTCCAGAGTTTCTCTCTCTCACACGTTCTTCCTTCCTTTTGTCCTACGTCAAACAATCCTGTATAGTTCTTGGTGGTCGCCTCGTTCATTGTATTTTTTTTTTCAACGGCGCATGAGATCTCGCGCGCGTGGCTTTTCGTCGGTGTCTTCTTGCGCTCGACCATTTGTTTTAGATGTTTAGACGTCTTCGCAGCACTGCTCCCTTTATGTACAGCACTAGCTTTGCACACTCTCACTCCCCAATTACTTAGTATACAATATACGTATACTACAACGTATACGAATACGTATACGAATACGTATTGGTTCGTCATATGACGAACCACTAGGTATTCGCCGTCACCGCGTAGTTCCATATAAAGTCCCAATTGTGGCACTTTCGCGGCCGCGCGCCTTCTGCTGTCAGTGGGAAAGAAAGCAAGCGAGGGTCAGCCGAGGAGGGTGCTGGCTTGGTACGGTGGCGTCTTCTCGCGCGATACGAACGATCCCGAACGCGAGCGTTCTGACATCGGGTGCCCACGGTCGTCGAGCAAAATGCATTCATGTTCGCCCGTGGGCGTCTGACATCGTGCTTGATAAATTAGTTAGTCAGGGAATGTTTACAGGACTTTTACATCCAATAAAATTACGAATCTTACTGGCTAGTCGTCTAAATTTGCTATTGCACTCAAGGCATCGCCTTTGGGTCGGAACAGCGACTCTTTTAGTTCAAGTATGGGCGTCAAAAAAAGGAGAGCGATTCTTGAATTTTCTTAATTTTGCTCGATTAAGAAACAAGCCGTTCTCTTTCAGCTACATTATTTCAGACGTGCGTATGCGCTTCTACACGCAGGAGGTTCTTGCGCATTCTGCAGACGTTCACAGACCCGGAACCTAGAGATAGCGCGTGTCGGAAAGCGCATAAGGAGTCTCAGCTTGGTCACTAACGAGTGACTCAACGAGTGAGGGCTACTTCTTCTGCTATAAATACCCGCGCTAAGAATGAGTATTCTCGTCAGTGAACTGACATTCTTTTCTGCCCTTGTTCTCTTCTGAAGAACCGAGGAAAGCACAAGTTTTAACAAGCATTGAATCAACATCGTTACATCAAGTGATCAGCGATTGCGCCTTAACGTAACATAGTAATGCGTGTCAGTGGGTTCGCTTTCGGTTAATGTGGTGGCCTTGCCACCCCTACTTGATCATCTCGAAGCAACAGACAAAATCACTGGTATTGTTAAATAGTGTTTCATCATCATTACAAAGTGTAGTTCCAAATGCAGCTGGACCTATTATTGTAAACACTGTCCTTGGTAAGTTTTTCCCTAAATAATTTTGACTCGTCACTTGTTCATCTTTTTCCGTTGATCGCTTTTCACCGGCTAACAAGTGTTAAACGTTATCGCTCGGCGCGTGAAGCTCCTGCATTTATCAGAGCATTCTAGATTGTTTTAGTTTTCTCTTGTGTTGTTACTCAAACATTTGTTATCAGATTACAGGCGCTACTGGAATGGTGCTGTGCATATTAAAACCCATGCGAGCACCAGCGATTGCGCTGGAACATTCGATGAGTCAAGTATAAATAGCCTGCGTGTCTCACGTGGAAATCAGATATAAATGATCGGCGAGCACTAATTCGCCGGAGAAACTATTTGCTTCGTGACTTCATTGTGTGCAATAGTGGATTTTAACTGTTACAACAACGTGACATCTGATGGAGCTGCTTTTAGCGTTCGTGCACCGTACGCATCCGTCAAATGCAAACCCGAACACAACACCAACTTCGTCTGTCACCATCGGGCGAGCCGAAGGACACAAACCATTCCCTAGGAGCATGAACGTCTATCTCATCTATCTCAGGAAGACCGTTGCCAATTCAACTGCCCCGTTGACGGACCGAGCATTGCCTGCAGCCGTCGTGCTGCAACACCCAAGAGGACTACTCATGTTCCGCGCAGCTTTGTCCGACGATGCAGGGACTTGGCTCGAGACTTTAGAAAGGGTCTCAACCTTAAGCCATTGAAACGTTGATGACGAGCTGTGCCATGTGTACTTCGACTTCAACGACGCCGCTAAAGCTTTGTTCGAGAATAGGCAGCCTAATTTAGCACCATCTGACCAGTTTTGTGGCATAATACCTGAGCCATCAAAGGTTCCAAAGAAGTCGCTGATGCCCGTGGTGCTTCAATAAAGCGCAACTAAATTCACGTCGCGCATACGTGGAACCAGTTTACAAAATGATCGCTGCCACCAGGCAACGAATACACCCCTCAATAACATTCGCGAAACATTCGAAACGTTTAGGGGCGTCCTGCGCTAAGCGATAACATTCGTTAGAGGCTGAGAAGTAGTCACCCGCAAAAGTAAACAAGCAAAGTTTCACTATCACTATCTACCTTTGTATGGTTATTTCCGTTGGGCCGAAAGCTTGCAGATGGCCCAACATTTGACAGTTTTGACAATGTAGGTGTTTATGTCGAAAAGATGTTGGCTCATAGCGTATTAAGCTATGTCTAACACTAGTAAGGTATTTCGTCGCAGTCAAAGGATATAAAAGGTACTTAAAGCAGATTCTAATTTCTCAAAATGTCAACTATAGCATTGTGCTCTTGAAGGTACTCAGCAGTCAAAAAAGCTTCACACACTTTTTATGTGTGACCAAATTTTTCAAAGAAACGAGTTGGGGCATTCTTTTCTAAACCTTTGAGTTCTTCAAGACAATTACTCCCATAATTCTGGAAACACAACCGGGAATTGTCAAGATACCTAATACGTTTGTTCTAAGTGCACCTGCTGAGCAGCGGCTGCAACTAGACAGGACGCAGTCTAACCATTCTCTATTTCTATTGCAGCTCGTGTTCCCTGCTGGCATGTACTGAAGACCATCGCTCCGTGCCTCCGCTTCAATGCCATGCCTCAATTGTGAAGGCTGTGGATTATGTAACACTATTGGTTACGTGTAGTGCAATAGGCGCCTTAGCGCAACAGAAGGCAAACATACGATGACAGCTGCGTACCGGCAGCAAGTGCAGAACAATGTTCAGGTGAAAGGGCAGCAATAGATTTCAAGAAAAGTGCCAAGCGAAATATTGTGTACTTCACATATAAAGGCAAATTAAACATTAAACTCTTCATGAGAGATCGAATATTACGAAATCAATAATCTCTAGAGCAGCGACTCCGGGTCAGTAAACCAACAGGCGCAACCCCAAAAAAATGTCAACGACAGCTCATCAGTTCAATTATTTATTTAAACAGGACGGCCGCTTATCCTCCAGATGATACGTGAAACAAATGAATGGATAATAGTATTTCTATTTAAAAAGACGGCACAGAGCAATATTCACCAGGCGCTCGAAATAGATTGAAAACAGAAGTGATGAAACATATAGCCGGTACCGACAGGTGCCCTTACGCATCAACTCCATTTATTTTTGCGCAACGCCATTGATGGGATTGGTTCAGATAGCTCTTCACTTCTAACGTATATCTTCCTTGATATACGGGCGCCAGTAATAAAAAAATATTCCGAGTCATCACATCAGAATTCAATCTTGACCGGGCGCTAAGGCATCATCTGTTCCTATTGGGAATTGCGGATTTATAGCTCTTCGTAAGCCCAGAGAGGCGCCGTGGTTCTGAAAACAGCAAGTACGAAGCGTCAAATTTTTCTGCGAATGCATAAGTATAGTGCAGCGTGCCCAATAAAATAGGCAAAAACCGAAGTTCAAAAAAAAAAAAGAAACAACTAATATTGCAAAGGCATTAAGAATCGCGTGGTGTTTAATTCAGCTATACTATGAATATCTTTACATATGAAACTCTCGTAATCGCCTCTTTATGTTGTTCCGTCTCATATCCATGCGCTCATCGCTTCTGTTACACAAACTATGATAGATTTATCGTTATCATAAAATTCTACACATATTCTGGCCTCGTACTGCCACCCGGTAATCTTTTGTTGAACCCTCACTGCAGCAAAATAAAAAGTCAATATTTGGATCACATCAATGTTTCAGCAAAGTGGCTTATAGTTACGAATTTTGTGCCGCCAGCAGCGCCAGTAACCGTCTCTCTTGACTGAGCAATCAACATATAAATTGTTACAGAGGAACCATTTATTCATGGACTTGCGTTTCTAAAGCCCACGTACATTCAAATAGCAGAGCTTACGACATTTAAATCTGTTTGTGGAATCGAAGGTCCAGCATTTCTAGGTTGCAGCACTCAGACGTAAATAGCTGTGGGCACTAGGGGTCCTGAGGCCGGTGTTGGATCCGTATGTGAGCCCCGCCTAATTCTCACGTCAATTATTCACACGACTTACAATGGCTTGGCGACAAATGGTGAATATGATCAACGTGAATTACACCTTTGTTGTGCAAGGCAAGCACGTCTTACTCCTTTCTCTACCACTTTGCGCCAACGGCCGTTCAAGTGTCGCTGAATAACCGTGCACACTTTGAGCCGACGCGCCGGGGCAAGAAGCGTGAAAGCCTGTTGTTGGTTGCCAGTGAGTGATTGGGCGTGGTGGGTGATTTACATCGTGAGTTTTAGTTCATGGTTCGGCAGGAGTCCTGGTATCCGTGACCCAGCGCTTACCAGATGGTGATAGTTAATATTTCGAGGAGCCGATGCAATCTGCTAAAGCTCCTGACCAGGGAAACTGTTACGGCGGTATATAGTTTGTTCGTATTTGGCTATACATATATTTATGTACATGTCACTCATGCGAAATACATACAAACACACAATGATTTGTGGCCTTGTCTCTTTTCTCTTTGTTTTTGTCCCTTTATTTTGTCACGAAAATCATGGTATCCTAATGGCCGCTGCAATACACCGCCAATGGCTCTGTGACGACGTAGGTGAGGCTTTTGGCCCGCGTCATATCTTTGCATGAGCGTTGACGTGTCTTCGCGGGCACTTTGGGGTCACTGTAAGATAGACCGAACTGCTCGAGCGCAAATAACGGCAACCTAATGACGCTCTAACGACACTCTTAAGACGCAGGTGTTGACGACGCAGCTGCGACGGAGTGCCGTTTAGACGCAGGTGGCCGTTAAAGGAAGCCACGACGGGAGCGACGATATGCCTTGACTGGGGCGCAGTAAAAAGCAATGCACGAAAGAAAACACGTTTGTTTGTAATTTTCGATTGAACATAATGCACAGTTAATCAGCTGGATGAAACTTGGAGGGACTAGAGTTTTATTTCTAGCAAAGAAACATAGGCCTCCCGTTCTCCCTCCCGTAAAATCCCATGTATTGACAACATGCGGGAATGGCACAGTAGTTAGAACTTCACTGTAGACTACGTAATTTTGCAAATCAAACAAAACTCGCCCTGACTTTAGACTCGTCTTAGCGGCTAATTGTCATTTAATTTGTTTTGGGATAGCTTCGATGAAACAAGAGTCACAGCCATATTCTGTAAGGATACTCCCTGCGTAGATGCCCACGTATTATTAGCAGACGGGAATTGTTTAACATTTACAGCTTCAATGTGAATGTACTAATTAGGACAAGTAAATGAAACTAGGCGTAATAATAGGGCCGCCTTATCGGCCAACTAAAGTATAATTTTTTTCAATATACCAACAATAGATTGAGAATGACATAGCATTCGCTAGAAAGTTGGCTTTGCCGGAAGGCATTTTTGATCCACCGGCTTGACTTTTCCGGAGCATTGCCCCCATAGACAGCTTCTCTGCAAAAATCTAAAACGACTAAAAAGAAAACAGTAGAAACAAAAAAATCTGTTGTAACAGTAACAGCTTGGTAAAATGTGGTGAAAAATTGTGCCAAAATAAAAAAATATAAGAACAAACGAAGCAAGTCGGGAAATTAAACGACTTCACAGGGGACATTGAAAGTTGGCATGGCTATTTCCTAATAACTATTGGAATGAAGAAACATTTTTTTCCCCTTAGTGCCCTTACACATGCTCTTTTCTCGACTACAGTTTCGCCTCAGTACCACAGCTATATAGAAAGAAAAAAAGCTGAGTAATCAAAATTTTCCCTTGTTGCAGCCATACTCGCTTTTGTGTGTGATCATTATTACAACAACCCGACTGACCGATGTATGCTCTTATTAACGTTAAAGGAATACGGCAGACCAGCCCCGAGTGACGCTCTGTGATAAGGTTAGCCTGCTCATTTGCATATTCTCTCCAGTTTTGCTTGCTCATTAGATAATAATTTTATCCCAAATTCCATCTCTTCCAGCGCAGGCCTCGCTTCAAGGCCATGCTCTCAGCAGCACTGCGTTCAAGTAGAAATTACAAGTCGACGCCGAAATCGGAGCTTGGGCAACAATTCGTGGGAGACAATAATCACGTATTTCTCTCTAAATATAGCGGAAATAATCTACTTTTGTGAAGCTTACGCAAGGCGCTTACATTATAAGACTGATGCACAAGATTGAAAGCAAAAATTCAGATAGCGGCAATCTTTAATAACATTTGTGGTACGAAATTTTTTATAGAAATAAAAAGTAAAAAATCATTCAAGTTTGCATGGAAGTGTTTCATTAGAAAAATTAGTATGGTTTGGCAAACGTCAACTAATGAAAGCCTAGCCAAATCCTTACAAAAGAAAATCAATACTTATGCAGTAGGGAGTTACATCTTTTATTATGTTAACGTTGCAACTATCCTAAATACGTAACTACTTTCAATCGTGCTGCGTGCTGGTTCAGTTCTTCAAGTCTTGTAGCATTCTTTTTTTCCGAATGCTAATTGGAGCAGCTTATAGTATCTCATAAAATTAGCAGCATGCTCGTGGTCAATAGCAGTGTGCTTTTCTTTAATGTTTACTTTGAGGATCAAATGTTTAAGAAGATCCTGCATATCGCATTGCCACTGCATGTTTCCAAAAATGGTACTTAATTTGGAGACAGCCTAAACAGTTTCGTGTTCGCAGCCGCAAAACGGAAACACTAGTACCTCAGGACATCATCATGCAAATGTAGTTGAGAAGAAATCAAGGTTTTGTGACTATTTAAGGTATAGCACTAGCCAACACAAAAGTGCGACACTGCACTGACTATATGTCCACTCACCTTACTGATTAAGAGACTGCGTGTGCTCATTTAAGGTAACGATTGTGGTTCTGGTTGTCACAATTATTGCAAGAATCTACGCAACTTTATGTAAGTGAACAATATTATGAACACGCACACCCACGGTCTTATAAGTGTACCAAATATATTCGACGGTGATTATCATTGCGACACGCGCCATTATAATTATCAACCGTGTCAAAAGCGTGTCAAAAAATAAGAAGATTTGAACTTGCTAATAGCCCACAAAGTGTGCACTTTGGAAACAGGTAACCCTCAACATGCCTTCAACTTTCTCCAGGGTTAATATTTGTCCCAGCGCAAAGAAATAAAGACATACATCAAAGTTTCAATACGGCACCCATTTTTCCTTCGTGCACATTTCGGTTTTTCTTATTATTCGTCGTCACTGCTACGTGACAATATACGTCACTAGAAAGGCCTTCTTCGAACTTATTATACATTAGTGCTTTTTTCTAAAGTTGATGAAAAAAAAAGAAAGTTACAGGCACCCAAATAACAGACACACGTAAGACTGCTTACGTGTGCGAATACGTAGGCGTTGCAGTCGCTTTGTTGAAATGGTTTTTCCGCGCGTTCTTTACCTGCGAAAGCTGCGGCATTCCTTCTGAATAAGCCTCGGCAAAGTCAAATCAAGACGCATGAAGCGTCTCAATGCGCTCTCTTGCCCGCGCACGACGGGACGTGTGCGATGACGCACGCACTAGGTACTAGGAAACGAAGTCGCTTGGAATGTCACGTCAACTGAAGCATTTTGCAATGTGTTTTTACTCCTTTTTTCTTCGCTCATTTTTGGTACCATATTTCAGACACGCCGACAGGCCTTCCTGTAACGGGGAATATAATGCTTTCGCATTAAAACAGACAGATGCACGCGAATTAATGCACTTGTGTTTTTCGCATCTACGACTATTTTAGGAGTATTGATGCCTTTCTTTATTTACGAAATCTGTGCGTATCACTTGTCTGAGATTTGAATTCTACTTTCAAAGTTCCCGGCTTCATATGAATCAGTTTCATTGGCTATTCCTCGCGAATAGATTAGTAATGCACGCAAGAAATTCATAGATTTGCAAGTAGATCCGAAACTATTGTGGCGAAGCGGTGCTTGACGTTCTTAACGTGTTTATATATATATATATATACATATATATATATATATATATATATATATATATATATTGCTTTTCCAAATTATCTTGTGTCATTTCTGCAATCAGCCTCCGCGATTTGTCACAAGCCGGCACTTAATCTCTTAGTCAGGTGACGTCACTAAAAGCAGGAAGAGTCCCCACCTGAGATGCCGCGTGGACACCGATTACGCAGGATCGAAAGAAACAAAAGCAAAGTAATATTATAAGATTCCACAACTTTGCCGCCGAAAGCCTCCCGTTATTCCTCAATGGTTTTTGGGCTTTGCGCACTTCGCCTTTCTATTATGCAACGTCACCAAATCGCTATATATTACCAAGTCAACGTGCATTAATATGCTGAAAAAAAAGCGTATTTCTTTGTACAATAGGAGAGAGCCCCATTCTGAAAGGGAAGGAAAACGTCTTCCTGCTGATCTCTCTGGTACTTGGAGTTACCGGGGATAATCCGTTTTATCTGCGTATGGTAAACATTTTTGCGTGGAAGTATATCGTTGTCGAGCCCTTTCGGCACGTATGCGATTTCACTCTTCCAAATCAACTTCAGTGAGAATCCTTTAGGCGGCGCTATTTAGAGCACAGCTCTTTGGCGCCCGTTCCTGTGGCGAGCGTCGGCGTCGGCAGGATGGGTTGCGTAACTGAGCGAACGAGCGCAGCGACCCTTGAAAGAGCAAACGCGGAGCGGGAGATGAAAGAGGCGAGCCGCGAACGGCGAAGACCAATGAGAACAGCCCCTTCAGCGACGTGCGCAAAGTAACCACGTTGAATGCGCATCCGCCCGACTGCTCGATACGTGCTCGTATTTGGACACAGCCAGACTTCTCGTTTCGTACTATCATCTACTCGCGTCAGCTGTCACTCGCACTTGATTGGTTTGCTAGACTTGATGTCGTTCACGCCCTTTTTTCGGTTGTCATGGTTTCCCAATGTTTTGTAATTTTATTCTCTGCGTGGCGCAAATTGTGTAGTACTTCCGGAAAGCCACGCGGCACTAGGGATAAGCCGACGCGCTTCACCCACAGAACAAATTTTCGGCGATTGCCGGCTCTGCTACATGTCTCTCTAAAATTCAATGCCTCAGTGCATCGCAAAATGAAAACACGTATAGAGCTGAGCTCAAAATTCGCTTAGGGGAATATCGTAACCGCAAGCGAAACATTTCCTTCCATTGTATTCCAGCGCAATTCATGACCAGCCAGCACAAGATAGGCAAGAGGAAGCGGACAAATCCCAGAGGCCGGCGCCACAAATATCATCCGGTTATCCGCCTTCATTGCGCTAGCTCCGCCTCATGAAAACCACCTGCATTTCCGCATGTTTCTCGCCTCCTGTCAACGAAATAATCAAAACCTACCAAAGGAGGCAATGCTATTCTATTTGAATTCAAACAAAAGTGAGCTCCTAAAAACTAGAAGACCTTTTGAGTCGGCGGTTCCAAGAAGGTTGCGGGTCACCGCCCGGTGCATACGTCGGCGCTCAGGTAAATTTGAGGTCGGCACATAAAATAACAAGATACTACAATAGGTTTTCCTTATAGAGCCGTTGTCAAGGGCATTTCTTTTATTATTTTCGTTGCGAATTCCGATAGCAAGGGTGAAAGGAACAGAAATATGCAGCGTCCTTTACATGATTTATTACCCTTTGTCTCCGGGGTATTATGGAGAGGGATAGACAAAGACGAGTAGACAGGAGCAGGGTGCATGGTATAGTATTTTCATAATATTCAAGATCTCAAAAGAAGTGTTAGGAGCGATTTTATCTTTATATTAGAGGCACCCAATATTTTTCTTGATTCTTTTCTTGGAACCTTCCACTGCTATTTCACCTTGGGATTGTCCTGCATTTGCTCGCGGCTCGCAGCTGTCGCTGTATGCGCGTATACTGTTAGGCTAAGACATCTATTGCACTACATGTAACCAACGGTGCTACATGAGCTACAGCCTTGACAATTGCGGCAGTCTAGAATAACAATATTTTGAGCCTCAATAAAAGTGTTTAACGTGGTGCAAGCACTATTTTCTTGTAGAAATCAGAAATAAGTTCCAGCCTTTGAAATAAATTTCACCAAAGACGCATTCTCCACACCAAGCTGTTGGAGGAACTTAGCTGATCGTTACTTTCGAATAACACAGAGAAAAATGATCTGAAATATGTGGTACTCGACTGCACGAAAAAATGAAAAAATAGCCTTTCTCACTTTACACGCCTTTTGTTAAACAGACTATTTGCTACGTGCATTTCCCAATTATTTGGCTAAATATTGTGGTATTCGCTTGCAGCAGTAATATAGCAGTGCTTAACACATTGTTCCAGCTGCATAATATTGTCGTATCTCGTGTAGTTTAGTACACCAATGCACACAAGGCCGCCGCTGTGCAGTTTTTCCAGTGGATGTTGCCAGTTCTTATGCTGTCAGCACCTAAAGACAAGCTAGGTTACGTAAAGCAGTAGGGAAACAACGGCGACTTGTAAAGAAGGCAAGTGATTACGGGGAAAATTTATGAACGCAACGTAAATATACACCTTTCACAGCAGTTTTCTTATTTTAATTGCGTGCCTAGTGTAACCGCTGCTGTGATGGCAACGAAGACTAAGTTTGTTCGGCACGCGGAAGATGATATAACCGATGCGTGCTACTGAAGAGTATGACAAGAAGGTCATGCACCAAGTTCTTCCTTCAGCCGTCCTCAGTGCACGCATTTCGATAACCATGGCGTGTCTCCGCACCCATTAAAACATCATCATTTCTATCTCCTCATAACTAATTACCACGGACATCAGCATCAGTGCCAAAGTAAGGACTGACGCAGCCGTGACAGCCATCAAGTACCAATTATACAGCCATCGACAAGCCAGCCGAATACGAAGGGCAGCCTCTTCAATTTGAGAACCCTTAGCATTTTCGACTGCGGTATAACCATGCGCGCACCCCTATCGCGCGGTTTGCACAAGTAGAAGCCCTGCTGCATCTGAAAGCGTGTCGTTTCACCTTTGGCGATACGTTCTCTTCAACTGCAAAAAACAAAAAAATTCCTACATTTTGTGTACAACTTCTGCTGCCACATACGAACGCAGTATATCGCGTCTAGAGCACCCACTTCAGGTTTATGTGCGCAAATTTCGGAGATACAAAGTGACCATTCATAGATATTGATGCCTAATTTGTGTCGAATTGCAGATCAACACCGGGGTGAGAAACTTTCCTGAATTTTTTCTTTCTTAGGGGAAGTACCCTCCACTAGCAGATGTACCTGAGCTGCCCTCTAAGGTTCATGACTTCACAGCCCGGCGTATAAAGGCGTACAGTCTCTCTCAAGACAAACATTTATGGCTAGAGGTGAAAGTCCAACAAATGCAAAATGGCGGTACTATAAATCCTTCAACCTCCAAATTGGCGTCTGCAATCACCATGCTTTTGTAGCACCATTCGATGTTTAGGAGTATAAGCACTTGTCATTCGGTTCGAAGAAATTTGGGGATTGGCGTCAGCAAATGATGAATTTCATACTCGGTGAGTACATGCGAAAGTTTTGTATTCTATACATTTGCGAGATCATCATATACTGACGTACAAGAGGAGATTGAAGAACGCCTTGCGTGCGTGTTAGAATCCCTGACTATGTCAAGGTTAAAAATTAACAAAAATAAGAATGATTTTTTTTCAAGCAAATGTCTTCATAGGAATAGTTTTTAACGATACACCTTAAGCAATAAAACAAGAATCTGGACAAAGGATGAAGACGCTTGTCAAGTCTTATGACTTACACCCACTACGTGATATCCTTGGACTCGCCTGTAATTTTCGAGTGTTCATTAAGAATTACGCTACAAAGACATGATGTCTCATTAAGCTGACGCTAAAGGAAGTGCCCTTTGGGCCGAGAGAAGGGTGCTTGGAGCACGTACGAGTGTCTTATTTAAGCTATACCGTTAGAGCTTCTCCGCTGCGTCATATATAAAGTATGTTATCGTATACTTGTGTTTTTACAGGCATCTAGCTTGACTGCTTCCTTCTCTTTCTGCTCTTCCGGTTGTTCTTGTCTCTTCAGCTCTCTTTTTCTCCGGAACATCACAATGCCTACTGCTGTAATCGAAATACAAGAATCTTGAAGCAGTCTCGTATGATTCAAGCTGCCATTTTTTGCTGGATGGACCAAAGTGAAGTTTTTTCTGGTTTGTGCACAGTAATAAAGACCATTAAACCGCGAGAAATTGTAAAACCACTACAGTATCTGGAACAGGAAGAGAAAAACTGAAATAGAATCGGTAGAACACGAAATTCCTATCATCCCAGGAGCTATGAAAACAGAAACGCGCGATTATGTAACGTTCAGGCAATGAAGAGGGCCAAAGATACAAGTCCAACAAAAAGAGTAGGAAGAGAAGGGAGTGGTCAAGATGTATTCCTGTAATAGAACTAGTTTATTTGAACTGATACTTTATCAGCATCATTACATGCCGATGTGGACGTCTGACCGACTTGTATAGTACTTAATTTCAAACATTAATGTGTTGTGCCGCCGTCGCTCTGTGACATGTGCGTCGTGGTCGCTTACGTCACAATCCGCATGGAACCACACATGTGAGGAACCACATATATTGCTGCGAGTTTTCCGATCGTGCATTCAAGACAGCCTTCTGAACAATTTGCTGTCCTGTTGTTCATTCGATTATTAGCACCTATGCCTATTAGCTTGCTTACGCATTCAATTTCGGTCCGTTTGATGAGAGTGAGAAACATAATGACTGTGTGAAATGTTTTTGGCGCATGATGTTTTCATAGGATGTGTTGTCCATACATGAACGAGAATGAGGACAATTCAAAGCTTGAGCGGCAAATAAAGAATTTTTGTCAACAAATATATCTTCTTGAATGAAAAAAAGAAAACATAACAAGATTAGGCTTGAAAGCAACACAATTGTAATGAAAAGATGCGGCCGATTTTGGCTATTCTTTTGGATCAGAATTATTTGACTGCGTTACCAGCTGTATTTACTTGCGGCAGTCATCTTGTTTGCTTGTGTGTACATCGAAAGGTTGATGACAAATCTATTCCAACTGCGAAGAAGACAGCGGTGATGAAGTGGTTCAAAGATGAGAGGATGTATGAAGTGCTACATGATCGCTGTAAGTAAAAATACTAAAGATAAACATTCCATTCTGTAGGCAAAATTCTACATTTTTGTCAGCAATATTATTTTTTAATAATATACGCCCTGTCACATTTTATAGCGCTCATCACGTTCGCATTCGTATGATAGAATATTTAGGACTAAAATATATGTGACGTTATGAGGTAGGTTGATACTTATGACTATGAGAGAACAGATAATTGTGCATGCAACATGAACGAGTTTACAGCCTTGCTGAGCTGGTACGAAGACCTGGAGTGTTTATGCAATGCGGGTAGCCCGGCTGCTAAGACGTAGCTGAGCAATGTAGTTCTACATATCAGCTGGATTTTCTGTAAGGAAATAGTTTGTTTGTGTGTATTTAAAGTGCTGAAATAAAGGAAACTTGACCACTATGAATCACGCAAGCTACAAAGTGAAAAACGTATTTGTAGTGCTTTTGCGACTTACTTTCAAACAATGGTTCGTTTGGTGCGTCTGACGTACTATTCCGCCAGTAACTTCATCCATGGCATTTCTTACAACCGTTTATGCTTTACTTTAGACTCATCCTAACTATTGGGAAGTATGCCTCTCTTGCTTCAGCTTCGCTGGCTATATCACAACCAGGGCGATGAGTTTTATTTTCACGTATATTTTCGTTATAGATGCATCAATTTGCTGCGATTACGTACATGCATGTGGAGTTTATTATTGCCTACTGCAGTTACGAAATTTGGAGTGGTTCAAATTGTAGGTAAATATTCAGTTGAAAATGTCAACATAAAAAGCTGTTCAATAGTTGTGTCATGTTGCTTTTTGGTTGTGTTGTATAACTCGAATAAATTGTTCGTTCTTTCCTACACAGGGAACGTAGATTCCTCACAGACCCTTCGGCACGTGATATCTACCCCACGGCCTATATTTGACGTAGCTCTTTTGCTGTAGACCAACCAGTAGACTACGATTTCTCAATGTACAATGTCCGCGTTAGCTAACTTTGAGCAGACCGAGGCTTCACAGCCAATGCGTTTGTGTTCTGAATATTCAAAGTGACCGCCGAAATTGTCAGCACCGTAAATAGTGCCCCGTCTTCGAACCTTTTGCGAACGGCGACACACTTCTAAAAGTAGTGGTAGCGTTCTAGCAATATGTTGGCATATCTTGTCATTTGTTCCAGACAAAGTTATCGTTGTCTTGAATTCACTTTTACGCCTATGCAAATTCAACTAGTCGTGAAACAGATGTTAGCAACCGACTGGCTTGTGTCCGACCTATGAACTTTATTTTTTCCTCATTCTATGAAAATGATGCTTTTCTAATTGAATGGGGATTATGCATCTTCTATCTTGTCCTAATGGTTCTTACATGGTGGTCATGCTGTCGTAATCTATCAGTCTGTATATCTATCTACCCATGCGTCTACCTTGACACTTGGGCAGACCCAGTGCCCAAAGACCTGGACTAGATTGGGTCCTAGGTTCCTGTTCCTGATGACATCGTGGTCATTCTTTCATCATCATTCGAGTTTAGCCATGATTCTCGTTACGTAATAGTGGACAAGCGATTCTGCGAATAAAGCCCTCATGCATCGCTGCCGTGACGTCGTCATTCTAGTTCCAGTGTCGTCACTCCAGCTTCATCATGCCATTGTCGTCATGGTGTTGTAGTCACGTCATCGCCATTATACACTCATTGCATTGAGTCTTGAACACACACTGGGCTTGCAAGCATTGCACTGATACCGATAAACTCTTATCGTCGTTATAGAGTCGTTATGCATCTGTTGCCATGCCGTCAACGCCAATAATTGTGGCCTCTTTAGTGGTGTCTCGTTAACCTGCAGTTATATCGACAATAATTTATCAGTTTTAAATTCACCTGCTAATATTGACCGAAATCTCTAACGCTGCCTGGAGTCCAACTCTGTGCTTCTGTTCGTTGTTGTACATAGTGAGAACTCGTTAACTTTGCACAGCGTGTTGCCTTTGAACAAAGTTCGACTTCGCCGTAGCCTCCCATTATTGTGAAAGATATCTCACCGATTTCGGTTTTCGCCATGTTGTTCACTAGCATAAGCGTGGCAGCTCACAGGTTGATAGTTAGGAACACCTATTACTTGACAAGTGGCACGGCGACTGCCATGTTAAGGGTGTTAAAGCTAACGTTAGGAAAACTTGATGTAAGAAACAACGCATTCTTTTAAAGGTATGGCAGAACAGATCTCGTGACTACTGTGGACGTTAATGCGATTAGCATTCGATTACTGTAGTAATGCACCGTCTTCCTGACCTCGCTTTTATTCAACAGATGTAGTGATCGTCATGAAACTTTTGTATTATTTAGGTCGCTTCAGTAACGCTAGCTAGGAAACATGGTCGTCCTTCACGCTTTAATATATTGTCAGCCTAAAGATCAATACTGAGAGGTAGGTTGTTAGAAAGGAGGCTTGTGGTCATTTCTTACTTACATATTAAAAACACTGGATTGTTGAAGAAAAAAAAACACCCTCAATGGCCACAGTATTATTGCATCTAAATGACCAGGAACTATAGACGTCGATGGAACGACGAAGGCGCTGCCACGACAACGAGGAGGTGTTACTGAAGTGATGACGGTGGTAACAGGACACCTTGACGAGGGCTACAAGACGACAGTGGTATGATGACGACTGCACGATGGCGAGAGTGTGACGACGATGCAAAGATGAGAGCCGGTTGACAAAGTTACAAATACGATAACAAACGACCATGATGGCATCATGACGACCGCGTTACAATGATTTAACAATGACTGTATTGCATATATGTCCTGTCTATGACACTATGACGACAGTCTACAGACGAAGCGCCAATGACGATAATCCAGGGAATAGAACGGGGTCACGTCATGAACGCACATCAAGCTGCTCAAGCTATTACGCAACTTAGGCCATTGGGTTAAGTAGAGGCTGAGACGACGACGTGATGACGAGAATCAGATCACGAAGCTCCAATGAAAGCAATTGAATGACCAAGACGGCGTGGTATGGGGTCGGGGGGTGGGGGGGATTCATGTCGTCTGTGCGAAGAAATTGGTATGCTGAGCCAGGCAACAAAGATGCAACGACGACGAACCATCGACCCCTACTGAATGACTACCGCGAGCTCTTGGGTATTGGTGCAACCTGTTACACAAAAAGTACCAATGGGTCAGATTAGAGGGCGTAACGAGAATGGCAGCTTGCCCTGGACACGACACCCGCCTAGAGGCACATGCAGACAGACAAGTTGGGCGACGGCGTCAGCGTAACGGGTTAGGTAGATATGTACATAGATAGATTCAAAACGTGCTCGAGTAGGCAAAGAATGCTGATTACCATAAGTAAGCCACATGGTACGATTACTGCATAAAAAGAGTATAAAAACGGTATATGTAAAGCCTTAACGTGTTTCAGAGGCGCTCTGGTTTATAGTTAGGTTCCGTTTCCAACACGCATCTCCCATGACTATGCACCTTTCATACTGATATCGCGAAAAATAGATATGATTGCCTGTCAAAATAAGGAGTCTCGAAAAGTTTAGGCACCTTGATAAGAATGTTCGTAAAAAGTTATTTCTGGCGCGCAATATAAGACTGGGAGGATATGTAAATTTAGATTTGGCATTCTTTCGAATGCACAGTCGTCAGCATACCGATATAAAGAAGAGATGTCGATTTTTGATTAACGCCGAAAAAATTGCAGTCTCTATTTCGAGTGCTGACATCCTGCATAAAGGCGGTCTCAATGAATATTTCGCATTAGCGATATCCAATAATGGCCTGAAAGATGCGAACGCGGTTCGAGACTAATATGTTGTACTCGAGCACATTCAAATTCACGTTTCTGCATCCGTTATTCCGTAAGATAAAATTTCCAGTTCTTCTTATACACACACGCCACAACGTTTTATTGTTACCAGTAGAAGCCCTCTCTAAATGGACTGAACCAGTGGAATGCATATAGTATCATCATGGATCGCATGATGTGCATTGACGAATCTACCACACGATAAATGCACATATGTGATTGTGACGTGATTTATCAGTGCTGAGGCAATGCACATAGTTGGCACACATTGAAGAGTTATAGCTGAGCATATTTTCGCCCAGTGGGTGCAGAGGATGAGGGGAGACGTGTCTGCGCATGTGCCATAAGCAGGGGCGGCGACCGTTTTACGTTTCGGACCGTTGCTTGCCGTTGCTGGCTTGTCTCCTTTCGGCAGAGGGGTGCGCGCACAGGACCAGCGTTGTTGTGAAACAAACATTGCGGCCACCATGGCGCTCGCTCACTTATATGCGTATCAACCCAGAAGGTGTTTCAGGACTGAACATGAGCTCTGTATCCTGCGAGAGGTTTCGGCAACGGGGCCGTTTGACGAGGAATTGAAATAGATGACCACGATCGAGGACCTGACGAGAGTGCTTGGTAGCTAGCTGGCGCTGCCTAACAGTATATCCAACCTTGTTCAGCAGGTTGTGCAGAAAGCGCTCCACCTGACCGAGCGAGGGATCGATGCGCTAACACTATTCCTGTCGTGCGATGCTTCGGTGCGGTTTCTGCTCGCACGCTACTGCAGCTGGTTCGTAAATCCGTTCAGCTGTAACGATGCACTGACACTTTTTGTCATCACACTGGCGGCACTTCGAGTCTATAATGCCATAGGTTCTGCTGCGATGGGACATTGAGTGTGCATTTACGGGTCACGATCATGGGCTTTGTACTCTTGTTAGCACGTGCGTGGCTTCGAGAAAAGTTTGAAATAATCGCGCGGCGTTGCACTCGTCTAATATAGGCAAGAATGTTCTTTCGCTGTATCAACTAGCTCGACAAGAAGGCTTCAGCCTGAAAGAGATTTAATAACATGTGTTTTAGCAGTGAAGGTGCCGTGTACTATATTTGCGTAGAGAGTCCACGACTCTATGCCGTTAATATTTTACAGGACCAGCAGCCACGAGGAAGGCGATCTCCGCAGTCACTCCGAATGCCACTTCGAAATATTGAAGACGGAGTAGACAAAGACATTCTGCCTTAAAATGCTATGCCAGGGCAGCAAGGATCTACCTGAGAGAGAGGGCGCAGACCTCTACTGACTAAATCGGCGACATTTGTCATAGAGCCACGCGCTCTAAAACAAGGTGCCTCGCGCTGCTTCTAAGAAAAGCGGCAGGGAATCATTGTTCTTTAATATATTCCTAGTGGAAGAGAATAGGGGTCCCTGAACGCAGCTTTAACGGCGGGTGCCATGAGGTGAGCACGGGTTCCTGATATTTATTAAAAGAAAAGATTGCAAAGAGCGAGCCTGTTATACACATTGTTTTCTTTAGTTTCAATTAAAAGAGGAATTAAATGTTTAACTTGAATCTCCACAACGGCCAGCAAGAAAGAATTAAATGGATTATTCAAACCAAAAACACTTCGGAAGAAAATATTTGTGCCCAACCTGCTGTGCGAATTTTCAGCATAATCGATAACGGACAAATATGCAGCGCCGAGAATTAGCGACATGCCAATAATATGAATTAAGCTTCTGCAGTTTTTAATACACGAGCTAAAGAGGAAATAACTACAAATTTGAATTTTACTTCAAATGCAGGAAGTATCCGACATGGTCGGATTAGGTCAGAGTAAAACAGAGTCCCTGTTACTCTTTGGAGGGTGGGCTTAAGGGTTCCTTTCAATATGTTGCAATGAGCATAAGCGGGCATTCTTGATTTATTTGAGGTATTTACTGCTTGTCCAGGAATATGGCAGTTCATATCTGATTCCACAGAAAGCACAAATAAAGATTGCCATGAACAATTAGTGAACAAAGATAGCGAATGAGGGCGGGTACGGCTCCTTCACCAATAGTTCGGGCACATTATCGTATAGGTGAAGAACGGCCTTGAAGCGATGCCTGCGCTGGAAGAGATGGAATTTGGGATAAAATTATTATCAAATGAGCATGGAAAACTGGAGAGAATATGCAAATGAGCAGGCTAACCTTATCACAGAGCGTCACTCGGGGCTGGTCTGCCGTATTCCTTTAGCGTTAATAAGAGCATATATCGGTCAGTCGGGTTGTTGTAATAATGATCGCACACAAAAGCGCAGTATGGCTGCAACAAGGGAAAATTTTGATTACTCAGCTTTTCTTCTTTCTAAATAGCTGTGGTATTTAGGTGAAACTGTAGTCGAGAGAAGAGCATGTGTAAGGGCACTAAGGGAAACAAAATGTTTCCTCGTTCAAATAGTTATTAGGAAATGGGCATGCCAACTTTCCATGTCCCCTATGTCCAGTGCTTTAATTTTCCGACTTGCTCCGTTTGTTCTTATTTTTTTTTTTGGCACAATTTGTTTCCACATTTTACCAAGCTGTTACCGTTACAAGAGATTTTGTTTGTTTCGACTGTTTTCTTTTTAGTCGTTTTAGATTTTCGCAGAGAAGCTGTCTATGGGGGCAATGCTCCGGAAAAGTCAAGCCGGTGGATAAAAAATGCCTTCCGGCAAAGCCAACTTTCTAGCGAGTGCTATGTAATTCTCAATCTATTGTTGGTATATTGAAAAAAATTATACTTTAGTTGGCCGATAAGGCGGCCCTATTATTACGCCTAGTTTCATTTACTTGTCCTAAGTAGTACATTCACATTGAAGTTGTAAACGTTAAACGATTCCCGCCTGCTAATAATACATGGGCATCTACGCAGGGAGTATGGTTACAGGATATGGCTGTGACTCTTGTTTTATCGAAACTATCCCAAAACAAATTACATGACAATTAGCCGCTAAGACGACTCTAAGGTCACGGCGAGTTTTGTTTGATTTGCAAGATTACGTAGTCTACAGTGAAGTTCTAAATATTGCGCCATTCCCGCATGTTGTCAATACATGGGCTTTTACGGGAGGGAGAACGGGAGGCCTATGTTTGTCCGCTAGAAATAAAACTCTAGTCCCTCCAAGTTTCATCCAGCTGATTAACTGTGCATTATGTTCAATCGAAAATTACAAACAAACGTGTTTTCTTTCGTGCATTGCTTTTTACTGCGCCCCAGTCAAGGCATATCGTCGCTCCCGTCGTGGCTTCCTTTAACGGCCACCTGCGTCTAAACGGCACTCCGTCGCAGCTGCGTCGTCAACACCTGCGTCTTAAGAGTGTCGTTAGAGCGTCTTTAGGTTGCCGTTATTTGTGCTCGAGCAGTTCGGTCTACAGTCTTACAATGACCCCAAAGTGCCCGCGAAGACACGTCAACGCTCATGCAAAGATATGACGCGGGCCAAAAACCTCACCTACGTCGTCACAGAGCCATGGGCGGTGTATCACAGCGGCCATTAGGATACCATCATTTTCGTGACAAAATAAAGGGACAAAAACAAAGAGAAAAGAGACAAGGCCACAAATCATTGTGTGTTTCTATGTATTTCGCATGAGTGACATGTAAGTAAATATATGTATAGCTAAATACGAACAAAATATATACCGCCGTAGGAGTTTCCCTGGTCAGGCGCTTTACCACAGTGCATTGGCTCTTCAACATATTAGCTATCGCCATCTGGTAAGCGCTGGGTCACAGCTGCCAAGACTCCGGCCGAACCATGGACTAAAAGTCACCATGTAAATCATTCACCACGCCCAATCACTCACTGGCAACGAACAACACGCTTTCACGCTTCCTGCCCCAGCGCGTAGGCGCAAAGTGTGCACGGTTATTCAGCGACACTTGAACGTTCGTTGGCTAAAAGTGGTAGAGAAAGGAGTAAGACGCACTTGCCTTGCACAACAAAGGTGTAATTAACGTTGATCACATTCACCATTTGTCGCCAAGCCATTGTAAGAAGTGTGAATAATTGACGTGACAATTAGGCGGGACTCACATGCGAATCTAACACCGGCCTCAGGACCACTAGTGCCCACAGCTATTTACGTCTGAGGGCTGCAACCTGGAAACGCCGGACCTTCGATTCCACAAAATGAGTTAAATGTCGTAAGCTCTGCTATTTGAATGTGTGGGGCTTTAGAAACGCAAGTCCATAAATAAACGGTTCCTCTGTAACAACTTATCTGTTGATTGCTCATTAAAGAGAGATGGTTACTGGCACTGCTGGCGGCACGAAATTCGTAACTGTAATCCACTTTGCTGAAACACTGATGTGTCCTAAATATTGAAATTTTATTGTACTACAGCGAGGATTCAACAAAAGATAACCGGGCGACAGTACGAGGCCAGGATATTTGTAGAAATCTGTAATAACGATAAATCTAGCATAGTTTGTGTAACAGAAGCGATGAGCGCATGGATAGGAGACGCAACATAAAGAGGCGATTGCGAGAGTTTAATAGGAAAAGATATTCATAGTATAGCTGAATTAAACCCCACGCGATTCCTAATGCCTTTGCAATATTAGTTGCTTCATTTTTTTTGAACTTCGGTTTTTGCCTATTTTATTGGGCACGCTGCACTATACTTATGCATTCGCAGAAAAATTTGACGCTTCGTACTTGCTGTTTTCAGAACCACGGTGCCTCTCTGGACTTACGAAGAGCTATAAATCCGCAATTCCCAATATGAACAGGTGATGCCTTAGCGCCCGGTCAAGATTGAATTCTGATGTGATGACTCGGAATATTTTTTTATTACTGGCGCCCGTATATCAAGGAAGATATACGTTAGAAGTGAAGAACTATCTGAACCAATCCCATCTATGGCGTTGCGCAAAAATAAATGGAGTTGATGCGTAAGGGCACCTGTCGGTACTGGCTATATGTTTCATCACTTCTGTTTTCAATCTATTTCGAGCGCCTGGTGAATATTGCTCTGTGCCGTCTTTTTAAATAGAAATACTATTATCCATTCATTTGTTTCACGTATCATCTGGAGGATAAGGGGCAGTCCTGTTTAAATAAATAATGGAACTGATGAGCTGTCGTTGACATTTTTTGGGGGTTGCGCCTGTTGGTTTACTGACCCGGAGTCGCATCTCTACAGATTATTCATTTCGTAATATTCGACGTCTCATGAAGAGTTTAATGATTAATTTGCCTTTATATGTGAAGTACGCAATATTTTGCTTCGAACTTTTCTCGAAATCTATTGCTGCCCTTTCACCTGAACATTGTTCTGTACTTGCTGCCGGTACGGAGCTGTCATCGTATGTTTGCCTACTGTTGCGCTTAGGCGCCTAATGCACTAGACGTAACCAACAGTGTTACATAATCCACAGCCTTCACAATTGAGGCATGGCATTGAAGCGGAGGCACGGAGCGATGGTCTTCAGTACATGCCAGCAGGGAACACGAGCTGCAATAGAAATAGAGAATGGTTAGACTGCGTCCTGTCTAGTTGCAGCCGCTGCTCAGCAGGTGCACTTAGAACAAACGTATTATGACGCTTGACAATTTTCTGTTGCGTTTCCAGAATTATGGGAGTAACTGTCTTGGAGAATTTAAAGGTTTAGAAAAGAATGCCCCAACTCGTTTCTTTGAAAAATTTGGTCACACATAGAAAATGGGTGAAGCTTTTTGGACTGCTGAGGACCTTCAAGAGCACAATGCTATATTTCCCTTTTTGAGAAATTAGAATCGGCTTTAAGTACCCTTTATATTCTTTGACTGCCACAAAATGCCTTACTAGTGTTAGAGATAGCTTAATATGCTATAAGCCAAGATCTTTTCGACTTAAGTGTCTAAAGTGTCGAATATTTGTCCCTCTGCTAGCTTTCGGCACAAGGGAGATAACTTGTACTAACTTAGGTAGATACCTTCATACTGACGCGTTTGCTTGTTTACTTTTGCGGGTGACCACTTCTCAGCCTCTAACGAATGTTATCGCTTAGCCCAGGACGCGCCTGAACGCTTCGAAAGTTTCTCGAATGTTATTGATGGGTCTATCCGCTGCCTGGTGTCAGCGAACATTCTGTACACTGGTTGTATGTATGCGCGTGGTGAATTTTGTTGCGCTTTATGGAAGCACCGCGCGCACCTGTGACTTCCTTGGAACCTTTGATGGCTCAGGTATTATGCCACAATACTGATCCCATGGTCCTAAACTAGGCTGCCTATTCTATAACAAAATCCTCGCGGCGTCGTTGAAGTCGAAGTACAAATGGCACAGCTCGTCATCAACGTTTCAATGGCTTAAGGTTGAGACCCTTTCGAAAGACTCGAGCCAAGCCCCTGCATCTCCGGCAGATAGTAGTCCAAGTCCCCGGAAGATAAGTCGTCCTCTTGTATATAGACGTCGGCTAGCGCACTCGTCGATCATTCAAATCTGATTTCAACGTGAGACGCGCAGGCTGTTTATACTTGACTCTTCGAATGTTCCAGCGCAATCGCTGGTGCTCTCATGGGTATTAAAATGTGCAGCACCAGTCGAGTAGCGCCTGCAATCTGATTACAAATGTTTCAAGGACAACACAGGAGAAAATTAAAACAATCTAGAATGCTCTCATAAATGCAGGGGCTTCAAGCGCCAAGCGATAACGTTTAACACTTGTTAACCGGTGAAAAGCGAGCACCGGAAAAAGATGAACAAGTGACGTGTCAAAATTACTTAGGAAAAATCTATACCAAGGACAGTGTTTACAATAACAAGTCAGGCTGCATTTGGAATTACACTTTGTAATGATGATGGGGGACGACGACGAAGTGATCCTATTGCTGAGTGTTTGTTCTCCGTCACCAGTATTTTGTGGTAATTCTCGCTTTCTTCCGGGGAACACTGTTCCCTGCCCGACGGGAATGGAAGTGGAGCCACCCGCACTCCGACCTGATGTAGCGGCGCCCGCGTCGGCAGCCTCAAGGAAGCGGAACAGCCTCTCGAGCGACAGCGAGGCTACCCTGATAGACTCGACCGAGAGCGACGACAGCTCCGACGACGACTACGAGACTGTCCTGAGTAAGAAAGCAAAGCGGCGGATGCTTGGGGCCTCTGTGGACACATCTACTATGAGGACTCCGCAGAGTTCGCCAAAGTACAGCATCCTTTTCTTACCTGTGCTACCCTCCGACAACATGAGGTTCCTCAACAGGCAAGTTGCATCGGTAGAACTCGAGAGACTGTTGCCAAACGGCATTGAGGACGTACGAGTCAACCCTCGGAAGAATATTGTCGCGGTAGACGTCGCCCAAGCGTCGGCGTTAGATTCTCTGCGAGCTGTCACTGTTCTCGGTGGCATGAACGTCCGTACCATCATCCCGATGGGAAAAGAGACTACTACAGGCGTCATATATGACATTGATGCGGCCATTTCAGGCGAGGATTTACCACTTTTGATAAAGCCTGCCAATCATGGGACCCACATACTACAGGTGGCCCGTCTCGGAACTTCCAGATGCGTGAAAATTGTCTTTAAAGGTGACTGCCTTCCATCGCATGTGAAGGTAGGTCATTTTCGACATGCTGTCCGGCCCTTTGTTCCCAAGCCGCTTCAGTGCAGGAACTGTCAGAAATTCGGCCACGTGAGCGCCGTCTGTGGAAAGTCTGCTATATGTTCCCGCTGTGCAGCACAACACTCAGCAGGCAACTGCCAGGCAAAAACTTATAAGTGTCCGAACTGTCAAGGGCCCCACGATGCCTCATCAAAGGATTGTCCTAGAGTTAGGCGAGAACTCTCCATCTTGAAGAAAATGGTTAGGGACCGGTCGACCCATCGTGAAGCAGCTGCTGACGTCAGGCGACGTCGTTCTCGTCGCAGACGCTCATCAAGGAATTCTGCTCTCCGCACAAAGACTACGCGTGCCGCACAGCCTCTTGCTGTTGAATCTGCTCCAACCTCAGTGCAGAATGTTTCCAAACCGTGTATAGATAACGGAGCATCTGAAAAGACTGCCGTGAATGAGGAATGGCCACCACTGCCAAGGATAAGCCCTGTGGAAAAACCCCAACAAGGAAAGGCACCACAATGCTCCACCCCTCACCCAGATGAGCTGACAGAGCATGACCGCCGAATTGTAACAATGCTCAAGTCTTTGATAAATGCGATTCGCACGCTTGTGGGCAACTCGAACACGCCAACAGCTCGAAGCGCAGTTCAAGTGTTGGATGCCCTGAGCCCAGTGCTTGCAAATCTTGCATAAGCACAATGGCTCTTCCACTGCCTTCACTCCGTGATGAAGTGCGTAGCGCGACAATTTTCCAGTGGAATGCCAGAGGACTTAAATCACGGATTTCATGTTTCCGCCAATACGTTTTCACGAACCGATTTCCTGTAGTGGTAATATGTGAACCGAACGTGTCGAAAGCGCTAAGACTCTCTGGATACGAAGCCTTTATGGCGTCAACGTGCGGGCAACCCAGCAAAGTAATTGTTTACATCCGTACAGAACTTACTTACATTCCCCACTCAGTGCAGCCTCATGATGGAAACCAATACGTGTGTCTCCGCATTACAAAGAATAAAGTGGCCTTCACCCTTATCGGCGCCTACATATCCCCATATAGTCGGTTCGACGGCGACCGATTGCGAGACATCCGGACGGCAACTACTGGACCCTGGATTATCACAGGAGATTTTAATGCTCATCACTTGGCTTGGGGAAGCTCCAGAATAGATTCCAGGGGCCGGAAACTTGTGGAATTTGCTTCCGACCATGAACTTTGCATTATGAACGATGGCAGTCCGACGTACTTGCGTGGTGCGAACTATAGCAGTTGCCTAGACTTGACCTTGGTTTCACGGCAACTTGGTCAAAATGTTCGATGGTTCTCTGACATCGAGACTCATGGTAGTGACCATATTCCCACCTACTTAATTATCAATGGATTTGGAAGCTTCTCCTCTTGTACTTCCCGACAAGCATATATAAGGTGGTCAACGTATAAGACAAAGGTGGAAGAGGCATGCAAAGAAGGATTTACCGGCACCATTGAAAACCTTATTACAAGTGTACTGGAATCGTCTAAGTACACATTTACATCTGCGAAAAAACGTACGGATTTTGACATGGAACTTGAGCGACTTCGAACGATTCGCAGAAGAGCCGAGAGGCGATACAGGCGCACGAAGTCAATTAATGACCTTAGAGTCGCTCGACGTATACAGAAGAAAATCCAACGTCGTATGGACAGGTTGGAGGAACAACGGTGGAAGACGTTCTGCGAATCACTTGACCCCCGCAAGCCTCTGTCTATCATATGGAGGACGGTGCGCGGCCTTGGCTCGTCTCCACAGCAACGACACCCATTCTCAGCCCTAGCCCTTCATCAAGGCCGCTCACAGGTCGATATAGCCGAAGATTTCTGTGTGAAGATTGCGGGCAGTGTGGTCACCATCAATAGTGAAATTCTGGGTGAAGTTCCTGCAACACGCTTCCCAGAATTGAATGTGTCCTTCTCACTTGAGGAATTGGACGCTGCTCTGGCCTCATGCAGGCGCTCATCGTCGCCAGGACCAGATGGCATCACCTACGCTGCTTTATGCCACCTAGGTGAAGATGGCCGAAGCAGACTGCTGGAATGTTATAACCAGTCATGGAATGATGGCGTCGTTCCTGAGCGGTGGAAGTCCAGCCGCTTGATACCACTCCTGAAGCCTGGAAAGTCGCCACTTGACCTAGCGTCCTACCGACCCATTGCGCTGTCCAGCTGTGTTGGGAAGGTCATGGAAAGAATGATTCTCACCCGCCTAGAATGGTATCTTGAGCGCCACAACGTATACCCCGATGCCATGGCTGGTTTTAGAAGAGGCCGTTCCTCTATTGACAACGTCATCGACCTAGTTTCGTCTGTACAACAGGAAAAACACCACAAGCGTATATCGGTTGCACTATTCCTCGACGTGAAAAGCGCCTATAGTAATGTAACGCATGAAGCCATCCTTGATGCCCTGGAAAATAATGGAATAGGTGGACGCATGTTTCGGTGGATTCGGAGCTATCTATTCAAAAGATCCTTCTTTGTGCACAGTGCAGATGGCCGAACTGCTGACCATTACACTTACCGTGGCGTCCCTCAGGGTGGGGTTCTTAGCCCCACTTTGTTCAACCTTGCAATCCTTGGCCTTGCCGACGTTCTACCACATACAGTAAACCTTTCTATATATGCTGACGACATATGCATATGGGCCTCGGCAGTTACACGTCTCCAGGTGCGTGCACGGCTCCAAAAAGCAGTGACCCTAACATCATCGTACCTGCGTGCGCAAGGCCTCAGCATTTCGACCGAGAAGTGCGCCTTAGTCGCCTTTACCCACAAGCCCATGACCTGGTACCCCATTTCTATTGACCACCAACCAATTTCCTACGCAAAAACTCACCGATTCCTAGGCGTTATTATAGACAGAGACCTTTCATGGAGCCCCCACATCACATATTTGAAGAAGAGGCTTACTTCTATCTCCCACATACTAAGGTTTCTCGCCGGTAAAACGTGGGGCACATCCGTGGCATCTATGCTTCAACTATACAGGACGCTCTTCCTGGGATACTTGCGATACAGCACACCAGTGCTGTCCAATACTAACAAAACTAACATCCATGTCCTACAGAGCATTCAAGGCCAAGCCCTTCGAACATGTCTGGGGCTACCTCGAAATGCTTCAACCGTGGCAACAATTGCCACCGCGAGAGACCACCCAATAAGGACCTATATAGATATCGACGCGCTCCGGGTGCATGTTCGCCATATATCCCGAGTCCCTGACCACCATCTCGCTCGATTGCCTGAGAAAAGACCCAGGGCAGCGTTCTCGAGATCAATTGCGGCTAACCGGCACTCTTTGTCTTTGAGGCACTCACCCGCAACAAGAACGCCATCCCCTATGTGGTGCTTGAAGAAGCCTCCTGTGTACCTTGCTGTTCCAGGAATAGTGAAGAAAGCTAGCCTGACCACCGCGGCTCTCAAGCAGATCACACTGGAACTTCTGCATTGTTCATACTCTAACCGAATTCATGTTTACACGGATGGTTCCGTCTCGGAAAATTCTACGGGCGCCGTTGTTCTACCATCTCAATCGGTCGTCATCAAGTTTACGACATCACACGTAACGACATCTACAGGCTCTGAACTGGCCGCTCTTCGCGCTGCTGTCGAATACATTGAAAAAGAACCGCCCAACAAATGGGCAATATTTTGTGACTCGAAAGCAGCCCTCCAGAGCTTGAGAAGTTTACGACGTGGCAATTATGAACAGCTGGTGTCACAAATCCACGAAACCTGCCATTGCGCTTCTGAAAGAGGACATAACATCATATTTCAGTGGCTGCCGGGACATTGTGGCATCGTTGGTAATCACCTCGCCGATGACGCTGCCCGACGTGCCCAGGCTGGCTCACCGACACTCCTTATACCTTTATCCAGAGTCGACGCTGCAAGAGAGCTTCGCAATCTCGCTCGTACAATCACGTTAGGTTGCTGGCATACACCTCAGAACTCTAAGTGTCGTTTACACAGCCTCGACCCATCACTGAAACTTACATTACCAGCGAACCTTCCACGACGTGACGCAACACTGCTGTGTCGGCTGTGGGTAGGAGTAGCATTCACCAACTCCTACAGCTATCGTATTGGAATGGCGGATTCACCAATGTGCGCGAAGTGCAAGTGTGAAGAGACCATCAGTCACCTTCTGTGCCACTGTTCGCGCTTCGATAATCAACGCGAGACTCTCCAGTGTGCCTTAAATAGACTGGATGACAGGCCATTTACGGAAGCGAGGATCTTGGGGGCCTGGCCTCATAGTTCAATGGCCCAGAAAGCAGTTCGAGCGCTTTTTCGCTACCTGAGGGAAACAGACTTGAGTGCCAGACTGTAGACATCCTATGTCTAAGTTCTCTCTCTCCCTCTTTCACTCCCCATTCCCCTCCCCACGTGTAGGGTAGCAAACTGGACTCAGTCTAGTTAACCTCCCTGCCTTTCTGTCTTCCCTTCTCTCTCTCTCTCTCTCTCTGTAATGATGATGATGCCCTATTTATCAGTACAAGTGATTGGGTACGTTGCTTCGAGAAGTTCAAGTAGTGGTGGCAACGCCATGACATTAAGCGAAAGCAAACCAACTGAGAGGCATTACTATGTTACGTTAAGGCGAAATCGCTGATGACATGATGTAACGATGATGATTCAATGCTTGTTACCACTTGTGCTTTCCTCGGTGCTTCAGGAGAGAACAAGGCCGGAAAAGAATGTCAGCTCACTGACGAGATTACTCAGTATTAGCGCGGGTGTTTATAGCGGAAGTAGCCCTTACTTGATGAGTCACTCCTTAGTGAGCCAAGCCGTGACTCCTTATGCGCTTTCCGACACGCGCCATCAGTAGTTTACGGGTCTGTGAACGTCTGCAGAATGCGCAAGAATCTCCTGCGTGTTGGAGCACATGCGCACGTTTGAAATAATGTAACTGACAGAGAACAGCTTGTTTCTTAATCGAGTGAAGTTACGAAAATTGAAGAATCGCTCTCCTTTTTTGACGCCCATACTTGAACTAGACGAGTGGTTATTCCAGCCGAAATGTGATGCATTGAGTACAATAGCAAAATTAGATGACTAGCCAGTAAGATTCGTAGTTTTACCAGCTGTAAAAGGCCTGTAAACATTCCCTGACTAACTAATTTACCAAGCACGATGTCAGACGCCCATGGGCAAATATGAATGCATTTCACTCGACGACCGCGGGCAACCGATGTCAGAACGCTGGCGTTAGGGATCCTTCCTATCGCGCGCGAGAAGACGCCACCGCACCAAGCCAGCACCCTCCTCGGCTGACCCTCGCTTGCTTTTTTTCTCACCGACAATTGGACTTTATATGGAATATCACGGTGACGCCGAATACCCATTGGCTCGTCGTTTGACATATACGTTTCTTGCATGTTAAGTAATGTGGTAGTGACAAAGTGCAAAGCTTGTGCTGCATATAAAGGGAGTGGTGCTGCGAAGACATCTCAACGTCTAAAACAAATGGACTAGAGCAAGAAGACACCGATGAAAAGCCACGCGCGCGAGATCTCATGCGCCGTTGAAAAAAAAATACAAAGAACGAGGTGGCCACTAAGGACTGTACAGGATTGTTTGACGTAGGGGAAAAGGAAGAAGAAGATGTGGGAGAGAGAGACTCTGGAACTCCGTGACTGTACTCGGACGTAAAAGAGCACCAGAGAAGTCAACGCCATTCGGGAGCGGGAGTGAGCTGTCGGGTCCTGGGCCCAAGCTTCTAGACTCCTACTAGCAGAAGCTGCACTGCCAAACCTCCTGAGCTAACCTCCTGAGCCAGTACAAGATACCACTTTTTGACAACCTGGGGTTCGCTGAAGGAGCGAACGGTACCTTCCGTCGATGACGTCTCGGCGTTCTTCACCTATACGATAATGTGCCCGAACTGTTGGTGAAGGAGCCGCACCCGCCCTCATTCGCTATCTTTGTTCACTAATTGTTTATGGCAATCTTTATTTGTGCTTTCTGTGGAATCAGATATCAACTGCCATATTCCTGGACAAGCAGTAAATACCTCAAATAAATCAAGAATGCCCGCTTATGCTCATTGCAACATATTGAAAGGAACCCTTAAGCCCACCCTCCAAAGAGTAACACGGACTCTGTTTTACTCTGACCTAACCCGACCATGTCGGATACTTCCTGCATTTGAAGTAAAATTCAAATTTGTTGTTATTTCGTCTTTAGCTCGTGTATTAAAAACTGCAGAAGCTTCATTCATATTATTGGCATGTCGCTAATTCTCGGCGCTACATATTTGTCCGTTATCGATTATGCTGAAAATTCATACAGCAGGTTGGGCACAAATATTTTCTTCCGAAGTGTTTTTGGTTTCAATAATCCATTTAATTCTTTCTTGCTGGCCGTTGTGGAGATTCAAGTTAAACATTTAATTCCTCTTTTAATTGAAACTAAAGAAAACAATGTGTATAACAGGCTCGCTCTTTGCACTCTTTTCTTTTAATAAATATCAGGAACCCGTGCTCGCCTCATGGCACCCGCCGTTAAAGCTGCGTTCAAGGACCCCTATTCGCTTCCACTAGGAATATGTTAAAGAACAATGATTCCCTGCCGCTTTTCTTAGACGCAGCGCGAGGCACCTTGTTTTAGAGCGCGTGGCTCTATGACAAATGTCGCCGATTTAGTCAGTAGAGGTCTGCGCCCTCTCTCTCAGGTAGATCCTTGCTGCCCTGGCATAGAATTTTAAGGCAGAATGTCTTCGTCTACTCCGTCTTCAATATTTCGAAGTGGCATTCGGAGTGACTGCGGAGATCACCTTCCTCGTGGCTGCTGGTCCTGTAAAATATTAATGGCATAGAGTCGTGGACTCTACGCAAATATAGTACACGGCACCTTCACTGCTAAAACACATGTTATTACAATATCTTTCAGGCTGAAGCCTTCTCGTCGAGCTAGTTCACACGGCGAAAGAACATTCTTGCCTATATTAGACGAGTGTAACGCGGCGCGATTATTTCAAACTTTTCTCGAAGCCACGCACGTGCTAACAAGAGTACAAAGCCAATGATCGTGACCCGTAAATGTACACTCAATGTCCCATCGCAGCAGAACCTATGGCATTATAGATTCGAAGTGCCGCCAGTGTGATGACAAAAAGTGTCACTACATTGTTACAGCTGAACGGATTTATGAACCAGCTGCAGTAACGGGCGAGCAGAGACCGTACAGAAGCATCGCACGGCAGGAAGAGTGTTAGCAAATCGATCCCTCGCTTGGTCAGGTGGAGCGCTTTGCTGCACAACCAGCTGAACAAGGTTGGATATACTGCTAGGCAGCGCTAGCTACCTACCAAGCACTCTCGTGAGGTCCTCGATCGTGGTCATCTATTTCAATTCCTAGTCAAACGGCCCCGTTGCCGAAACCTCTCGCAGGATACAGAGCTCATGTTCTGTTCTCAAACACCTTCTGGGTTGATACGCATATAGGTGAGCGAGCGCCAGGGTGGCCGCAATGTTTGTTTCACAAAAACGCTGGTCCTGTGCGCGCACCCCACTGCCGAAAGCAGACAAGCCAGCAACGGCGAGCAACGGTCCGAAACGTAAAACGGTCGCCGCCCCTGCTTATGGCACACGCGCAGAGACGTCTCCGCTCATCCTCTGCACCCACTAGGCGAAAATATGCTCAGCTATAACTCTTCAATGTGTGCCAACTATGCGCATTGCCTCAGCGCTGATAAATCACGCCACAATCACATATGTGCATTTATCGTGTGGTAGATTCGTAAATGCACATCATGCGATCCATGATGATACTATATGCATTCCACTGGTTCAGTCCATTTAGAGAGGGCTTCTACTGGTAACAATAAAACGTTGTGGCGTGTGTGTATAAGAAGAACTGGAAATTTTATCTTACGGAATAACGGATGCAGAAACGGGAATTTGAATGTGCTCGAGTGCACGTTCGCATCTTTCAGACCATTATTGGATATAGCTAATGCGAAATATTCATTGAGACCGCCTTTATGCAGGATGTCAGCACTCGAAATAGAGACCGCAATTTTTTCGGCGTTAATCAAAAATCGACATCTCTTCTTTATATCGGTATGCTGACGACTGTGCATTCGGAAGAATGTCAAATCTAAATTTACATATCCTCCCAGTCTTCTACTGCGCGCCAGAAATAACTTTTTACGAACATTCTTATCAAGGTGCCTAAACTTTTCGAGACTCCTTATTTTGACAGGCAATCATATCTATTTTTCGCGATATCAGTATGAAAGGTGCATAGTCACGGGAGATACGTGTTGGAAACGGAACCTAACTCTAAACCAGAGCGCCTCTGAAACGCGTTAAGGCTCTACATATACTGTTTTTATACTCTTTTTATACAGTAAAGGTACCATGTGGCTTACGTATGGTAATCAGCATTCTTTGCCTACTCGAGCACGTTTTGAATCTATCTATGTACATATCTACCTAACCCGTTACGCTGACGCCGTCGCCCAAGTTGTGTGTCTGAATGTGCCTCTAGGCCTGTGTCGTGTCCAGGGCATGCTGCCATTCTGGTTACGCCCTCTAATCTGACCCATTGGCACTTTTTGTGTAACAGGTTGCACCAATACCCAAGAGCTCGCGGTTGTCATTCAGTAGGGGTCGATGGTTCGTCGTCGTTGCATCTTTGTTGCCTGGCTCAGCATACCATTTTTTTCGCACAGACGACATGAATTCACCCCCCCCCCCCCCTTGCCCCCATACCACGCCGTCGTGGTCATTCAACTGCTTTCATTGGAGCTTCGTGATCTGATTCTCGTCATCACGTCGTCGTCTCAGCCTCTACTTAACCCAATGGCCTAAGTTGCGTAATATCTTGAGCAGCTTGGTGTGCGTTCATGACGTGACCCCGTTCTATTCCCTGGATTATCGTCATTGCCACTTCGTCTGTAGACTGTCGTCATAGTGTCATAGACAGGACATACATGCAATACAGTCATCGTTAAATCATTGTAACGCGGCCGTCATGATGCCATCATGGTCGTTTGTTATCGTATTTGTAACTTTAGCAACCGGCTCTCATCATTGCATCGTCGTCACGCTCTCGGAATCGTGCAGTCGTCATCATACCACTGTCGTCTTGTAGCCCTCGTCAAGGTGCTCTTTTACCACCGTCATCACTTCAGTAACACCTCCTCGTTGTCGTGGCAGCGCATTCGTTGTTCCATCGACGTCAATATTTCCTGGTCATTTACATGCAATAATACTGTGGCCATAGAGGGTGTTTTTTTTTTCTTGAACAATGCAGTGTTTTTAATATGTAAGTAAGAAATGACCACAAGCCTCCTTTCTAACAACCTACCCCTCAGTATTGATCTTTAGGCTGACAATATATTAAAGCGTGAAGGACGACCATGTTTCCTAGCTAGCGTTACTGAAGCTACCTAAATATACACAAGTTTCATGACGATCACTACATCTGTTGAATAAAAGCGAGTTCAGGAAGACGTTGCATTACTACAGTAATCGAATGCTAATCGCATTAACGTCCACAGTAGTCGCGAGATCTGTTCTGCCATACCTTTAAAAGAATGCGTTGTTTCTTACATAAGTTTTCCTAACGTTAGCTTTAACACCCTTAATATGGCAGTTGCCGTGCCACTTGTGGCGTAATAGGTGTTCCTAACTATCAACCTGTGAGCTGCTACGTTTATGCTAGTGAACAACATGGCGAAAACCGAAATCGGTGAGCTATCTTTCACAATAATGGGAGGCTACGGCGAACTCGAACTTTGTTCAAAGGCAACACGCTGGGCAAATGTTAACGAGTTTTCAGTATGTACAACAACGAACAGAAGCACAGAGTTGGACTCCAGGCAGCGTTAGAGATTTCGGTCAATATTAGCAGGTGAATTTAAAACTGATAAATTATTGTCGATATAACTGCAGGTTAACAAGACACCACTAAAGAGGCCACAATTATTGGCGTTGACGGTATGGCAACAGATGCATAACGACTTTATAACGACGATAAGAGTTTATCGGTATCAGTGCATTGCTTGCAAGCCCACTGTGTGTTCAAGGCTCAATGCAATGAGTGTGTAATGGCGATGATGTGACTACAACACCATGACGACAATGGCATGATGAAGCTGGAGTGACGACACTGCAACTAGAATGACGACATCACGGCAGCGATGCATGAGGGCTTTATTCGCAGAATGGCGTGTCCACTATTACGTAACGAGAATCATGGCTAAACTCGAGTGGTGATGAACGAATGACCACGATGTCATCAGGAACAGGAACCTAGGACCCAATCTAGTCCAGGTCCTTGGGCACTGGGTCTGCCCAAGTGTCAAGGTGGACGCATGGGTAGATAGATATACAGACTGATAGATTACGACAGCATGTCCACCATGTAAGAACCATTAGGACAAGATAGAAGATGCATAATCCCCATTCAATTAGAAAAGCATCATTTTCATAGAATGAGGAAAAAATGAAGTTCATAGGTCGGACACAAGCCAGTCGGTTGCTAACATCTGTTTCACGACTAGTTGAATTTGCATAGGCGTAAAAGTGAATTCAAGAGAACGATAACTTTATCTGGAACTAATGACAAGATATGCCAACATATTGTTAGAACACTACCACTACTTTTAGAAGTGTGTCGCCGTTCGCAAAAGGTTCGAAGAGGGGGCACTATTTACGGCGCTGACAATTTCGGCGGTCACTTTGAATATTCAGAACACAAACGCATCGGCTGTGAAGCCTCGGTCTGCTCAAAGTTAGCTAACGCGGACATTGTACATTGAGAAATCGTAGTCTACTGGTTGGTCTACAGCAAAAGAGCTACGTCAAATATAGGCCGTGGGGTAGATATCACGTGCCGAAGGGTCTGTGAGGAATCTACGTTCCCTGTGTAGGAAAGAACTAACAAATTATTCGAGTTATACAACACAACCAAAAAGGAACATGACACAACTATTGAACAGCTTTTTATGTTGAGATTTTGAACTGAAAATTGACCTACAATTTGAACCACTCCAAATTTCGTAACTGCAGTAGGCAATAATAAACTCCACATGTACGTAATCGCAGCAAATTGATGCATCTATAACGAAAATATACGTGAAAATACAACTCATCGCCCTGGTTGTGATGTTGCCAGCGAAGCTGAAGCAAGAGAGGCATACTTCCCAATAGTTAGGATGAGCTTCTAAAGTAAAGCATAAACGGCTGTAAGAAATGCCATGGATGAAGTTACTGGCGGAATAGTACGTCAGGCGTTCCAAACGAACCATTGTCTGAAAGTAAGTCGCAAAAGCACTACAAATGCGTTGTTGACTTTGTAGCTTGCGTGATTCATAGTGGTCAAGTTTCCTTTATTTCAGCACTTTAAATACACACAAACAAACTATTTCTTTACAGAAAATCCAGTTCATATGTAGAACTACATTGCTCAGCTACGTCTTAGAAGCCGGGCTACCCGCATTGCATAAACACTCCAGGTCTTCGTACCAGCTCAGCAAGGCTGTAAACTCGTTCATGATGAATGCACAATTATCTGTTATCTCATAGTCATAAGTATCAACCTACCTCATAATGTCACATTTATTGTAGTCCTAAATATTCTACCATACGAATGCGAACGTGATGAGCGCCATAAAATGTGACAGGGCGTATAATATTAAAAAATAATATTGCTGACAAAAATGTAGACTTTTGCCTACTGAATGGAATGTTTATTTTTAGTATTTTTACTTACAGCTATCATGTAGCACTTCATACACCCTCTCATCTTTGAACCACTTCGTCACCGCTGTCTTCTTCGCAGTTGGAATAGATTTGTCACCAACATTTCAATGTACACACAAGCAAAGAAGATGACTGCCGCAAGTAAATACAGCTGGTAACGCATTCAAATAATTCTGATCCAAAAGAATAGCCGAAATCGGCCGCATCTTTTCTTTATTATTGTGTTGCTTTCAAGCCTAATCTTGTTATGTTTTCTTTTTTTCATTCTGGAAGATATATTTGTTGACAAAAAAATTCTTTATTTCACGCTCAAGCTTTGAATTGTCCTCATTCTCGTTCATGTATGGACGACACCCTATAAAAACATCATGCGCCAAAAACATTTCACACATTCATTATGTTTCTCACTCTCATCAAACGGACCGAAATTGAATGCGTAAGCAAGCAATTAGGCATAGGTGCTAATAATAGAATGAACAACAGGACAGCAAATTGTTCAGAAGGCTGTCTTGAATGCACGAACGGAAAACTCGCAGCGATATATGTGGTTCCTCACACGTGTGGTTCCATGCGGATTGTGACGTAAGCGACCACGACGCACATGTCACAGAGCGACGGACGCACAACAAATTAATGTTTGATATTAAGTACTATACAAGTCGGTCAGATGTCCACATCGGCATGTAATGATGCTGATAAAGTAGTAGTTCAAATAAACTAGTTCGATTACAGGAATACATCTTGACCACTCCCTTCTCTTCCTCCTCTTTTTGTTGGTCTTGTCTCTTTGGCCCTCTTCATTGCCTGAACGTTACATAATCGCGCGTTTCTGTTTTCATAGCTCCTGGGATGATAGGAATTTCGTGTTCTACCGATTCTATTTCAGTTTTTCTCTTCCTGTTCCAGATACTGTAGTGGTTTTACTATTTCTCGCGGCCTAATGGTCTTTATTACTGTGCACAAACCAGAAAAAACTTCACTTTGGTCCATCCAGCAAAAAATGGCAGTTTGAATCACGCGAGACTGCTTCACGATTCTTGTATTTCGATTACAGCACTAGGCATTGTGATGTTCCGGCGAAAAAGAGAGCTGAAGAGACAAGAACAACCGCAAGAGCAGAAACAGAAGGAAGCAGTCAAGCTAGATGCCAGTAAAAACACAAGTATACGATAACTCATACTTTATATATGACGCAGCCGAGAAGCTCTAATGGTATAACTTAAATAAGACACTCGTACGTGCTCCAAGCACTCTTCACTCGGCCCAAAGGGCACATCCTTTAGCGTCAGCTTAATGAGACATCATGTCTTTGTAGCGTAATTCTTAATGAACACTCGAAAATTACAGGCGAGTCCAAGGATATCACGTAGTGGGTGTAAGTCATAAGACTTGACAAGCGTCTTCATCCTTTGTGCAGATTCTTGTTTTATTGCTTAAGGTGTATCGTAAAAAACTATTCCCATGAAGACATTTGCTTGAAAAAAAATAATTCTTATTTTGTTAATTTTTAACCTTGACATAGTCAGGGATTCTAACACGCACGCAAGGTGTTCTTCAATCTTCTCTTGTACGTCAGGATATGATGATCTCGTAAATGTATACAATACAAAACTTTCGCATGTACTCACCGAGTATGAAATTCATCATTTGCTGACGCCAATCCCCAAAATTCTTCGAACCGAATGGCAAGCGCTTATGCTCCTAAACATCCAATGGTGCTACAAAAGGATGGTGATTGCAGACGCCAATTTGGATGTTGAAGGATTTATAGTACCGCCATTTTGCATTTGTTGGACTTTCACCTCTAGCCATAAATGTTTGTCTTGTGAGAGACTGTACGCCTTTATACGCCGGGCTGTGAAGTCATGAAGCTTAGAGGGCAGCTCAGGTACATCTGCTAGTGGAGGGTACTTCCCCTAAGAAAGAAAAAATTCAGGAAAGTTTCTCACCCCGGTGTTGATCTGCAATTCGACACAAATTAGGCATAAATATCCATGAATGGTCACTTTCTTTCTCCGAAATTTGCGCACTTAAAACCTGAAGTGGGTGCTCTAGGCGCGATATACTGCGTTCCTATGTGGCAGCAGAAGTTGTACACAAAATGTAGGAATTTTTTTTTTTTTTTTGCAATTGAACAGAACGTACCGCCAAAGGTGAAACGACACTCATTTAGATGAGGCAGGGTTTCTACTTGCGCAAACCGCGCGACAGGGGTGCGCGCATGGTTATACCGCAGTCGAAAATGCTAAGGGTTCCCAAATTGAAGAGGCTGCCCTTCGTATTCGGCTGGCTTGTCGATGGCTGTATAATTGGTACTTGATGGCTGTCACGGCTGCGTCAGTCCTTACTTTGGCACTGATGCTGATGTCCGTGGTAATTAGTTATGAGGAGATAGAAATGATGATGTTTTAATGGGTGGGGAGACACGCCATGGTTATCGAAATGCGTGCACTGAGGACGGCTGAAGGAAGAATTTGATGCATGACCGTGTAGTCATACACTTCTGTAGCACGCATCGGGTATGTCATCTTCCGCTTGCCGAACAGACTTCGTCTTAGTAGCCATCACAGCAGCGGTTACACTAGGCACGCAATGAAAATAATAAAACTACTGTGAGAGGTGTAAATTCACATTGCGTTCATAAAGTTTCACAGTAACCAGCGATATCTCTTGCCTTCCTTACAAGTCGCCATTTTTCCCTACTGCTTTACATAACCTAGCTTGCGTGTAGGCGCTGACAGTATAAGAATTGGCAACATCCCCCGGAAAAACTGCACAGCGGCTGACTCGTGTACATTGGTGCACTAACATACACGAGGTACACCAATATTATGCCGCCAGAACAATGTGTTTAACACTGCTATATTACTGTTGCAAGCGAATACCACAATATTTATCCAAATAATTGGTAAATGCACGTAGTAAATGGTCTGTCTCACAGAAGGCGTGTAAAGTGAGAAAGACTACTTTTTCAATTGCTCGCGCAGTCGAGTACCACGCATTTCAGATCATTTTTCTATCTGTTATTCGAAAGTAACGATCAGCCAAGTTCCTGCAACAGCTTGGTGTGGAAAATGCGTCTTTGGTAAAATGTATTTCAGAAGCTGGATCTTTTTTGTGAGCTCTACAAGAAAACAATGCTTGCACTAAGTTAAACACTTTTATTGAAGATGAAAGTATTGGTATTCAAGACGGCCGCAATTGTCAAGGCTGTGGCTCATGTAACACCGTTGGTTACATGTAGTGCAATAGATGTCTTAGCGTAAGAGTATACGCGCATACAGCGACAGCTGCGAGCCGCCAGCAAATGCAGGACAATCCCAAGGTGAAATAGCAGTGTAAGGTTCCGAGAAAAGAGCAAAGAAAAATATTGGGTGCCTCTCATATAAAGCTAAAGTCGGTCCTAACACTCCTCTTGAGATCTTGAATATTATCAAAATACTATACCATGCACCCTACTCCTGTCTACTCGTCTTTGTCTATCCCTCTCCATAATCCCTTGGAGACAAAGGGTAATAAATCATGTAAAGGACACTGCATATTTGGGTTCCTTTCACCCTTGCTATCGGAGCTTCCAACGAAAAGAATAAAAGAAATGCCCTTGACAACGGCTCTATAAGGAAAACCTATTGCAGAATCTTGTTATATTTATCTGCTGACGTCAACTTTACCTGAGCGCCGACGTAAGCACCAGGCGGTAAATCGCAACCTTCTTGGAACCGCCGACTCGAAAGGTCTTCTAGTTTTTAGGAGCTCACTTTTGTTTGAATTCAAATAGAATAGCATTGCCTGCTTTGGCAGGTTCTGATTATTTCGTTGACAGGAGGCGAGAAACATGCGGGAATGCAGATGGTTTTCATGAGGCGGAGCTAGCGCAATGAAAGCAGATAACCGGATGATATTTGTGGTGCCGACGTCTGGGATTTGTCCGCTTCCTCTTGCCTAGCTCGTGCTGGCTGGTCATGAATCGCGCTGGAATACAATGGAAAGAAATGTTTCGCTAACGGTTACGATATTCCCCTAAGCGAATTTTGAGCCCAGCTCTATACGTGTTTTCATTTTGCGATGCACTGAGGCAATGATTTTTAGAGAGACGTGTAGCAGAGCCGGCGATCGTTGAAAACTTGATCTTTGGGTGAATCGCGTCGGCTTATCCCTAGTGCCGCGAGGCTTGCAGGAAGTACTGAACAATTTGCGTCACTCGCAAAATCAAACTACAATACAATCGCAAACCATCGCACTGGAAAAAAAAGAATACGTGAATGTCATCAAATCAAGCAAACCAATCAAGCGCGAGTGACAGCTGACGCGAGCAGATGATAGTACGAAACGAGAAGTCTGGCTGAGTCCAGATACGAGCACGTATCGAGCTGTCGGGCGGTTGCGCATTACACCAGGTTCTCGCGCGCACGTCACTGAAGGGGCTATTCTCATTGGTCTGCGGCGTTCGCGGCTCGCCTCTTTCATCTCCCGCTCCGCGTTTGCTCTTTCACGTGTCGCTGCGCTCGTTCGCTCAGTTACGCAACCGATGCTGCCGACGGCGACGCTCACCACAGGAACGGGCGCCAAAGAGCTGTGCTCTAAATAGCGCCGCATTAACGGATTCTCACTGAAGTGGACTTGGAATAGTGAAATCTTATATGTGCCGAAAGTGCTTGACAACAGTATACTCCCACGAAAAAAGGTTTACCATACGCACATAAAACAGATTATCCCCGGTAAGCCCGACTGCCAGAGCGACCAGCACGCAGACGTTTTTCTTCCTTTTCAGAATGGGATTTGCTCCTATTGTACAAAAATGTAAGCTTTTTCTCGCCGTATAATTGCATTTTTATTGCATACACGTCAAGTTGACTTGTTAATATTTAGCAATTCGGTGATGTAGGATTATAAAAAGGCGAAGTGCGCAAAGCACGAAAATAATTGACGTATAGCGGAAGGCTTTCGGCAACAAAATTGTCGAATCTTATTACTTTTCTTTTGTTTCTTTCGATCGTGCGTGACCCGTGTGCACATTGCATCTCAGGTAGGGAGTCTTCCTGCATTTAGTGACGTCAACGTCACCGCCTGGTACATACGTCGGCGCTCAGGTAAATTTGACGTCAGAAGATAAAATAACAAGATACTGCAATAGGTTTTCCTCATAGAGTCGTTGTCAAGGGCATTTCTTTTATTTTTTTCGTTGTGAGTTCCGATAGCAAGTGTGAAAGGAACAGAAATATGCAGTGTCGTTTACATGATTTATTACCCTTTGTCTCCGGGGCATTATGGAGAGGGATAGACAAAGACGAGTAGACGGGAGTAGGGGGCATGGTATAGTATTTTCATGATATTCAAGATCTCAATTGAATTGTTAGGACCGATTTTATCTTTATATGAGAGGCACACAATATTTTTTTGGCTCTTTTCTCGGAACCTTCCACTGCTATTTCACCTTGGGATTGTCCTGTATTTGATCGCGGCTCGCAGCTGTCGCTGTATGCGCCTATACTGTTATGCGAAGACATCTATTTCACTACATGTAATCAACGGTGTTACATGGGCCACAGACTTGACAATTGCGGCAGTCTTGAGAACCAATACTTTGATCTTCAATAAAAGTGTTTTAGATCAAGCACTATTTTCTTGTGGCGCTCAGAAAAAAGATACAGCCTCTGAAATAAATTTTACCAAAGACGCATTTTCCACACCAAGCTGTTGGAGAAACTTGGCTGATCATTACTTCCGAATAACTGAGAGAAAAATTATCTGAAATGTGTGGTACTCTACTGCACGAATAATTGAAGAAGTAGGGTTTCTCACTTTACACGCCTTTTGTGAAACAGTCCATTTGCTACGTGCATTTACCAATTATTTGGCTAAATATTGTGGTATTCGCTTGCAACCGTAATATAGCAGTGTTAAACACATTGTTCCAGCTGCATAATATTGTCGTATCTCGTGTAGTTTAGTACACCAATGTACACGAGGCCGCCGCTGTGCACTTTTTTCGGTGGGTGTTTCCACTTCTTATACCGTCGGCGCCTACACGCAAGCTAGATTATGTAAAGCAGTAGGGAAAAACGGCGACTTGTAAAGAAAGCAGGAGATATCGGTGGTTACTGTGAAACTTTATGAACCCAATGTAAATTTACACCTTTCACAGTAGTTTTATTATTTTCATTGAATGCCTAGTGTAACCGCTGCTGTGATGGCAATGAAGACTTAGTTTGTTCGCTAAGCGGAAGATGACATACTCGATGTGTGCTACTGAAGAGTATGACTAGATGGTCATGCACCAATTCGTCCTTCAGCCGTCTTCTATGCACGCATTTCGATAAGCATGGCGTGTCTTCCCACCCATTAAAACATCATCATTTCTATCTCCTCATCACTAATTACCACGAGCATCAGCATCAGCGCCAAAGCAAAGACTAACGCAGCTGTGACAGCCATCAAGTACCAATTATACAGCCATCGACAAGCCAGCCGAATACGAAGGGCAGCCTCTTCAATTTGAGAACCCTTACCATTTTCGGCTGTGGTATAACCATGCGCGCACCCCTATCGCGCGGTTTGCACAAGTAGAAGCCCTGCTGCATCTGAAAGCCTGTCGTTTCACCTTTGGCGATACGTTCTCTTCAACTGCAAAAAAAAAATTGCCTCACATTTTGTGTGCAACTTCTGCTGCCAGATAGGAACGCAGTATATCGCGCCTAGAGCACCCACTTCAGGTTTTAAGTGCGCAAACTTCGGGGATACAAAGTGACCATTCATGGATATTTATGCCTAATTTGTGTCGAATTGCAGATCAACACCGGGGTGAGAAACTTTCCTGAATTTTTTTTTTCTTAGGGAACTACCCTCCACTAGCAGATGTACCTGAGCTGCCCAATAAGCTTCATGACTTCACAGCCCGGCGTATAAAGGCGTACAGTCTCTCTCAAGACAAACATTTATGGCTAGAGGTGAAAGTCCAACAAATGCAATATGGAGGTACTATAAATCCTTCAACATCCAAATTGGCGTCTGCAATCACCATGCTTTTGTAGCACCATTCGATGTTTAGGAGTATAAGCACTTGCCATTCGGTTCGAAGAATTTTGCGGATTGGCGTCAGCAAATGATGAATTTCATACTCGGTGAGTACATGCGAAAGTTTTGTATACATTTACGAGATCATCATATACTGACGTACAAGAGAAGATTAAGGAACACCTTGCGTGCGTGTTAGAATCCCTGACTATGTCAAGGTTAAAAATTAACAAAAATAAGAATGATTTTTTTTCAAGCAAATGTTGTCTTCATGGGAATAGTTTTTTACGATACACCTTAAGCAATAAAACAAGAATCTGCACAAAGGATGAAGACGCTTGTCAAGTCTTATGACTTACACCCCCTACGTGATATCCTTGGACTCGCCTGTAATTTTCGAGTGTTCATTAACAATTACGCTACAAAGACATGATGTCTCATTAAGCACGTACGAGTGTCTTATTTAAGCTATACCGTTAGAGCTTCTCGGCTGCGTCATATATAAAGTATGAGTTATCGTATACTTGTGTTTTTACAGGCATCTAGCTTGACTGCTTCCTTCTCTTTCTGCTCTTCCGGTTGTTCTTGTCTCTTCAGCTCTCTTTTTCTCCGGAACATCACAATGCCCACTGCTGTAATCGAAATACAACAATCTTGAAGCAGTCTCGTATGATTCAAACAGGCATTTTTTGCTGGATGGACCAAAGTGAAGTTTTTTCTGGTTTGTGCACAGTAATAAAGACCATTAAACCGCGAGAAATTGTAAAACCACTACAGTATCTGGAACAGGAAGAGAAAAACTGAAATAGAATCGGTAGAACACGAAATTCCTATCATCCCAGGAGCTATGAAAACAGAAACGCGCGATTATGTAACGTTCAGGCAATGAAGAGGGCCAGAGAGACAAGACGAACAATAAGAGGAGAAAGAGAAGGGAGTGGTCAAGATGTATTCCTGTAATCGAACTAGTTTATTTGAACTAATACTTTATCAGCATCATTACATGCCGATGTGGACATGTGATCGACTTTTATAGTACCTAATATCAAACATTAATTTGTTGTGCCGCCGTCGCTCTGTGACATGTGCGTCGTGGTCGCTTACGTCACAATCCGCATGGAACCGCACGTGTGAGGAACCACATATATCGCTGCGAGTTTTCCGTTCGTGCATTCAAGACAGCCTTCTGAACAATTTGCTGTCCTGTTGTTCATTCTATTATTAGCACCTATGCCTAATTGCTTGCTTACGCATTCAATTTCGGTGCGTTTGATGAGAGTGAGAAACATAATGATTGTGTGAAATGTTTTTGGCGCATTATGTTTTCATAGGGTGTGTCGTCTATACATGAACGAGAATGAGGACAATTGAAAGCTTGAGCGGCAAATAAAGAATTTCTTGTCAACAAATATATCTTCTAGAATGAAAAAAAGAAAACATAACAAGATTAGGCTTGAAAGCAACACAATAATAAAGGAAAGATCCGGCCGATTTCGGCTATTCTTTTGGATCAGAATTATTTGACTGCGTTACCAGCTGTATTTTCTTGCGGCAGTCATCTTGCTTGCTTGTGTGTACATCGAAAGGTTGGTGACAAATCTATTGCAACTGCGAAGAAGACAGCGGTGATGAAGTGGTTCAAAGATGAGAGGATGTATGAAGTGCTACATGATCGCTGTAAGTAAAAATACAAAAAAGAAACATTCCATTCAGTAGGCAAAAGTCAACATTTTTGTCAGCAATATTATTTTTTAATAATATACACCCTGTCACATTTTCAAAATGGTTCAGACAAAATCGTTCAGAAAATAGTGAGGAGCCGGCGTCTGTTGAAAAGAGAGCGTTTAAAGGAAGTTTGCTTCGCGTTCCAAATGCGAGTTCAACTCGCCGCCCACGACTTCAAAGTGACCCTCAATGCCTGGTGTCGGATTACCCCTACAGCTGCTAAACATTGGCTAGAAAAAAAAGGAGTTCTTCATATTAATTAGGGATATTTGCAAATATTTAGCCGTGATCTTGTGCCTCTACGTGAACTAGGAATATGCAAGCACAGTTTTTTATCGTAGCTCCGAAATACTGGTGTCTTTCGGGAACAATATTTTAAAGCGTGAAGGACGACCATGTTTCTTAGCTAGCGTTACTGATGCGACCTAAATTATACAAAAGTTTCATGACGATCACTACGTCTGTTGTATAGAAGTGAGGTCAGGAAGACGGTGCGCTACTACAATAAACGAATGCTAATGGCATTAATGTCCACAGTAGTCACGAGATGTGTTCTGCCATACCTGTAAAAGAATACGTTGTTTCTTACATTAGTTTTGCTAACGTAAGCTTTGACACCCTAAATATGGCAGTTGCCGTGCCACTTGTCGCGTAATGGGCGTTCCTAACTATGAACCTGTGAGCGGCTACACGTATGCTAGTGAACGATATGGCGAATGCCAAAATCAGTAAGCTATCTTTCACAATAAAGGAAGGCTACGGCGAAGTCTAAATTTGTTCAAACGCAACACGTTGAGCAAATGTTAACGAGTTCTCAGCAAGTACAATAATGAACAGAAGCACAGAGTTGGACTCCAGGCAGCGTTAGAGATTTCGGTATATATTAGCAGGTGAATTTAAAGGTGATAAATTCTTGTCGATATAACTGCAGGTTAACGAGACACCAATAAAGAGGTCACAATTATTCGCGTAGACGGTATGGCAACAGACGCATAACGTCTCTATAACGACGATGAGAGTTTATCGGTATCAGCGCAATGCTTGCAAGCCCAGTGTGTGTTCAAGGCTCAATGCAATAAGTGTATAATGACGATGACGTGACGACAACACCATGACGACAAAGGCGTGACGAAGCTGTAGTGACGACACTGGAACTAGAATGACGACATTAAACTAAGCTCGAGTGATGATGAAAGAATGACCACGATGCCATCAGGAACAGGAACCTAGGGCCCAATCTAGTCCTGGTCTTTGAGCATTGGATCTGCGCAAGAGTCTAGGTAGACACATGGGTAGATAGATATAAAGACTCATAGATTACGACAGCATGACCACCATGTAAGAGCCGTTAGGACAAGAAAGAAACAGCATAATCCCCATTTAATAAGAAAAGCATCATTTTCATACAATGAGGAAAAAATGAAGTTCATAACTCGGACCCAGGCCAGTCGGTTGCTAACATCAGTTTTACGACTAGTTGAATTTGTATAGGCGTAAAAGTGAATTGAAGACAACAATAACTGTATCTGCAACAAGTGACAAGATACGCCAACATATTGTTAGAAGCCTACGGCTACTTTAGAAGAGTGTCTTCGTTCGGAAAAGCTTCGAAGTGTAGGCACTATTTACAGTGCTGCCAATTTCGGCGGTCGCTTTGAATATTCAGAACACAAATGCATCAGCTGTGAAGCCTCGGTCTGCTCAAAGTTAGCTAACACGGACATCTTACATTGAGAAAGCGTAGTCTGCTGGTTGGTCAACAGCAAAAGATCGACGTCACAAATAGGCCGTGGTGTAGATATCACGTGCCAAAGGGTTTGTGAGCAATCTACGTTCCCTGTGCGGGGAAGAACGAACAATCTATTCGAGTTATACAACACAACCAAAACCGAACAGGACACAACTACTGACAAGGTTTTTATGTTGAGATCTTCAACTCAATTTTGACGTACAATTTGAACCACTCCAAATTTCGTAACTGTAGTAGGCAATAATAAACTCCACATGTACGTAATCGCTGCAAATTGATGCGTTTATGACGAAAATATACTTGAAAATACAACTCATCGCCCTGGTTGTGATGTTGCCAGCGAAGCTGAAGCAAGAGAGGTATACTTCCCAATAGTTAGGATGAGCTTCTAAAGTAAAGCATAAATGGTTGTAAGAAATGCCATGGATGAAGTTACTGGCGGAAAAGTACGTCAGACGCACTAAATGAACCATTGTCAGAAAGTAAGTCACGAAGGCACTACAAATACGTTTTTCACTTTGTAGCTTGCATGATTCATAGTGGTCAAGTTTTCTTTTTTTTTCAGCACTGTAAATACACACAACAAACTATTTCTTTACAGGAAATGCAGTTAATTTGTATAACTACATTGCTCAGCTACGTCTTAGAAGCCGGGCTACCCGCATTGCATAAACAATCCAGTTCTTCGTACCAGCTCAGCAAGGCTGTAAACTCGTTCATGTTGCATGCACAATTATCTGTTCTCTCATAGTCACATTTATTTTAGCCCTAGATATTCTATCATACGAATGCGAACGTGGTGAGCGCTATAAAGTGTGACAGGGGGTATATTCTAAAAAACTTTGCCTACTGAATGGAATGTTTATTTTTAAGATTTTTACTTACAGCGATCATGTAGCACTTCATACATCCTCTCATCTTTGAACCACTTCATCACCGCTGTCTTCTTCGCAGTTGGAATAGATTTGTCATCAACCTTTCGATGTACACACAAGCAAACAAGATGACGGCCGCGATTAAATATAGCTGATAACGCAGTCAAATAATTCTGATCCAAACGAATAGCCGAAATCGGCCGCATCTTTTCTTTATTACGATGCTTTCAAGCGTAATCTTGTAATGTTTTTTTTTTCATACTAGGAGATATATTTGTCAATAATTCTTTATTTACCGCTCAAGATTTAAATTGTCGTCAATTTCGTTCATGTACGGACGACACACCCTGTTAAAACATCATGCGCAAGAAACACTTTATACAGCCATTATTTTTCTCACTCTCACCAAACGGACCGAAATTGAATGCGTAAGCAAGCGATTAGGCATAAGTACTAATAATAGAATGAACAACAGGACAGCAAATAGTTCAAAAGGCTGTCTTGAATGCACGAATGGAAAACTCGCAGCGATATATGTGGTTCCTCACACGTGTGGTTCCATGCGGATTGTGACGTAAGTGACCACGACGCACATGTCACAGAGCGACGGCGGCACAACAAATTAATGCGGGATATTAAGTACTATACAAGTCGGTCAGATGTCCACATCGGCATGTAATGATGCTGATAAAGTATTAGTTCAAATAAACTAGTTCGTTTACAGGGATACATCTTGACCACTCTCTTCTCTTCCTCCTCCTCTTGTTTGTCTTGTCTCTTTGGCCCTCTTTATTGCCTAATCCTTACATAATTGCGGGTTTCTGTTTTCATAGCTCCTGGGATAATAGGGACCTCGTGTTCTACCGTTTATATTTCAGTTTTTCTCTTCCTGTTCCAGATACTGTAGTGCTTTTACAATTTCTCGCGGTTTAATGGTCTTTATCACTGTGCTGAAACCAGAAAAAACTTCACCTTTGTCCATCAATTAAAAAAGGGCAGTTTGAATCATACGAGACTGCTTCAAGATTCTTGTATTTCGATTACAGGAGAAGGCATTGTCATGTTCCGGAGAAAAAGAGAGCTGAAGAGACAACAACAACAGGAAGAACAGAAAGAGAAGGAAGCAGTCAAGCTAGACGCCTGTAAAAGCACAAGAATACGATAACTCATACTTTATATATGACGCAGCCGAGAAGCTCTAACGGTATAGCTTAAACAAGGCACTCGTACGTGCTGCCAGCACCCTTCACGTGGCCCAAAGGGCACATCCTTTAACGTCAGCTTATTGAGACATCGTGTCTTTGCAGCGTAATTGTTAATGAACACTCGACAATTACAGACGAGTCCAAGGATATCACGTAGTGGGTGTAAGTCAAATGACTTGACAAGCGTCTTCATCCTTTGTATGGTATGGTATGGAGAACTTTATTGGGTCCTGAAGGTCAACCATACGTTGACGCGGGCCGCTCCCACGTTGGGACTGTCAGGCCGAGCCCTTCAGCCACATCGCGGGCCTTCTGGACTGCCCGTAATTGGTCAGAGAGTGATTCACTGTGTAGCATTTGCCGCCACCATTCTTGTTCCTTGTCAAGGTCTGTGAAGACCGCGGGGCACTGCCAAAGGATGTGGTCAAGAGTAATGATGCCATTGCACTTATTACAGTTGGTTTGAATTTCCCTCTCTGGATAGATCATGTTAATAAACTATGGACTTGGGTATGTTCTTGTCTGTAGTAAACGTAATGTGACCGCTTGGGCTCTGCAAAGCTTACCGTGTGGCATTCCCTTCTGCTTAAATAATAATGCTTCGTGATTTCGTTATATGCTAATAATCGATCCCTGTGTTCCCCGGGTGAAGTGTAAGTTGCTCGGTCTTGAAGAGCACGGCTAGAAAGTCCTCGTGCTGCTTCATTTGCCACCTCATTGAGGTTTCTCCGAGCTCCGTCCACCACCCCCAGATGTGCAGGAAACCAGCGGATTTCGATCCTCTCACTCTTGACCTTCTCTAATAATTTTGTTGCTATCCGTGTCACATATCCGTTGGTAAAGTTGCGTATGGCTGTTCTAGAGCCGCTGTAAATACGTGTCCACCGATTAGCCCGGATAGCTAAGGCGATTGCTACTTGTTCTGCTACTGTTGGGTCCTTGGTATAGATGGTGATGGCATCCTGTATGTTACCTTGAGTGTCTACGACAACGGAGGTATACGCATCCTTATTTTTAACCCAGGCAGCGTCAACGAACACCGCCTGCTGCTTATGTTGATCTATGTCTAGAAGGAGTGCCTTCGCCCTTGCCTTCCGTCTCTCGAGGTTATGTGTCGGGCGCATGTTCCTAGGGAACGGGGGTCGTCTTTATTGTTTCTCGTAGTCCCGCTTGCAATTGCGTTAATAATTCTCCTTCGTTGGTGTGGTTGTTGATTTCTACGCCAATTTCTTCAAGTAGCGCCCTCCCAGGGCGTGTCCCCATTAGTCTCTTCTGGTGGGCCACCTGTTGAGCCTCAGCTATCTCCTCTAGTGTGTTATGCAGCCCTAGGCGCAATAAGCTATCATTGGCCGTGCTGATGGGAAGTCCGAGTGCAGTCTTTATAAGTCGTCTGATTAAAGCGTTTAGCTTGTTCTTATCAGCCCGTGTCCATTGTAGCATGCCAGCCACGTACGAGAAGTGGCAAAAGGCGAATGCATCTACCAATCTTATGGCACTGTCTTCTCCTAGCCCCTTATGCTTGTTGGTAACTCTACGCAGAAGCCTAATGACTTTTTCTGACTTGTTAGAGATGTATTCTATCATCCTGCAATTAGATCCGTTCGCTTGCAGGAGAAGTCCTAACACTCTAATAGTCTCCACCTGCCTGATTGGTTCTCCATTCTTGGCGTATATGTCAATGCGGGGTTCTTCCGTTCGGCCTGCGCCCACGCTTACTGCTCCGTAATACCAATAGTTCTGATTTGCAATAAATCCTCGCGTCTCAAGATAAATTTTACCAAATACGCATCTTGCAGACAAAGCAGTTAGATGTACTTTGCTCGTCCTTACTTACAAATAAAAGGGATCAAAATGACCTGAAAAAAATAAACGCTGTCTAAACACAGTGCACAACACTCTACTGAAGTCTACCTGTCTCTCCTTGAATTAGTTCTCACACATAACTACTTCGAATTTGAAGAGAGTTACTACCTACAGATACATGGTACAAGCATGGGTACGCCTTTTGCACCAACCTACGCGAAGATATTTATGGGGATTCTAGAAACAGATTTCCTATCGCGCTGCACTACCAAGCCCCACACATACCTACGATACATAGACGACATACTCATAATCTGGGGACATGGTCAAGACAGTCTAGATAAATATGTAGCCTTTCTAAATTCTGTTCACCCAACAATAAAATTCACATCAGAATCCTCAACTGAGCGCATAAACTTTCTGGACACAACAATATACATTGACAATGGTGAACTAAAGACAACGCTGTATAGGAAACCTTTCGACAAACAACAGTACCTAGAATATACCAGCCACCATCCCAGACATTGCAAACAAGGCATCTTTAAAGGCCAAGCCACACGACTACGTCGCATTTGAGTTGAAAACCAAGACTACATAGATAGACTCGATCACCTTAAAGAAACGCTATCAAACAGGAACCACCCAAACAGTGACCTTCAAACAGCTTACATCGCTGCAACCAAACTTGATCGAGCCGAGGTCCTCAAGCCCCGCCCGAAGATCACAAGAACAACAACGCCTCTTCTTACTACTAAATTCTCAAACGCACTCCCAAACGTGAATAACATCCTAAGTAAATACTACCCGATTCTCACCAGCAACCAGAAACTTAAGAAGATTTTTCCCGACCCTCCCAGAGTGGCCTACAGACGCAACACTAATTTTAAAGATGTTCTTGTGCACGCCAAACTACAGAAAAAGAAGAAGTTGGGAACCAATCCCTGTGGCCGCCCCAGGTGCTCTACATGCAAACACATTCAGTCTACTACTACAGTAAAAAATACAGCGTCGAATTACACACACAAGGTAACTTCGGCTTTCACCTGCACATCAAGCAACGTAGTCTACTGTCTAGAATGCGCCGCTTGTAGCAAACAATACATAGGTGAGACTGGACAACAAATTAATACAAGACTCAATGGTCACCGCGCGGACACAAAACACAATTTACCCAAAGCAGTAGCCAGCCACTTTAATGAACATGGACATATGTTTGACAAAGCAAGGCTCTATATACTACAAACAAATTTCCGTTCCCCTCGCGAAAGGAAGTATACGGAATCATACCTCATACACAAGTTTAATTGCCTACACCCGACAGGAATTAATTTGGCACGCGGCAACTTAGAATCTTTAAAAGCTGTAACTTAAATCTGAAGCTCTCATATCATCAACCAATACACAAAACACATTAGGCCACCAGCCAACTTTAATTCTTAACTTCACCTACTCTTCCATTTCGAAAAAATTTTTTCCTGCCTACTACTCAATTTAATGTACTCTTTCAGGTTTTTACGTCTATACCAACTGTACGATCCCCTTCTTCCATGTACACTTGCCCCCTTCTGCGCGCGTCACCCTCCTGTTTGTTATACCGGTTTCGGCCCCCCTCCCCCTCTCCCTCCCCTCCCTTTTTTTTAAATCTTTTTTTTCTTTCTTGAAATCCCCTCGACAACACATTCCGAAGTCAATATGCCTTTTTCGGCACCTCAACCCAGAGTATCGCCATCTCTGGATGCCGCCGTAACGACACCTACGTTAAGCGCGTGGGGCAGTGCCCCTTGAAAGACCATGCCGCTGCCTTTCAGTCACCCCATACATTGCACCGCAGACTCCTCGTCGCCACCATAACTATTTCAAAATTACTCGACGTATTACTACTATGCTACTCAAGTCACTTTCAACTCATGTTTTTTTTGTGTGTGTGTCTGGGTTTTCTCCTTCTCTTTTTTTTTGTCTTTTGTGTTACTCGCGCGCTGGCCGCTTGACCGGCCGTTTTAATGCCTCAAAAACATGCCGCCAACGACTCCCCCTGAATACCTCCTAACCTTTCGCATCCCCAACACGCTCCCAAGCCCCCGTATTTCTTAAAGATTTCACTTTTCTCTTTCTTTTTCTTTCACTCCCCCCTTTTTTGTCTGTCTTGGTGCCGCCCTGGCTTTCCCCCCCCCCCCCCCTTTTTTTTTTCTTTTTTTTCTCCCTTTTTTTCTGCTTCTATTCCTTTTCTTTTCTCCCCGCGTGCCCACTCTCACGCTCTTGTCCCCTCGTCTTGAGAATGAAGCTCACAGACGTCGGACGACAGCGCTTGTTTCCTCTTGTAATCTCTCTCTTTAAAACCAGCCACCAGCGACAACACCCGCACGTGACGTCACTGCACTAACCCTTTAAAACTAACACGCCGAGGATGACGAGGCCACCTTTGACGAAGATAGGGCCTCCTATCGAAACGTTGGCCAGCCTGTCTGAGGCACTTCATCCCTGTTTACAAACTTTATACCACACTGAAAATAAGAGGTATGTGAGTACACGAGCAGTTGAAAAACTTGGCTATGAAAATTATATTTTCTCATTTTACTTCCCTTTAGTGTCAGTGACCATAGACTACGCACCTTTTCCAATTCTTTCGCTAAATTTGTGGCTTCGCATGTGACAGGAATATAGCAATGCTAAACAAATTCTCGTGTTGATATTATATTGGCGTCTCTCGTGAAGTGCATATTATTGCGCGAATGCACATAAGGCAGCCGCTGTGCAGTTTTTCCAGTGGATGTTGCAAAGTTTTATGCTGCCAGCTCCTACACGTTCAATGACGGTGACTCGAAAAGAACGCCGATTATGTCGGTTGTTTTTGGAATAGTTTAAGAAAGGCAACACGAATATATAGCTTCCACAGTATATCTTATTTTGTTTATTACATGCCAAGTGTAGCCGCCACTATGTTGGCACCGAACACTGAGTGTGTTCGGCACGCGGATGATAACATGTCCTGTGCTTGAATACATGGCCGTACGCCTGCATTTCAGTCGACAGCCATTTATATGCTTGAGTGTGGTACGTGCCATTTTCCTGTAATATATTGGTCGAACAGAAACGCCTCTTAGAATCCGATTTAGTAATAATTTTTATCACGCAAAGCATTTCCTACATCTTCCATTGTGAAACATTAGAGCTACCATACTGGGATATCGTTTTTCTTTCCACCACGATCATTTAGTCCGCGAATCTTACCTGATATACAAGTTTAACACTTTTCTTGCGGTCTTTCTCATTTCACTTGCCTTTAGTGTCAGTGACCATAACCGACGTGCGCTTACCATTTCTCTGGCTAAATTTGTGTCTTCGCATGTGACAGTAAAATAGCAATGCTAAACAAATTCTCGTTTTGATATTATATTGGCGTCTCTCGTGAAGTCAATTTTATCGCGCAAATGCAAGTAAGGCAGCCGCTGTGCAACTTCTCGTGTGGATGTTGCAAAATTTTATGCTGCCAGCACCTACACGTACAATGACGGCGCCTGGTAAAGAACGCCGATTATGTCAGTGTTTTTTGGAATAGTTTAAGAAAGGCAACGCGAATATACAGCTTCCACAGTATATTTTCTTTCGTTTACTTCCTACATAGTGTAGCCGCTACTATGATGGCACCGAACACTGAGTTTGCTCGGCATGCGTATGATAACATGTCCTGTGTTTGAATACATGGCCGTAGTCCTAGTTTATACAGCGTTTCAGTCAATTTATCTGCCTGAGTGTGGTACGTGCCATGGGGCTGTAATATATTGGGCAAACAGAAACGCCTTTTAGAATCCAATTTAGGAATAATTTTTATCACGCAAAACATTTCCCACATCTTCTTTTGTGAAAATACTTATGTACAACTGGACACTCCTTCTATAATATTAGAGTGACGATACTGGCATCTCGTTTTCCTTTTCACCATGATCATTTAGTCCGCGAATCTTACCTGGTATACAAGTTTAACACTTTTCTTGCGGTATTAACAAAAACGTTGGAAAACTAACCTGCATGACTAATTTAGATCGACCAGTTTATATCTCCTTACTCGTGCACGTGCTCACGGTGGCCTTTTGTAGAAGGTTTTTCTATGTTGGGAAGTTGAGATTTGTGCCCGACGATTGGCGGCTGCGACTATGGCATAAGCTCCACGGGTAGCTTGAAGACTGAAGCTACGAGCGAGAATATTGCAATTTTGAGACGACAGAATGTTTAGGTTTTTATAATGCATAATATGAGTATTTTTACCGCATACGCCTTGTTAAATCTTTCCGTGTGTCAATTATGAAACCCTGCTTTCTGCTGCAGTGCGGATGTAGCGTCAGCCCGCATTTTTACTCGTGCGCAAATTGGGCTCCTTTAGCACCACATGTTTATGTGATTGCGTGTGGCGACATTTTTCTATCTGCTGTCTAAACATAAAATCCTGAAGCGACTACACTAGCATTCACTACAAGGAAGGACAGTCCTCCATCCGAAACATCAGTAAAAATGTATGCCATAACGTTCGTATTTGTTTTCTTTTTTTAATGTTTTACATATGTAAAACAATGAAAAAAGATTTTACATATGCACTGAAGGAGCGACCGGTACCTTCCGTCGACGACTTCTCGGCGTTCTTCACCTATAAGACAATGTGCCCGAACTGTTGGTGAAGAAGCCGCAACCCCGCCCCCATTTGCTCTCTTTGTTCACTACTTGTTTATGGGAATGTTTATTTGTGCTTTCTGTGGAATCAGATATCGACTGCCTTATTCCTGCGCAAGCAGTAAATACCTCAAATAAATCAAGAATGCCCGCTTATGCTACTTCTAACATATTAAAGGAAAGTTTAAGCCCACCCTCCAAAGAGTAACAGGGACTCTGTTTTATTCTGACATAACCCGACCATGTCGGCTACTTTCTGTATTTGTAGCAAAATTCCAATTTGTTGTTATTTCGTCTTTAGCTCGTGTAATAAAAATTGCAGAAGCTTCATTCATATTATTGGCATGTCGCAAATTCTCGGCGCTGCATATTTGTCCGTTATCGATTATGCTGAAAATTCACACAGCAGGTTAGGCACAAATATTTTCTTCCGAAGTGTTTTTGGTTTCAATAATCCATTTAATTCTTTCTTGCTGGCAGCTGTGGGGATTCTAGTTAAACATCTAATTCTTCTTTTAATTGAAACTAAAAAAGACAATGTGTATAACAGGCTCGCTCTTTGCACTCTTTTCTTTTATTAATATTAGGAACCCGTGCTCACCTCATGGCACCCGCCGTTAAAGCTGCGTTCAGGGACCCCTATTCTCTTCCACTAGGAATATGTTAAAGGACAATGATTCCCTGCCGCTTTTCTTAGAAGCAGCGTGAGGCACCTTGTTTTAGAGCGATTGGCTCTATGACAAATGTCGCCGATTTAGTCAGTAGAGGTCTGCGCCCTCTCTCTCAGGTAGATCCTTGCTGCTCTGGCATAGCATTTTAAGGCAGAATGTCGTCGTCTACTCCGTCTTCAATATTTCGAAGTGGCATTCGGAGTGACTGCGGAGATCGCCTTCCTCGTGCCTGCTGGTCCTGTAAACTATTAACGGCATAGAGTCGTGGACTCTCTACGCAAATATAGTACATAGCACCTTCATTGCTAAAACACATGTTATTACAATCTCTTTCCGGCTGAAGCCTTGTCGTCGAGCTAGTTCATACGGTGAAAGAACGTTCTTGCCTGTATTAGACGAGTGTAACGCGGCACGATTATTTCAAACCTTTATCCAAGCCATGCACGTGCTAACAAGCGTACAAAGCCCATGATCGTGACCCGTAAATACACACTCAATGTCCCATCGCAGCAGAACCTACGGCATTATAGATTCGAAGTGGCGCTAGTGTGATGACAAAAAGTGTCACTACATCGTTACAGCTGAACGGATTTACGAACCAGCTGCAGTAGCGGGCGAGCAGAGACCGTACCGAAGCATCGCACGACAGGAAGAGTGTTAGCACATCGATCCCTCGCTCGCTCAGGTGGAGCGCTTTGCTGCACAACCGGCTGAACAAGGTGGGATATACTGTTAGGCAGCGCTAGCTACCTACCAAGCACTCTCGTCAGGTCCTCGATCGTGGTCATCTATTTCAATTCCTAGTCAAACGTCCCCGTTGCTGAAAAATTTCTCGCAGGATACAGAGCTCATATTCTGTTCTCAAACACCTTCTGGGTTGATACGCATTTAGGTGAGCGAGCGCCAGGGTGGCCGCAATGTTTGTTTCACAAGAACGCTGGTCCTGTGCGCGCACCCCACTGCCGAAAGCAGACAAGCCAGCAACGGCGAGCAACGGTCCGAAACGTAAAACGGTCGCCGCCCCAGCTTATAGCACATGCGCAGAGACGTCTCCGCTCATCCTCTGCACCCACTGGGTCAAAATATGCTCAGCTATAACTCTTCAATGTGTGCCAACTTTGTGCATTGCCTCAGCGCTGATAAATCCCGTGACAATCGCATATGTGCATTTATCGTGTGGTAGATTCGTCAATGCACATCATGCGATCCATGATGATACTATATGCATTCCACTGGTTCAGTCCATTTAGAGAGGGCTTCTACTGGTAACAATAAAACGTTGTGGCGTGTGTGTATAAGAGGAACTGGAAATTTTATCTTAGAGAATAACGGATGCAGAAACGGGAATTTGAATGTGCTCGAGTACAACATATTAGTCTCGAACCGCGTTCGCGTCTTTCAGGCCATTATCGGATATCGCTAATGCGAAATATTCATTGAGACCACCTTTATGCAGGATGTCAGCACTCGGCACAGCAGCGTTGCCGACGGCACCTTGGTTAAGTAAAGGGGAAGGGCTGCCTCCCTGTCGCCAAAGCGAACGCTGACCTGAGCCTGTCCCAGGACCTGGGAGAGCTTCCCGTAATAGCTGAGCAGCATCACGCCCGAAGCCTCGATGGACACGCCGCGGAAGGCACACTTGAACAGTTTGACGGCCATGACCGACACTCTGGGCCCTGTGTCCAGCTCCATATAAATAGGGCGCCGGCAGACTTTGACGAACAGAATGTACGGCAGCACACACGATGGTACAAGGCCTGTGTGCCACATGCCGAAAATCGGCGGGTCCTCAGCCACGACGTGGAGCCTGCCCGCGGAATACCTCGAGCCTGCTGCCACATGCCCCCGCCGCGTACCCTTACGACGGCTACCCAGGCCACGGGTTTGTGTGGTACCTAAGCTTGAAACAGGGTGCTGCTGCTGTCCGCTGTTCATCCTGCCTTTTCGGCATACCCATGCTAGGTGCCGTGTTTTCCCGCACGTGAAGCATTGTGCTTGAGAGAACTGGCACGGTGAGGGGAAGTGGGCGCCACGATAGCGACCGCAGGTCGCAGTGGTTGTGTTTGTTGTCGCCAACTTGTTGATCGTCGACATGGCGCTCTTTGGCCACACCTGGCCCTTGCGCCATTAAACACCACATATTATTATTTATTATTGTTGATCGTCGCTTCCGCCGATGGTGAGCCAGTCGCACGGGATATCTCGCCGGCGTCCTTGATGGCAGGTTCCATTGCCAGCGCTGCCCTAACGCCGTCGTCTAGCGAGGGGTTGGCAAGCTCCAGGAGTCGCGTCTGCATGGCGGGGTGGTTGATGCCGCAGCCAAACGGTCCCACTGCAGCGAGCTCTGCTGGTCGCTGAAAGCGCAAACACTCGCTAACCCTCGTAGCGCAGCAAGGAACTGTCCGAGGGTTTCTCTTTTCCATCGACTCCGGTTTTTTAAGCGGAAACGCTCCATTAGTGTGGACTGTGCAAGGTTGGAGTGCGAGCACTGTATGCCGAGCAGCTCACCCAGTGTCTTAACATGCGGCACGGCTGGTTTAAGAAGATCGAGCAGGAGTCTGAAGACGCGGGTCCCGCAGCTGGTCAGGAAAATGTCCCGCTGTTTGGCCTCGGGTGTGTCATTTGTCCAGAAGAACACGTCGACTGGCTCCTCGTAAACTTACCAGGCGGACACATCTCTCTCGAACGGCTCGAGCCTTCCGTAAAGCGGGGCGGCAGCAGCAACGGGGGGCGGTGTTTCGTCTTCGAGGCGGCGTGTGACGATCCGTGGGTACTCGTCGCCAGTGTCAAGATCCGCCCGGGTTCGTGAACGAGGGAGGGCTCGAGGCACCTTCCGTTAGTCAGACGCTCTGCAGCATGGCGTTGATGAACGATGAATGACCGCCGAGCAGCTGTGCTCTCCAGTGTTTATCGGTGCGGTCACCAACGTTGCCTACTGAACCTGGCAGGCCACCGAGCCTGGCCGGTCAACGAAGATTATGCCCGACGGGGCGTCAAACAGTCTGAGAGTCCAACGTAGTATAACAGTCCGAAGTGGCGCAGAAAATCCGCCCCGAGAATGGAGAAACTCACATCGGCTACTATGAAAATCCATCGTAGCGTTCTCTGCAGGCCCAGACTGATGGTTAGGGTGCGGTTTCCATACCTGGCGATGGCCGTGTTGTCGACTGCTTGCAGAGGCGATGTGTTCGGGTGCTTGCGGTCCACGGGCGATGCTGGGAGTACGCTAACTTCAGCGCCTGTGTCTACAAGCAAGCGGAAACTGCTGGTTAGGAAAAAGACTGATGAGCGACGTTCTTGCATGGCAGAATCGCTGGTCACCCTCAGTGCCTGCCGGGGCGTTTCCCGAGAGCTCGCAGGGTGGTACGCATTTGCGTGCAGTACTTCCGAACTTGCGATGGTACCAACAGAGTTTTTGGCGTTTCATATTGGACTGCGGAGCACTGACCGATTGACCGTGACGCGGCATGGAAAGTGGCCACAGAATTCACTTGACGCGAGATTTCATCCTTCATCTCTTTAACCTGCTCGTGTTAAGGTGGTTCGCTTGTGACGGCCGCGCGAGATGTGGGAGCTACCGTCATGAGCTTGTCGGTTAACTCCGCCAGTTTGGATAGATCGTTCTCATTTGAGGCAGTCATGACCATTCGGTTGTTTTGGGGGATTTTCTGTAGAAATATTTCTCGGAGCCGCAGGCTGTCAAGACCATCCACTTTGCTGCCCAATAATTGCTTTATATGACTCAGCAGCTGGCTTGGCGTTCTGTCGCCGAGGTTGGCTTCATGGAGAAGCTGTTGCAGCCGTTGGATTTCGGAGGGCGTGATCCTGCGAATGAGTGTAGCTGTCAACGCCTCGTAAACGTTGTCTACTGGTGTGGAAACCAACAGGTCTCGAATTTCACTAGCGGTTGATGGGGGCAGACTGCTCACCACAAAATGGTATTTCGTGCAATCTGCTGTGATACGCCGTGCAGCGAATTGGGATTCAAACTGAATTAACCACAATGCAGGATACGTTATAAAATTGAGGCAGTTTGAAGTCAACGCCGTAGAGCTTCAGAATTCCGGGGCCTTGAAGGTTGTCCATAGGAATTGCTGCTCGTCCGGGTCACTAATGTTCAGCGGAACGCGAGCGCGGCTGGAAATCAGCAGATAGAAGCGAGTATTGGCTGCCTGATGAACAAGCAAATACTGAGTTTCTTTAGTGATCGTCCAGCTTCTAGGGTTCGGTTGCATACCCTCGCACCACTTTCCTTTCCTGCACACAACGCGAAAATATTTTACCGAGTCTAAAAGGGCAAATGGTTTCTGGCTACTGCTGTGCGACTGTGAGGCAGCCACAAGTTTAACTAGCTTTTGCGGACCCAGGTACGCCGAACAAAAATTTAAGCTATTGACAGTATTGCTGCTGCGTTTTTTTTCACCGGCACTACTACGTGATATCTGTTTAACGTGCGAGCGCGTTCACGCACCGGACGCCCCCGGAAAGTCGCGATCCAAGCCCGATACCCGAGGACAACGCCAACGTCGCCAAGAGCGAGTGAGCTAACCGTAAGCAGCAAGAGCTGCTACCGGAGCACAGATGTTACATGCAAAGACCAGGAAGTGCACGGCCACAACCGCAGTTACAATGGCGGCCCCAGTGTCACCAACACCAATCATGCTGCAGCAGCCCGACGGTTCACCATTTGAGGACTTGGAGAGCTGGCTGGAGACGCATGAAAGTGTCGCTATATTTACCAACTGAAATACTGACGACAAGTTTTTCCAAGTGTTTTTCGCATTAGATGAAGCCGTCATTACCTCGTACAAGAAAGGAGAAGCCACCTTAGCAACATGTCGAGCGCAAAGAGCGAACCCAAGCTCTACTATAAACCTGAATGCACCAGCCCAATGAAACATTCGCGGCGTTCAAGGAAGAGATGTATCTTCTGTTCTAGCACGCCCACCCAGAAATGTCGGAGAAAAAAAAAACGTCCAGTTTATTATGCGGCGCGGCAAGCAAGAAATTTTCGACGGACTGATCCGCAACGCACCGAGGATAATAAATGAATTCTTGGCAGAGGCGACAACGATTGTGAAAACCTTGGAAATGCGCACTAAGTAATTTAAACGCCAAGGGCTCACGTCGCAGTAAGCCATGCGAGCACTGGCCTCCGATGAACTACAAGGCACCATCAGGGCATTGTGCGCGATGATCTTGCCTTCCTGTCAGCCTAAGGTGGCCTCAGCACTGACGTTGTCAAGGAGGAACTGCAGCGATCACTTGGAGTTCCGCAGGTGCTGCCGCAATCATCGCAACCCCAACCAGAAGCGATGACGTAGGCCGCCGCCGGAGAGCACGCCTTTTCGACGCGGACTGTCTTCGTTTTGATTGCAGAGCGGCGTCGTCGTAAAGCAGGACTTCTTAGTTCGCACAAGCTATCTTCTCATTGTGCCAGCAGCGCTCCGGCCAGACGTGTTAAGCACCCTGCACAGCGATCAGGCAGCCAGGCACCTTCGGTTTTCCCGTATGCTCGCAGGAATAAAAAATAAGTACTGTTGACCGCACTTGACCACCGACGTCGACCACTACGTAAAGACATGCCGTGACGGCCAGCGACGCGGAACACCACCGACAATGCCAGCGGATCCAGCCTACAACTGATCTAGCCTCTTTGCCGTTCGCTTCAGCAGATGGGGATGAATTTGTTGTCTCTACTACGTGACAATATCTACATCGCTGAAAGGATGGGACGCTTAGCGTTGCTGTTTTTCCAGATTAAGTTTCTCGGTGCCTTATTTCCTTGGGTTCTCGAACCTTGGCCTCACTGTGCTGCTCAACCATTTCTGTCCCTGCTTTTAAAAGAGCAAGGATGGCCAAGTTAGGCTCCTTCGGCTACTGGCAGCTGGAAAATGGTTAATTCACCGAGACTGACCCTCAATATGTGAAGCGGGATATATAGGCCAGCCAAGTACCACTTCGGCTGGCCACGACGCCGCTAAAAGGATGGGAGGCTTACCGTTGCTGTTTTCTAGGTTACTTAGTTATATGAAGCATCCTGCCTGAAATCCCGCAATTACTACCTTCTTGCGGTGTCGTGCCCGTCCGAATTTCATGATAAGTTGTGGCATTTATTGATGTTCTTTTTTTGTTGTTGTTGCTTTCGGGTGATATTGAATCAAATCCTCGCCCTAGCACCGAACTAACACCTAAAATTGGCTTTGAAATTGTGCGCAGGCTAGAAGAGGGTCAGAACGCATTAATCGGTGAAGTTAAGAAGCTGAGCGAAAAACAAGATGCTACAGATAAATAAATTAAATGCTTCACACAAAGGGAGGGGTCATTTTAAAGGCAAAGTTTGTTTCTGATACCCCCGCACTATCAAACTTTTCTGACCATGCTACTGGTTCATTTGGCAATAAACTTCTGGTAGTAGTGCCAAGGTTTGATGAAGCTGAAAACAGAATCTGATGGTGCAACATGCTGTTCTTTGGAATTCCTGATAAGGATAAAGAGAGCTGCTCAACTAGAGAACAAAATTTATTGCCCTGTGGTGAGTTAAGTTGCGAATCACAATTGCTAGTTCTGAGTTTGTACGTGTGCACCGGCTGGGAAAATTTGCTTCAAATAAATATAGGCCAGTAATTGCTCAGCTTATGTTTTTTCTAGGATAAGCAGGGAATTCTCACTAGTGCATATAAGCTGAGAAATACTGGGGTCTCTACTAGAGATTTTTCGCTTGCTACTCGACAGGCACGTAAGAAATTGCTTCAGTTTGCCTGCCAGAAAACGGAACTGTCCTTGCAAAGTGAATGTTGACATCTTCGTATCGATAATACCACTTACATCTACGACAGTTGTTCTGACTCCGTAGTACCTCCTCGATAGCTAGTTACAGGTTTGCGCAGTGGTAAAGTGCAGCGACCATCAACTTCACGTGCACCTTCACTTTCAGTATCATTTACTAACGTCTGCAGCCTGTTACCAAAACTTGTTACTGCTTGAATCATGTCTTGAAGATAGCACATCTGACGTTATATTGCTAACGAGGCCTGGCTTCACGCAGGTGTATGTGATTTCATGTTATATTTCTAGTCAGTACACTATTTATCACCGTGATCGTTCACATAAGAAGGGTGGCGGCATGTTGACGGCTATCAGTAAAACTATGCCTTCTTTCCTTGTTGACACTGGCACTGCTCTTGAGGTAATTTGAGTGGCTTGTCTTACATTATACGGGAAGTTTTTCATGGGCGTTTGTTATCGCCCACCTGCCGCTGACTGCCCTTTTCTTGTCTGATCTTCACAAAAGTATTTCCAGGCCCCCTGAACAGTTTCCTACTAACAAAATCTACCTACGTGGGGATTTTAAATTCCCTTATAATAATTAGACTGGCTTGTCTTCATCGTGCACTCACTCTGGTGATTTCATTCAGCTGTGTTTAGACTTTCAAATTACCCAGATTGTTTTGATCCTACACGCGGCACTAATATACTAGACCTTATTCTCGCAACAGAGCCACATAGCATCAGTTCTGACGTGCAGCTTCGTGGCTTTAGTGACCAGAACCTACTGCAGTTATCAATATTATGACACTGAAATTTGCTGGGGCTGAAAGTAAGGTTATCAGAGATTATAACAAGGCAAATTACGAACAGATGAACAATGAACTTAAAGTGTTCTCTCAGAAGGCGCTTCTTCCGTCATTCTTAAAACATTCTGTTCAAGTAAATTGTAATTCATTTATAAACATTATGTCACTTTTATTAGATAAATGTGTACCACTAGTTACTGCATTTAACAAAAAACTTAACCCATGGTTTCTTAAATCGCTTGCATCACTCAGAAATAAAAATAAAATGTGATACGCTTCCACTAAGCGGCTATCGTTACTCTCGTCATTGTCTAACGATAAAGGTTGTTTAAAAACACTGTCTAGCAATATCTGAAGCGAGAACGAAGTGTTTTTCGCCGATGTGTCCTTATTTTTACACACTAACCTTAGAAAGTTTTGGAGAGCTATCTCTTCTCATCGTGACAGTAATACTATTACGCTACATAATGCTGACAATGTTCCTGTCTCTACACCTGAGTGTCCGTCAATTTTCAATTCGGTTTTATGCTCTGTGTTCATTAATGAAGACTGTTCCTCCGTTCTGCTTGTCTGCAACCTTGATTATCACTTCATGTCCCCTCTAAATATTAGTGTTGAAGGCATTGCAAAACGAATCCGTGATGTAAGGGTGTCTACATCTTGTGTATTGACAATACTATTTCTAAAATTCTATAGAAACACGTCAGCTATGTCCAGTCAGCTTATGTACATTTTTCAGCAGGCTTTATCAACAGGACTACTTCCTGCTGAGTGGTATCTGATGTTCCAAGAAGGAAACAGACACTCATCTGGTAGCTACCGCCCCGTTTCGTTAACATGCATCTGTTGCAAGCTTCTCGAGCACATTATTGCCTCCCATATATCCAACCACCTTGACTCTAATAACCTTTTCTTTCAAATTCAACGTGGTTTCCGTAAGGGATTGTGTTGTGAAATTCAACTATAAAAAATTACGTCATATTTACATTATGGCATGAATTATAGCAAAATTATTGATTACGTCTTCCTCGACTATGCAAAATCATTTGACAGAGCTGTACAATGTCATCCAGTAGCTTAATTAATTGCTCTTAGAAGTGGCTCAATAACATTATCCTGGCTTCGCAATTTCTTATCTAATCGGCAGCAGTGCGTATCTGTGAATAACTTTAGCTCATCCACATCAGTTGTGAAGACATGTGTAACCCAGTGTAGCATATTGGGCCCTCATTTTTTCCTTATTTTTATCAATTATTTGCCCAGCAATATTTCCTCCTGCATACACCTTTTCGTGGATGACTGCGTGATTTACATAACGATTAACTGTCATGATGACCATCTAGCTTTACAAACTGACCTTCACCAAGTTATTGGATGGTGCGTGCATTGGCAAATGACAGTTAACACATCTAAGTGCTGCGTCCTATCCTTCACTCGTATGAAATCATATCCAAAGTGTCCTTGCAAAATCTGTTCGGCTGAAGTTCCTCGTGACTCCAGTTACAAATATCTCGGTGTTTATTTTTGTATTAATTTTGCCTGGAGCTCTCACATCGAGAAGATATGCGCCAAAGCTAACAGAACTTTAGGGTAGTTACGTCGCCATCTGCACTTTCCCCTTCTACCATCCGTCAACAGGCCTACCAAACTTTTGTACGCCCTCAGCAGGAATATGGTTCATCGATCTGGTTTCGTCATCAGCAATACCTGATAGATAAATTAGAATCCATCCAAAATAGTGCTGCCAATTTTATAACTTCTAATTCAGTCGTCAATCTAGCATTACCCAAATTAAACGCGATGTTACCCTTCCTGACTTGTATTCCCGCCGCTCTGTTGCCCTTCTATACATCTATCGTAAATATTCTAGAACTCATGATCCAGTCGTTTGTCGCTTGAAATTCCTTCTGCAATATCTACTCGACATCATCTACTCAGTTTAAGACACAGTTTTAGCCGCGCACGTACATTCTTTCAACAACTCCGCATTACCTCGCCATCGCACTATGGAATAGCCTTCGAAATGATATTGCTTCATTAAAAGATCCTGTTAAATTTCATGAACGTTTGAAACTTCACATGTCCGCTTGACTCAGTTTTACGACTTCTTATTGTACTCACCTTTATATCGTTTTCCAACTTGGTTTTGTATCGTATTCCCTTGACTTTGTATATCTTTGTCAATATTTAGCGGTGTTCCTTTTTTTGCTATGTACACATTTATTTGTTTCTCCTACTATGTAGTTATATTTTTGCCTTAATTATTGTCATCCTCCTGCAGCCCCGCTACGCAATGCTCTTCGGAGCCCGTAGGATAAATTGAATAAATAAATAACAGTGATTCAGTCCTTTAGCCCTTTTATTCAACACTATCGAGAATGTGAAATAAAGGATAAATCCCCTGACAAAAAAAAACAATGTTTACTGCTGTTGTCGCAGACAGCTATCCACATGCCAGTTACAAGCCCTCTGGTGAGGTGCCCTTCGAAGCGCATCATTGCTAAAGCCTCTAGGCATTACTCATAGCATCACCATTAGAAGAGAGCAAGCAACGCCTCGTGCTTGGCGGTACAGCGAGTGTCTCCCGCGCAGGCGCACACGGCAGCGCCTAGTCTCTCGTCCAACGAGAAGTCACGGCGTGGCTTTCACGGCGTGAAACCCACTTTCACGCCGTGAAAGTGGGTTTGGTGAGGAGACGCGGCTCACTGCTGAATAGGCTCCTGCTAACTTTTCTTGTAGATTATGTGAATGCTTTAGCAGTGAGTTTGTAGGCACAAGTTCACCCACAATAAACCAGTTTGTTCAATAAGCTTAATTGAAGAGTGCTACAGTAATGAAATGACATGAGATAGAAGTGATATCATTGGCAAAATTTTCGGCATGTTTTCGTTTCCGCCTTGATGCTGAAGAAACTCTTGATATTCTCATTGCGTTAGCATATTGGCCAAACTCTTCCAGAACGCTCAATTTATTACGGCACTATCTAATGAAGGATACCTTTAATTGACCTTCTCGGTAGGTTTCCTATCTATCTACAGCTCTGCTATTCATTAGTGAGCAAAAAAAGAAATACGTGGACCTGCCCTGCTTCCTTAGTGGCTATGGTGTTGGGATGCTAAGCACGAGGTCGCGGGCTCGAATCCCCGGAACGGCGGCAGCATTTCAGTGGGTCAAATTGCGCAAACACACCAGCACTTAGATTTAGGTGGATGTAAAAGAAAGTGGCTCTCGCATGTAAGACACCATAATTTAATTTTTAATAAAAATATCTCATACAGCTATTTCATCCATGGAAGGATCCAGCATACCTACTGTGAAGATATTGTTACGGGGTTAAAAACAGTCAGACGTATATTTACAGGGTATTTACAATAATCGTAGTGGCTGACAATATGGTAGACAGCGCACGAAGTCCAGAGCGTCGTCTTCTTCTGACCAAGCTGACAACATCTTCTTCGTCAGCGTGTCACAATATTTACCTATTTACCACAAACAGTGTGTATTTAGTGGGAGCATTAATACCAAAGAACTATTTATTAGAACTTGTCCAGCAGCCTCACCAGTGTATAAAATATTTGTTTGTTTATCCTGTATTTGGTGAGAAGATGCATTTCTGCTTTTATGGCCTCAAATTTTATTCGCTGTACTCCAGGCCTCACAAGAATACTTATTAGAACTGAATGGTAAAATATTTCTGAATGAGGCTGACTCAGCTTACCGAAGCTCCACATTCAGCTTACTTTACCCTTCTGTAAAGTTCGCCTACGCTTCAGCACATCTTGACTGTGGGAATGTGCTGAAAATCTTACTCTTGCGATATATTTCTTTTACAGCGAAGCTATTTACCAGACGAACCTGTAATAATGAGCCGTATGCGTGCACATGGTTTCGTAGTGGGGTGTCTCGGCTTGCTAACATCCGTAAAGTGAACAAAATGATAACGAATGATTGTACGGCGCAGAAGAAAGAATAGGTACGGATTTCACCGCGTGTCGCACCTCCGCAGTGGAGTAACGGCGCTGGCCGTCGTTTGCGCTGGCTGCGTCGGCTGTCGTGGGTCGATAGTTGCTAATAACATAATGAACAACCGAACAGCCAATTTCCGCACCCTAAACGTAGTACAGGTGCACATGTCTTCAGACGGCGCACTTGAAGATAACAACGAGAAATTCGTAGTGAAAAATGTAGCTCTTTGCGGATTATGACGTAAATGGCTTGCTACGCATAGGTGACGAGCGGCGACGTGAAAATGGCATGCGGGATCTTAAGCAGTATACCAGTCGGTCGGACACCCAAGTCTTCATGCATAAAAGCTTAGTACTGGAAGAAAAATGAAGTAATTTTGAAGCGGTCGTGTATAATTCAACAAAACTTTTTTACCAAAATGAGATATGTGCACACGTTCTTGCGTAGTGTCGCATCTTCCTTTTGAGAGACCTATAGTCAATCTTATGTCCCGCTTCACTCCCTATCGGTAACAGAAGTATGAATTGCACATCAACTTCTTTTGAGCGATGGTACCTTCTTGTGTGCCCTACTAGCCCAGCGGCTGTAGTATTGGGTGCTGAGCTTGCAGTCGCGGATTCGTTAGCGGCCGCCCCAGACGATGCAATAGGCCCCGTGTGCCGTGCATTCTGCTCCCGTTAAAGAACCGATGGGAGCAAAATCAGTCCAAAAGCTCGTTCTGTGGCGTTTCTCATATTGAGAGCGTAATTTTGACATGCCAAGCGCAATAAACGTAATACAGTTTGAAGTTCATGATCACTTCACTCTGTAAGCATAAGCGTAAGTGGGAAAATATTTTCATATTGAAGGGTAGCGAGAACAAAGCAGCTAAATGTTGGTGGTGCTTGGCAGCCATTCCTTGCATTTGTTGTCTAAGACGCATAGTGTAATTTTCAAGGTTTCAGCAATTACGTAGAAAATCAGTAGTCGTTTTGTACTATGAACCATAACAGGGCTACATCATTATTAAGTGGACTCTTCTGACCCAACTGTGATGAACAAAACTAACAGGACATATAATTGCGGCACTACTGCGAACACAGCAAAATAAAGACGACATTGTGGAATGTTTTAATCCCATTTTGTAGGTATATAGGCAATCGTATGCGCGGCCAATTGTGTTATCGTCATTCGGGCTATCTTTCAGCATATTACTGTGTTTTCAAGCTTTGGAAGTGACGGAGCTCTCATAGTCAATCAGCAATCAATGTCTTAGTTGTCATTCTGAGACATTACGGACATTTTGAAGCTTCGAAATGTTTTCACCTTCTGGTAACGTGTTCACTAACACAACCACAGTACTTCATCAGAGAGCGCCGCTATACCGTGTTATTGAAGGAAAAAAGTGACTCGCCATCGCAGTCCTGCGAAAATAATAGATGTCCAGCTAAGCGGCTGAAAAGCATCATTACAACTGCTGAAGGGTGCATGGAATGCTTAATTGCACAACTGATCCTGTGCTGGATTATCCAGCCTGAGGAGCATGTGAAAGTGCGCATTTTCCCTTTGCTTGAATTCCACGGCAATATGATCAGCGGCAGTGATCCGCTGGTGTTCGTGTTGTGTTCCTTTTCCCTTTACCGCTTCTTGTATTGCTGCGGCTCCGGCTGTCCTAACTATGCTTTGTTTAAGCACATCAATGCTGCAACAGCGCAGAAATTTGTTGTTAGGCTGGTAATCTTGTATATGAAAGGCTAGCGACGTCCCTCTCCGCAATGCGAGGTGCCGTGGCCGCGGCAGCTTGCGCAAGTAATGTTTGCCAGGAAAAGTATGCGGGAAGCGCTAGGGGCTTGGCATCGTTAGTTGGAGCACCTTATCATCAAATATGTGGGAGGGATGCTTGTTTTGTTCTTGTTTTTTTATTGAAGCGAATGCTGTGCTTTGTGTTGTATGCGTGATACAAAAGATTGTAGGAATTTGTGCTTCGGTCCACGCCTCGAAAGGGGCCCGTCAACTAGAGACAAAAAGCCTCAGTGTCAAATTCTTCTTCTTCTGCACATTCGGCTTGTTCTAAATTATGTTCCATATCATAAAACTTATCTCCTATAGCAACCTATTGAAACAAGTAATATTGTCATGTCCATCAAACTCTGCATATATACGCTCGATGTGTTTGCCATGATGTACCTCTATGTCTAGAAAACAAGAGTATCCTGTTCGTGCAGTCACATAAACATTAAAAATAGAGTAATAGTGGAGAATTCTACCTTGAATTAGACAACATGGTAAGCCTTTAGTATAACACGGTAAGAGACAGAAAACACGTATTCCAAATTTATAGCCTGTCTCACAAATGCTCATGCTAATCTTGACATGTTCGTTAGGAATAAACCTGCGTTAAATCTGCGAATATGCGCATGAAAGACGTCCCTTGGTTTGATGGTAGGAAAAACGCTAGCGCACATACGTTTGTTGACCTTTTGCGAATTGTCGCAAAGTCAAAACAAGTGAAAAAAGAACAATGGCAGTGTTAAAGTTCCAGGAATGATTATTGAAGCTATTTCAATTGCCGGTGAAAGCAAAAATGAACAACAAGTAAAGCGAGAAATTATGACGCAGGAGGCTTCCATTGTATTCGTACAATGTTTCTTCGAATCATGAATGTTTATGAGCTTGCAGTGACTCAGGAACAGGACTATAAATTAACTCTGTAAAGCTAGGGGAAACCGCACAGCCAGGTTGTAGAGTTCGGTCATGGCCCACTCTATCAAGACTTTTGCTTTCGTGTTGAGCCTCATTGGTCTGTCTATGGGAGGCGATTATACTCCGGAGTCGCGACAATTGCTAAAGGTAAGGCCATCATGATCGTAAGGACTCTCCGATGCTTGCGAGGCATCAGCAACAAACCTCAAATCATTGCATCCTTTATTGTACTAAAGACCATTGTGCATAATTTGGTAGCCAGGAGCGTTACTACTTGACTGACAAAGACAGGTTACCACGTAGCTCCTATTTAGTTGTCAAGACATGGCTAATATTGGCGGCTTCTTTTTTTCTAACGAGGTATGTTAGATATCGAATAGGTTTATCTACATAGTGCACTAGATGCTGATTGGTTTCAGCAATATTTATCACACAATTGTTTTCATGACTTCGCAAGGTACAGAAAACGTTCATTCCACCATTCCGATCACTGTTTCACTCTTCTACAAGAAACACCTGCATTATATTCATCACAACATATAGGTAATTTGTGGCTCTTAAGAATAAAAGCATCATCATCTTCAGCCTGGTTAAACCCACTGCAGGCCAAAGGCCTCTCCCATACTTCTCCAACTACCCCGGTCATGTACTAATTGTGGCCATGTCGTCCCTGCAAACTTCTTAATCTCATCCGCCCACCTAACTTTCTGCCACCACCTGCTACGCTTCCCTTCCCTTGGAATCCAGTCCGTAAACCTTAGTGACAACCGGTTACATACCCTCCTCATTACATGTCCTGCCCATGCCCATTTCTGTTTCTTGATTTCAACTAAGATGTCATTACCTCGCGTTCGTTCCCTCACACATTCTGCTCTTTTCTTATCCCTTAACGTTACACCCATCATTCTTCTTTCCATAGCTCGTTGCGTCGTCCTCAATTTAAGTAGAACCCTTTTCGTAAGCCTCCAGGTTTCTGCTGCGTACGTGAGTACTGGTAAGACACAGCTGTTATACACTTTTCTCTTGAGGGATAATGGCAACCTGCTGTTCATGATGGGAGAATGCCTGCCAAAGGCACCCCAGCCCATTATCATTCTTCTGATTATTTCAGTCTCATGATCCGGATCTGCGGTCACTACTTGCCCTAAATAGATGCATTCGCTTACTACTTCCAGTGCCTCGCTACCTATCGTAAACTGGTGTTCTCTTCCGAGAGTGTTAAACATTACTTTAGTTTTTTACAGATTCATTTTTACACCCACCCTTCTGCTTTGCCTGTCCAGGTCAGTGAGCATGCCTTGCAATTTGTCCCGTGGTTCTAAGCAAGGCAATATCATCAGCGAATCGGAAGTTATTAAGGTATTCTCCATTGAGAGAGGTATTCTCTCTTATCCCCAATTCATCCCAATCCAGGTCTCTGAATACCTCTTGTAAACACGAATACCTCTTGTAAACACGCCTTTCTTTATTGGGATTTTGTTGCTTTCTTCATGGAGCACCACGGTGGGTGTGGAGCCGCTATAGATATCTTTCAGTATTTTTACATACGGCTCGTCTACAACCTGATTCCGTAATGCCTCCATGACTGCTGAGGTTTCGACTGAATCCAACGCTTTCTCGTAATCAATGAAAGCTATTAATTAGGGTTGGGTATATTCCGCAGATTTCTCTATCACCTGAGTGATAGTGTGAATATGGTCTATTGTTGAGTAGCCTTTACGGAATCCTGCCTGGTCCTTTGGTTGACAGGAGTCTAAGGTGTTCCTGATTCTATTTCCGAGAACCTTAGTAAATACGTTGTAGGCAACGGACAGTAAGCTGATCGGTCTTTAATTTTTGAAGTCTTTGGCGTCCCCTTTCTTATGAATTACGATTATGTTAGCGTTCTTCCCAGATTCCGGTACGCTCGAGGTCATGAGGCAT